>NC_063285.1:5955763-6321797 GCF_910591885.1 Bombus terrestris
TATACAACGTTATACGCTGTAATGTAATTATATACAACGTTATACGTTATTACGTAATAATATACAACGATGTACGTTATATGGTAATACTATATAACGTTATACGTTATAACGTAACAATATACAACGTTATACGCTATTACGGAATAATATACAACGTTATACGTTATAAGGTACCAATATACAACGTTATACGCTATTACGTAATAATCTACAACGTTATACGTTATTATGTAATAATATACAACGTTATACGTAATATGCTAATACTATGGTAATACTATATAACGTTATTCGTTACTGCGTAATAGTGTATAACGTTATACGTTATATGGTAATATTATATAACGTTATACGTTATAACGTAACAATATACAATGTAACACGTTATTAGGTAATAGTATATAACGTTATACGTTATAACGTAACAATATACAACGTTATACGTTATTACGTAATAGTACATGACGTTATAAGTTATAACGTAACAATATACAACGCTATACGTTATTACGTAATAGTATATAACGTTATAAGTTATAACGTAACAATATACAGCGTTATACGTTATAACGTAATACTATATAACGTTATACGTTATAACGTAACAATATACAACGTTATACGTTATAGCGTAACAATATACAACGTTATACGCTATTGCGTAATATTATACAACGTTATACGTTATTACGTAAAATTATATATCGTTATACGTTATATGTTGATACTATATAACGATATACGTTATTACGTAATAGTGTATAACGTTATACGTTAAAACGTAACAATATACAACGTTATACGCTATAATGTAATAATATACAACGTTATACGTTATTACGTAATAATATACAACGATATACGTTGTATGGTAATACTATGATAATACTTTATAACGTTATACGTTATTGCGTAATAGTACATAACGTTATAAGTTATAACGTAACAATATACAACGTTATACGTTATCACGTAATACTATATAACGTTATAAGTTATAACGTAACAATATACAACGTTATACGTTAAAACGTAACAATATACAACGTTATACGCTATAATGTAATAATATACAACGTTATACGTTATTACGTAATAGTATATATCGTTTAAATGTTATAACGTAACAACTTGCAACGTTATACGCTATAATGTATTAATATACAACGTTATACGTTATTACGTAATAATATACAACGATATACGTTAAATGGTAATACTATGATAATACTATATAACGTTATACGTTATTGCGTAATAGTGTATAACGTTATATGTTACATGGTAATACTATATAACGTTACACGTTATAACGTAACAATATACAACGTTATACGTTATATAGTAATACTATGGTAATACTGTATAACGTTATACGTTATTACGTAATAGTGTACAACGTTATACGTTATTACGTTATAGTGTATAACGTTATACGTTATATGGTAATACTATATAACGTTACACGTAATAACGTAACAGTATACAACGTTATACGTTATAACGTAATAGTACATAACGTTATAATTTATAACGTAACAATATACAACGTAATACGTTATTACGTAATAGGATATAACGTTATACGTTATTACGTAATACTGTATAACGTTGCACGTAATAACGTAACAATATACAACGTTATACGTTATTACGTAATACTGTATAACGTTACACGTAATAACGTAACAATATTCAACGTTGTTCATTATTACGTAATAGTCCATAACGTTATAAGTTATAACGTAACAATATACAACGTTATACGTTATTACGTAATAGTATTTAACGTTATAAGTTATAACGTAACAATATACAACGTTATACGTTAAAACGTAACAATATACAACGTTATACGCTATTACGTAATAATCTACAACGTTATACGTTATTATGTAATAATATACAACGTTATACGTAATATGCTAATACTATGGTAATACTATATAACGTTATTCGTTATTGCGTAATAGTGTATAACGTTATACGTTATATGGTAATACTATATAACGTTACAAGTTATAACGTAACAATATACAACGTTATACGTTATTACGTAATAGTACATAACGTTATATGTTATAACGTAACAATATACAACGTTATACGCTATTACGTAATAATATACAACGTTATACGTTATATCGTAACACTATACAACGTTATACGTAATATGCTAATACTATCGTAATTCTGTATAACGCTATACGTTATTTTGTAATAGTATATAACGTTATGCGTTATTTCGTAATAGTATATAACGTTATACGTTATATGGTAATACTATATAACGTTATACGTAATAACGTAACAATATACAACGATATACGCTATTACGTAATAGTATATAACGTAACACGTTACATGGTAATACTATAGAACGTTATACGTTAGTACGTAAAAGTATATAACGTTATACTTTATATGGTATTATAACGTTATACGATATTATGTAGTAGTATATAACGTTATACGTTATATGGAAATACTATATAACGTTATACGTTATATGGTAATACTATATAACGTTATACGTAATAGCGAAACAATATACAACGATATACGTTATTACGTAATAGTATATAACGTTACACCTTATATGGTAATACTATATAACGTTATACGTTATTACGTAGTAGTATATAACATTATACGTTATAACGTAACAATATACAACGTTATATGTAATTACGTAATAGTACATAACGTTATATGTTATAACGTAACAATATACAACGTTATACGTTATTACGAAATAATTTACAACGATATACGTTATATGGTAATACTATGGTAATACTATATAACGTTATACGTTATTACGTAATGGTGTATAACGTTATACGTTATATGGTAATACTATATAACGTTATACGTTATAACGTAACAATATACAACGTAATACGTTAAAACGTAACAATATACAACGTTATACGCTATTACGTAATAATATACAACGTTATACGTTATTACGTAATAATATACAACGATATACGTTGTATGGTAATACTCTGGTAATACTATATAACGTTATACGTTATTACGTATAGTGTATAACGTTATACGTTATATGGTAATACTATATATCGTTACACGTTATATCGTAACAATATACAAAGTTATGCGTTATTACGTAATAGTACATAACGTTACACGTTATATGGTAATACTATATAACGTTATACGTTATAACGTAACAATATACAACGTTATACGCTATTACGTTATAATCTTCAACCTTATACGTTATTATGTAGGAATATACAACGTTATACGTAATATGCTAATACTACGGTAATACTATATAACGTTATACGTTATTACGAAATAGTGTATAACGTTATACGTTATATGGTAATACTATATAACGTTATACGTTATAAGGTACCAATATACAACGTTATACGCTATTACGTAATAATATACAACGTTATACGTTATAAGGTACCAATATACAACGTTATACGCTATTACGTAATAATCTACAACGTTATACGTTATTATGTAATAATATACAACGTTATACGTAATATGCTAATACTATGGTAATACTATATAACGTTATTCGTTACTGCGTAATAGTGTATAACGTTATACGTTATATGGTAATATTATATAACGTTATACGTTATAAGGTACCAATATACAACGTTATACACTATTACGTAATAATCTACAACGTTATACGTTAAAACGTAACAATATACAACGTTATACGTTAAAACGTAACAACATATCACGTTATACGCTATAATGTATTAATATACAACGTTATACGTTATTACGTAATAATATACAACGATATACGTTATATGGTAATACTATGATAATACTATATAACGTTATACGTTATTACGTAATAGTGTATAACGTTATATGTTACATGGTAATACTATATAACGTTACACGTTATAACGTAACAATATACAACGTTATACGCTATTACGTAATAATATACAACGTTATAGGTTATAAGGTACCAATATACAACGTTATACGCTATTACGTAATAATCTACAACGTTATACGTTATTATGTTATAATATACAACGATATACGTTATATGGTAATACTATGGTAATACTATATAACGTTATACGTTATTACGTAATAGTGTATAACGTTATACGTTATATGGTAATACTATATAACGTTACACGTTATAACTTAACAATATACAACGTTATACGTTATTACGTAATAGTATATAACTTTATACGTTATATGGTAATACTATATAACGTTATACGTTATACGGTAATACTATATCGTTACACGCTATATGGTAATACTATATAACGTTATACGTAATAGCGTAACAATATACAACGACATACGTTATTACGTAATAGTATATAACGTTATACGTTATTACGTAGTAGTATATAACATTATTCGTTATAACGTAACAATATACAACGTTATACGTTATTACGTAATAGTACATAACGTTATATGTTATAACGTAACAATATACAACGTTATACGTTATTACGAAATAATATACAACGATATACGTTATATGGTAATACTATGGTAATACTATATAACGTTATACGTTATTACGTAATAGTGCATAACGTTATACGTTAAAACGTAACAATATACAACGTTATACGCTATAATGTAATAATATACAACGTTATACGTTATTACGTAATAATATACAACGATATACGTTGTATAGTAATACTCTGGTAATACTATATAACGTTATACGTTATTACGTAATAGTGTATAACGTTATACGTTAAATGGTAATACTATATAAAGTTATACGTTATAACGTAACAATATACAACGTTATACGTTATTACGTAATAGTATATAACGCTATACGTTATATGGTAATACTATATAACGTTATACGTTATAACGTAACAATATACAACGTTATACGCTATTACGTAATAATATACAACGATATACGTTATGACGTAACAATATTCAACGTTATACGCTATTACGTAATAATCTACAACGTTATACGTTATTATGTAATAATATACAACGTTATACGTAATATGCAAATACTATGGTAATACTATATAACGCTATTCGTTATTGCGAAATAGTGTATAACGATATACGTCAGATTGTAATATTATATAACGTTATACGTTATAACGTAACAATATAAAACGTAATACGCTGTTACGTAATAATATACAACGTTATACGTTATAAGGTACCAATATACAACGTTATACGCTATTACGTAATAATCTACAACGTTATACGGTATTATGTAATAATATACAACGTTATACGTAATATGCTAATACTATGGTAATACTATATAACGTTATACGTTATTACGTAATAGTGTATAACGTTATACGTTATATGGTAATACTATATAACGCTATACGTTATAACGTAACAACATACAACGTTATACGTTAAAACGTAACAATATACAACGTTATACGTTGTTACGTAATAGCACATAACGTTATATATTATAACGTAACAATATACAACGTAATACGCTGTTACGTAATAATATACAACGTTATACGTTATAAGGTACCAGTATACAACGTTATACGCTATTACGTAATAATATACAACGTTGTACGTTATAAGGTACCAATATACAACGTTATACGCTATTACGTAATAATCTACAACGTTATACGTTATTCTGTAATAATATACAACGTTATACGTAATGTGCTAATACTATGGTAATACTATATAACGTTATTCGTTATTGCGTAATAGTGTATAACGTTATACGTTATATGGTAATACTATATAACGTTACAAGTTATAACGTAACAATATACAACGTTATACGTTATTACGTAATTGTACATAACGTTATATGTTATAACGTAACAATATACAACGTTATACGCTATTACGTAATAATATACAACGTTATACGTTATAAGGTACCAATATACAACGTTATACGCTATTACGTAATAATCTACAACGTTATACGTTATTATGTAATAATATACAACGTTATACGTAATATGCTAATACTATGGTAATACTATATAACGTTATTCGTTATTGCGTAATAGTGTATAACGTTATACGTTATATGGTAATACTATATAACGTTACAAGTTATAACGTAACAATATACAACGTTATACGTTATTACGTAATAGTACATAACGTTATATGTTATAACGTAACAATATACAACGTTATACGCTATTACGTAATAATATACAACGTTATACGTTATAAGGTACCAATATACAACGTTATACGCTATTACGTAATAATCTACAACGTTATACGTTATTATGTAATAATATACAACGTTATACGTAATATGCTAATACTATGGTAATACTATATAACGTTATTCGTTATTTCGTAATAGTATACAACGTTATACGTTACATGGTAATACTATATAACGCTATACGTGATAGCGTAACAATATACAACGTTATACGTTATTACGTAATAGTACATAACGTTATATGTTATAACGTATCAGTATACAACGTTATACGTTATTACGTAATAATATACAACGATATACGTTATAACGTAACAATATACAACGTTATACGCTATTACGTAATAATCTGCAACGTTATACGTTATTATGTAATAATATACAACGTTATACGTAATATGCAAATACTATGGTAATACTATATAACGTTATACGTTAATACGTAATAGTGTATAACGTTATACGTTATATGGTAATACTATATAACGTTATACGTTATATGGTAATACTATATAACGTTATACGTTATATGGTAATACTATATAACGTTTTTTTTTTTTTTTTTATTTATTTATTAAAATTCACAATTTGTCCAATTTGGACATTTGGTGGAATTTTTTAACGGTTAAATTAGCATGTTGGTGGCTACCCCCAGCGGGGTACCATCCTCGTGTTTCTTAGGTTGTGTCCTTTATAAGGTCTGCTGGGTGCTTCCTTTTTAGTCTTCTGTCCATATTTGTGATTTTGTATGTTTCCGCAGCTAGCCGGTTTATGTGTGTTGCTATTCTTAATTTGTATTTCTCGGAGTATCTGTTGATTTCTTCCTTGACCGTTGGCATTCCCAGGTCCCTTCGTATATCTTCGTTTCTGACGTACCAAGGTCCGTTTACTATTGTCCTGAGGATTTTAGCCTGTATTACCTCTATTTTGTTTATATGGCTCATTGCTGCCGTCCCCCATAGTGGTATTCCGTACGTCCAGATTGGTTTTATGATCGTTTTATATATTTTTAACTTGTTTTCTGTGCTTAGTTTGGATTTTCGGCTTGTTAGCCAATGCATTTGTCTTCTTGTTTTCTGTATTTTTTCTACTATTGATTTGATGTGTAGTTTCCAGGTGAGTTTTTGATCTAAGTGGAGACCTAGGTATTTGACATGCTTTGTTTGCGTTATATGCGTGCCGTTCAATAGGATGTTTGGTGGTGTCTTTTTCCGTAGCGTGAATGTAATATGGTTGCATTTATTGGGGTTTGCTTTTATTTGTTTTTCTTGTAGCCAATTTTCTATTTTTACGATGTGTTCTTGTAGTATTTTGACTGCCGTTTCTGGGTTAGTATGCCTGACTAGTATAGCTGTGTCGTCCGCGAATGTCAATACTGTGCTGTTGGTAGTTGTTGGTATGTTCGCCGTGTATAATGTGTATAGTATTGGGCCTAGGACGCTTCCTTGTGGTACCCCGGCCTTGATGTCTTTAACTTGAGAATGTGTGTCCTTGATTTTTATTACGAAGGTTCTGCAGCTTAGGTAGGATTTTATTAAGTGGTGTATTTGCTCCGGGAATTGTTTACTAATTGTTTGTAGTAGACTTTCATGGTTAATTTTATCGAATGCTTTCTCTATGTCTATGAAGAGGGCTGTGCAGTATTCCTTGTTTTCTAGTGCTACTATTATTTCGTTTATAAGCCTGTGCATTTGCTCTATCGTGGAGTGTTTGTTTCTGAAACCAAATTGGTGATCCGGTATTAGTTTTTTTGTCTCTATTATTGGTTTTACGCGGTCGTATATTATCTTTTCCAGTATTTTGGAAAATACTGGAAGCAGTGATATTGGTCTGTAAGATGCAGTTTGGTGCGGGTCTTTGCCTGGTTTATGTAACATTTTGATCTGTGCTAATTTCCATGGTTTGGGGAAGTATTGAATTCTTAGAATTGCATTGAATATTACTGTTATTAGTCTTATTGCTTTTGGCGGAAGGTTTTTTAAGATTTTACCATTAATTAGGTCGATTCCTGGCGCTTTGTTGTTTTTTGTTTTATCAATTATGTTTCTAATTTCTTGTGCCGATGTTCTAGGTATGGTGTATTCCTTGTCGGCTGTGGTAGTAGTGGTTTGTGGATCCTCCTCCGTATGACTTTTGAGGTTGCTGTTGTTGGTAATGTGTGGTGTGAATGTGTTGTAGAGGTGGTTGGAGAATTCTTCAGCTTGTTCTTCGTTGCTTCTTGCCCATGTGTTATCTGCTTTTCTGATTGCCGGGACGGGTATTATTGGCTTCCTTATTTTTTTCGTGGCTTTCCATAGTGAATAGTTGGTGTTCTCGTGTGTGGAGAGTGTCCCTATGAACTTTGCGAATTCGTTATCGTTGTGCTCCTTTATTTTGTTTTTTATTTCCTTTGCAAGTTTGTTTAAGTGTTTTTTGTTTTCTCGGGTTCTGTATTTTTGCCATTTTGCTTTTGCTTTTCTTTTTTCTTTGATTTTGTCGAGTATTTCTTGCGGGATTGTTATTGTTTGTCTGCTGGTTGGTTCGGATGTAGTGGTAGTCCTTGCTGCTTCTTGAATAGTTGCTGTCAATGTTGCTACTGCCTGTTCTATGTGTTCAGGAGTTTTTAGCGGGATGTTGCAGTTTATTTTGCTTTCTATTATTTCTTTGAAAGTTTGCCAATTGGTGGTTTTATTGTATAGTGTTTCTGGTTTGCTATAGTGAATTGGTTTGATTCTGTATTCAATTATTATGGGTGTATGATCGGAGCTGAGCTCGAGGTTGGGTGTTATTTTTAGTTTATTTGTGTTTAGTCCCCTTGTAACTGCAAAGTCCAGAAGATCTGGTTTTTTGTTCAGGTCAGTCGGCCAATGTGTCGGTGTTCCTGTGGATAATATATTGAGGTTATTATTTCTAATGTATTTTTCTAGTGTTCTACCTCGAGGTGTAATGTTTCTTGATCCCCAGAGCGTGTGCTTTGAGTTGTAGTCTCCTGCTGCGATGTACTTGTCCCCTAGGTCATGGAAGTATTCTTCCCACATTTGTGTTGTTATTTTGTGTCGCGGAGGCACGTATACTGCTGACAACTGGAAGTGGTTGCTGCTAGTTTGAACTGTAACAGTGGTTGCTTATAAATATTCTTTGTTAACTTGGCTGTGAAGATAATGTTTGATATCGTTTCTGACTATCACTGCTGTCCCTCCGTGAGCTTTTCCTGAGGGGTGTTTGGTATCATATATGGTGTAGTATGGTATTTTCAAATAGCTTTTTGTAGTGAAGTGTGTTTCTGAGACAAGTAATATGTCTATATTATTATTGTATATGAATGTTTTAGTTTCGAGGGCCCGTACTATATAACGTTATACGTTATAACGTAACAATATACAACGTTATACGTTATAGCGTAACAATATACAACGTTATACGCTATTGCGTAATAATATACAACGTTATACGTTATTACGTAGGAGTATTGTTACGCCGCGCAACACATCTGCGTTCCATCCCGCGCGGCGTGACAGCCAACGGTCTACGTGTCGTCCTTCGAACCCTCCACAGGCCTAAGGACCCACCATAAAGTCGAAATTCTAACTGCATTGTTCGCACACATGGTTTACGTCAATCTGTTTGCCAGAAAGGTTTTTTAGAAGGGTCCTTGGGTATATTATGTGCTCTTAAGAATTACGAAGAAAGCGGAGATATACCTAACGGAAAATCTGAGTTTCCCTGTAAACAATGTCGCCTAGGACCCAAGTTGGTAGGAGGTTTCTTCCTCCTCTCTTCCTGCCTAACATTGGTCCCAACCAATCGACATCGCGGATTATTTCCCTCACTTTACTAACTAAAAATGTAAAGAACGAGTCCGCGTTCTTCGTTCAAGGGGCACACCCATACCAAGCTTTCCTCCGTATTCACATTAGAATAAGCTTCAGAGTTTGATCGTCTCTCACGGTGCCTAGAGTTCCTGCATTTCCTACAACTCTCACCGTTCCTGTATCTTTCTGAGTTCCTTCATCATTCATCAAGGTGCCTACATGGCCTAGAGTCTTCTAAGGCTCTCACTTATCCAGAACTCCGACAGTTCCTATAACTCTCAAGGGCCTAAAGCGCATAAAGCTCTCCTTCTCTCATCCAAGACTAACCCTTCTCTCGTTATCTGTATCTTAATCAACGGCGTTAACTACTTTGTGTGATTGTATAAAGTGTTGGAAATATACATTATTATAACGCTGACTCCCAGTGTTATACCGCATTAACCACCCCGATTATCCTAACCGAAATACGGGGATCGAACTATTCGTGGTGTCGATTATTCTAATCGTAACGGGAATTTACGACTCCCGTTGACGCGTATTCTAACGACCGCGTCTCCCCGCGATAGTACGAAAAAACAAGTATATATCGTTATACGTTATATGGTAATACTATATAACGCTATACGTTATAGTATACAACGCTATACGTTATTACGTTATAGTATATAACGCTATACGTTATATGGTAATACTATATAACGTTATACGTTATAACGTAACAATATACAACGTTATACGTTAAAACGTATCAATATACAACGTTATACGCTATTACGTAATAATATACAACGTTATACGCTATTACGTAATAATATACAACGTTATACGTTATTACGTAATAGTATATAACGTTATAAGTTATATACTACTAACGTATAACATTATATACTATAACGAAATAACGTATAACGTTATACAGAATTACGATAGTATTAGTGTTACGTTTGGCTATCCAAATTTTGAAATTTTAAACAATGTAGTAGTCGCTGCCACCAGAAACAGTCTAAGGACTGTTTCAATTAGATATTTCTTGTTGGATTAAGTAGCGTTGATTGGAGTTTAGGCCACTGGTCAACAATCTCCACGTTTCGGCTAACCTGCTATGCGCAGGGATACTAGCACGGGAGTGGATTATTTGGAATATACAATTATATTATAAATAATTATTACTGGCGGAATTAATGACGAATTATACTAATTATTGATATTATTTATTATTTTAATTATTAATTATTAATAATAATTAAAAGTTGACTCACCTGACGTTGGCCTCCGCTGGGGTGATTCCTGTTTTACAAAGATTGACACTTCTATAATTTTTGTCTTAATCTTTATTTAACTTGAACAGTGTAAACAACAGTGTGTCCGGACGTGTTTAACAATTCGAAATTCTAACACAAAACTTGAGCCAACTATTGTTTTGATTCTAACTAACTAATAACAATTATTTTATAATTCGAACTGACTAATAACATTTATATCTCGTAACTCTTAAATTCGAACTGGAACGAACAATTATTCTGTAATTCTAATTTAAATTCCAACTGAATCAACTGAAACTAACTGATATCAGACTCACTCAAATTCAATTGAACGACTAATAACAATTATCTGCTTATTCTACCGAAACGAACCGATCCAACTAATATCAATTATTCCGATTATTCTAACTAAACCGCTAACAATTACTCTCTTTATTCCACAGAAACGAACCGATCCAACTAATATCAATTATTCCGATTATTCTCTTATTCTAACTGAACCAACTAATGGCAATTACTCTCTTTTGATTATTCTAACTGAACCAACTAATGGCAATTACTCTTCTTTATTCCTTTATTCAACTGAACCGCTAACAATTACTCTCTTTTGATTATTCTCTGAACCACTAAAAATTACTCTCTTTTGATTATTCTCTTTATTCGCTTATTCAACTGAACCGCTAACAATAACTCTTTTCTATTTTCGCTAAATTCTTCTGAACCGCTAACAATTACTCTGATTTGAATTGTGTCACTACGCTTTTTATAATGACATCCCCAATGGGATGACAGTCACGTGACAGTTCGTTCCTGTGGGAATCGCAATGCTGCAGGTTTTTAGAGTTTCCATGAGAGAACGTGGATTTTGATGATTGCTGATGTCTTGTTTGCTTCATCCCACGCCGTGTCTTGATTTCTCGTATACCTTTTCGATGCTGATGGAAACATTCAAAATACGTGATAAAATGTGGATATTGCAATGGTTTGTCTTTCACCGAGGTTGCGTCTGTAATCCTTCCGAATCCTTTCCTGCTGATGCCAATGGGAGAGATGAGATCAAGGCACGTGCAATCCGTTTTGCCAAAACTGCAAGGACTTTCCATACGCGTGTAGCAACGTGTCTTTGCCGAAGTTGCATCTGCGATGCTCCTGTAACCCTCCATAGCGGTGGACATCTCGGCGTTCCGCCGTGGCTTTTGTATGTGTAGCACGCGTTATTTCTTGTTTCTTTCAATAAAGTATTTTTACATAATAGTAAGTTTTAATATATCATTTCGAGGGAAATGAACCTGAAGTCGTTGTAGTGTGATCGTGAGGGTTTGATTTAATTATAAAGGTATATAGTTTTATATTTTGAGGTTATCTTGTATTCATAATGGCGTGCTATGAATTTTGGTTATATGAATCTCGATCAGTGATTTTTAGTGTGCGATCGCTATTTCGGTATTTTAGTTTATTGGGGTTTTTTATATCTTCCTTTGTTGATTACAGGTTATGTTGAGTCATGGATACAAAAGCGTCCGCGCCTGTGTGAACTGTGTGAGTATGTGTTTTTAGTATTCTATCTCGTTTCGCATGTTGTTTGTTTCCTTAAACTTGTGAATTTGTTTTAGCGCAAGAGGAGGAAGATATGTGAATGGTTCGAGATGACGTGATCGACATGTGTGAACATGTGCGAAGGAAGATGCTGAAGGGGCGGTTTTCCACCCAAGTAGGCACAGTGGCACCTTCGTTGGCGTCGTGTCCTGATTATTTTTTGAAAATTTGGTTTTATTTGACAATATGAGATATATTTTGCTCCTTGTGGATTTATACGTCTATATTTTCTATATATTAAATCGTATATATTTTATATTACTTTCTTGTTATTAGGTTATTAGTTGTGTAACTCCAGTTGCTGATCTATGGAAAGTGGTGAAACGTCTTCACGAAGTATAATCTCATTTGTTTTCTTGCTGTGAGTGGTGTCGACTTCCAGATGAGGTTTGTGCATCTTGGTTATTATGCGTTTAATGATAGATACGGAGGTATCTTTGTCACAGATTCCCATGCGGACTGTCTCGGTGTGTATCTTGTTATAATTTCTTTTATTTAGTTTATCCTGCTTCTTTCGTGTTTTATTCACTGCATATGGTATTTCAGTGCAAGAAGAAGAGGGATTGTAAAGAATCCGTAAGTGGCCTCAGAAGACGCAGTCATCGTGTGAGGTTTTTTTGTTTTTATTTATTTATTAAAATTCACAATTTGTCCAATTTGGACATTTGGTGGAATTTTTTAACGGTTAAATTAGCATGTTGGTGGCTACCCCCAGCGGGGTACCATCCTCGTGTTTGTTAGGTTATGTCCTCTATAAGGTTTGCTGGGTGCTTCCTTTTTAGTCTTCTGTCCATGTTTATGGTTTTGTACGTTTCCGTACAAAGAGAGCAATCCAGGTTATGGAAGATACTACTAGGACGAAAGCTGGAAGTTAGCGAAGGCTAGCAAAAAGCGTAAAACAACTCCAGTTCCGCCTGGGCAGGCGACCTAAACGGACGTGCGAAACAGTGCTCCAGTGAAAGTGCGGCAAGAGGGAAGAGAAAGGGACAAAGTTAACGCCAAAAATAGACAAAACGTGGAATCATGCAGATTCCACCAATAAAATTAACCAACGCAGGAGACACATATTTTATAAATAGAGCTACAGACTCTACATATGTAGAGAAAAAAGACGATATCATGGAAACAACACAATCCCACGGAGAGGAAAACATACCAATACACCATGAAGAAAGCTGGACGGTAGCAACCTCCAGCAAAAAACGGAAGGTAACCCCGCTCGCAAGCGCGAGGAAAACTGGTACACTTGAAAAAAAAACAATGGCTACAAGATATCAAGCTGCATAATCCATTCAGCGCACTGCCAGAAGAGGCAGCAACGGACCCAACGGAAAGTCCGACAAACCGTATTCCCAAACCACCACCGATATACATAGACGCGAAAATAATTGACCCCCTCATCGAACTACTAAACAACACCGCAGGGAAAGACAACTATATCATCAAACAGATAAAAATAGACCAGGTGAAAGTGCAAACCAACACCCCAGAAATATTCAGAAAAATTACAAGATCACTAAAGGAAAAAAACGCAGCGTATCACATCTTTTAGCTCAAAACCGACAAAAGCTACAAAGCAGTACACCCAAAAACAAATACCGAAAAAATAAGCGAAGAACTTGCAAAAATCGGACACCAGGTAAGGACAATTAATAACATTAACAAATACGATACCAAACAACCATTACTGCCATTCCTCGTCGAACTAGAACCTAGAAACAACAACAAAGACATATACGATATAGAAAAATTACTAAACACAATAGTAAAAGAGGAGCCACTTAGACATAAAAAAGATATCCCACAATGCATAAGGTGCCAGCAATACGGCCACACAAAAAACTATTACAATAGAAACGCGGCATGCGTTAAATGCGCAAAAAATCGTCTTACGATACACTGCCCATCCACGGGAAAAATAGAGGAGGTTAAATGCTACAACTGCAACGGAAAACACCCTGCCAGTTATAAAGGTTGCGAAGCTAAGAAACAATTACAACGCAAACTGTTCCCGCCCCTACGAAGCAGGACAATCACTAACACACAAGCCCAACAGGACAGCACAAAACCTGAAATAATACCAAATAAAGAGCAAGCAACTAACACCAAACCTATCAGCACCAACATCATTGGTGGTCTAAGCTACGCTCAAGTAACCATCCAATCAACACATACACACAACCAATACCACAGCAATAGTAACAACGACACTGCAGAAATCAAAGAACTGCTCAAACAATCCATAAAGAACACCGAAATGCTAACCAGAATGATAAGCGAACAAAATGCAGCACTCAAACAGCAAACCCAACAAATCACAGTCATGCTACAACTACTTACAAACGTGCTAGGTAAAAAATAAAAACGGACACGCTAAAAACAGCAGCCTGGAACTCAAACGGCCTACAACAACGGGCCCCTGAAATTAAAACATTCATATACAATAACAATAAAGACATACTACTTGTCTCAAAAACACATTTCACTACAAAAAGCTACATGAAAATACCATACTACACGATATATGATACCAAACACCCCTCACGAAAAGCTCACGGAGGGACAGCAGTGATAGTCAGAAACGATATCAAACATTATCTACACAGCCAAGTTAACAAAGAATATTTACAAGCAACCACTGTTACAGTTCAAACTAGCAGCAACTACTTCCAGTTGTCAGCAGTATACGTGCCTCCGCGACACAAAATAACAACACAAATGTGGGAAGAATACTTCCAGGACCTAGGGGACAAGTACATCGCAGCGGGAGACTACAACTCAAAGCACACGCTCTGGGGATCAAGAAACATTACACCTCGAGGTAGAACACTGGAAAAATACATTAGAAATAATAACCTCAATATATTATCCACAGGAACACCGACACATTGGCCGACTGACCTGAATAAAAAACCAGATCTTCTGGACTTTGCAGTTACAAGGGGACTAAACACAAATAAACTAAAAATAACACCCAACCTCGAGCTCAGCTCCGATCATACACCCATAATAATTGAATACAGAAACAAACCAATTCACTATAGCAAACCAGAAACACTATGCAATAAAACCACCAATTGTCAAACTTTCAAAGAAATAATAGAAAGCAAAATAAACTGCAACATCCCGTTAAAAACTCCTGAACACATAGAACAGGCAGTAGCAACATTGACAGCAACTATTCAAGAAGCAGCAAGGACTACCACTACATCCGAACCAACCAGCAGACAAACAATAACAATCCCGCAAGAAATACTCGACAAAATCAAAGAAAAAAGAAAAGCAAAAGCAAAATGGCAAAAATACAGAACCCGCGAAAACAAAAAACACTTAAACAAACATGCAAAGGAAATAAAAAACAAAATAAAGGAGCACAACGATAACGAATTCGCAAAGTTCATAGAGACACTCTCCACACACGAGAACACCAACTATTCACTATGGAAAGCCACGAAAAAAATAAGGAAGCCAATAATACCAGTCCCGGCAATCAGAAAAGCAGATAACACATGGGCAAGAAGCAACGAAGAACAAGCTGAAGAATTCTCCAACTACCTCTGCAACACATTCACACCACACATTATCAAAAACAGCAACCTCAAAAGTCATACGGAGGAGGATCCACAAACCACTACTACCACAGCCGACAAGGAATACACCATACCTAAAACATCGGCACAAGAAATTAGAAACATAATTGATAAAACAAAAAACAACAAAGCGCCAGGAATCGACCTAATCAATGGTAAAATCTTCAAAAACCTTCTGCCAAAAGCAATAAGACTAATGACAATAATATTCAATGCAATTCTAAGAATTCAATACTTCCCCAAACCATGGAAATTAGCACAGATCAAAATGGTACATGAACCAGGCAAAGACCCGCACAAACTGCATCTTACAGACCAATATCACTGCTTCCAGTATTTTCCAAAATACTGGAAAAGATAATATACGACCGCATAAAACCAATAATAGAGACAAAAAAACTAATACCGGATCACCAATTTGGTTTCAGAAACAAACACTCCACGATAGAGCAAATGCACAGGCTTATAAACGAAATAATAGTAGCACTAGAAAACAAGGAATACTGCACAGCCCTCTTTATAGACATAAAGAAAGCATTCGATAAAATTAACCATGAAAGTCTACTACAAACAATTAGGAAACAATTCCCGGAGCAAATACACCAATTAATAAAATCCTACCTAAGCAGCAGAACCTTCGTAATAAAAATCAAGGACACATATTCTCAAGTTAAAGACATCAAGGCCGGGGTACCACAAGGAAGCGTCCTAGACCCAATACTATACACATTATACACGGCGAACATATCAACAACTACCAACAGCACAGTATTGACATTCGCGGACGACACAGGTATACTAGTCAGGCATACTAACCCAGAAACGACAGTCAAAATACTACAAGAACATATCATAAAAATAGAAAATTCGCTACAAGAAACGCAAATAAAAGCAAACCCCAATAAATGCAACCATATTACATTCACGCTACGAAAAAAGATACCACCAAACATCCTATTGAACGGCACGCATATAACACAAACAAAGCATGTCAAATACCTAGGACTCCACTTAGATACACAACTCACATGGAAACTACATATCCAATCAATAGTAGAAAAAATACAGAAAACAAGGTGACAAATGCATTGGCTAACAAGCCGAAAATCCAAATTAAGCATAGAAAATAAATTAAAAATATATAAAACGATCATAAAACCAATCTGGACGTATGGAATACCATTATGGGGGACGGCAGCAATGAGCCATATAAACAAAATAGAGGTAATACAGGCTAAAATCCTTAGAACAATAGTAAACGACCTTGGTACGTCAGAAACGAAGATATAGGGAGAGACCTGGGAATCCCAACGGCCAAGGAAGAAATTAGCAGATACTCAGAAAAATACAAATCAAGAATAGCAAGACGCCTAAACCGGCTAGCTGCGGAAACGTACAAAACCATAAACATGGACAGAAGACTAAAAAGGAAGCACCCAGCAAACCTTATAAAGGACATAACCTAGCAAACACGAGGATGGTACCCCGCTGGGGGTAGCCACCAACATGCTAATTTAACTGTTAAAAAATTCCACCAAATGTCCAAATTGGACATATTGTGAATTTCAATAAATAAATAAAAAAAAAAAAAAAAGACACGTCCAAATCAATTCCTCGACCGATCTCTCCTCTGATCATTCTCCCGTGATAGTAACAGTCAGTTCAACTATCATCGAGAAAACACCTAATGGCTCCATTCATAACCAATACACCAACTGGCAGCTCTTTAGAGTAGTCTTTACCCACACAACTTCAGCCTCAACTTCACTAAAAACCAATGAAGAAATCGAAGCAGCCACGGAATACCTAAACACGAGCATAATAAACGCTATCCGCTTCTCCACACTGGCAAAAGCGTCCATCAGCAAACACGAATACCCCCAGTACATATTAAAAAAAATAGCAGAAAAACGTAGACTAAGAAGAACATGGCAGACCCATAGAACACCGGAGAACAAACGCAAACTAAGCAACGCAACTAGAAAACTATCCAAAACCATAAAAAACTACAATAATGACCGTTTTCACAAATATCTCGCCAGCTTGTCCCCCACAGCCGACTCCAACTACTCACTATGGAAGGCCTCCAGGAAACTCAAGCGCCGCCCACAAATAATACCTCCAATCCGCCGTCCGCAGGGTGGATGGGCGCGTAGCCCTATAGAAAAAGCCAACCTATTTGCCAAACACTTAACTGAAGTATTCAAGCCCCATTCCTCCATAGCTGCTACGGACGTTACCGAATACCTGCACACTCCCTTCCAAATGTCCCCTCCTATTGAACCCTTCACCTCTGCAGAGATCATAGAAGCAATCAGTCGCCTAAACCCCAAGAAAGCAGCAGGTCACGACCTAATAGGAAATGAAGCAATCATGGAACTTCCCATAAAAGGGATTGCACTCATCGCATCAATCTTTAACGCTATCCTCCTTGCACACTTTCCTTAGGCGTGGAAAATCTCACTGATCACCCTCATCCCCAAACCCGGTAAACCAATATATGAAATCAGCTCCTATCGCCCAATCAGTCTTTTACCTACCCTGTCTAAACTATTCGAGGGGATGCTCACGAATCGTCTCCTTCCACTCCTAGAAGAATTGAAAACACTCCCAGATCACCAATTCGGCTTTCGAAAACAACACTCAACAGTAGAGCAAATCCACCGCATAACCCACATGATCAGCCAAACCCTTGAAAAGAAAAAATACTGCTCAGCGGTGTTCCTAGATATCCAACAGGCATTCGACAAAGTATGGCATGAAGGGCTACTATACAAGCTTAAAAAGATCCTACCCCACCCATACTACTCCATCTTAAAATCCTACCTAACCAACAGACAATTCATAGTTAAATGCCTAGACGCCACTTCCACAACATTTCCAATAGAATCCGGCATACCCCAAGGTTGTGTCCTCGGACCCCTACTGTTCTCCATCTACACTGCCGACTTACCTATATCAAACGAGGTAACAATAGCAACATTTGCAGACGACACAGCGCTATTAGCTACCCACGCAGACCCGGCAATTGCCTCATCCACTTTCCAGCGATGTCTCGACCGCATGGAAATGTGGTTCCAAAAATGGGGCTTCAAAATAAACGAAAAAAAATCCTCACATGTAACCTTCACGCTCCGAAATCAAACCTGCCCCCAGGTCGTCATTAACAACACAATAATCCCAAGCAAGGACCCCGTAAGTTACCTGGGCATGACCCTGGACAAGAGGCTAACTTGGAAAAAACATATCTCAGAAAAAACAAAGCAACTAAAGGAAAAACTAAGAAAATTCTATTGGCTCACGGGCCGACGCTCCAAACTAAACATACAGAACAAAATAACCCTCTACAAGGCCGTAATAAAATCTGTCTGGACCTACGGAATCCAACTATGGGGAACAGCTAGTAACTCCAACATTGAAATACTCCAACGCTTCCAATCGAAAACCCTAAGATCCCTAATTGATGCACCTTGGTACGTTACCAACGAAACAATACACCGCAACCTCAAGATACCCACAGTCAAAGAGGAAATAGCAAAATATAGCTGCAGATATAGCAAAAGAGTCAACAAACACCGAAACAACCTAATCACTGGACTACTTGAAACGACGGACCATATTCGCAGGCTGAAGAGACACTACCCGCTAGACCTAAACGACAGATTCAATTAGTTATTTAATAATGTAATATTTACTTATTTATAATACTTACTCACAAATCAAAACTTATCTATAGTATGTATCAACTATTATAAATACTAGCCATGTTACTGAGCCACGCCAGAAAAATTGCTGAAAATTCTCAACGCGAGAATTGATTGTAATTTAAATAAACAATAAAAAAAAAACGGGTTGAGGAAAATGTCAGATTGTCGCATCCCTACCGAGTTGGATGTCTGTAGTGATGGCAATAACAGTGACCACAACGATATGAGTACTGCGATCTCGGAAGATCAGTAGCACTATGCCAATAACTCCCGGCAGAGCGACTTCGCACGTGTTTCGGGACGATAATGTGATAAAGCTCAAAGAGAACGTGTGATGTGGTTCACACGCTTTTTGTGGTGATAGTATGATAAGGCTCAGTGAGAACATGCGATGTGACTTGCATGCTTTTCGGGGCGACAATATGGTAAAACTCGGTGAGATCGTGGAACGAAGCTCTATGTGCTCTTACGATCCAGAAGACCGAGATCCTTTGGAATGCGAAATCGAAAATGGTCCATCATGCCGTTACGATCCGACTGATAACCTGCAGGATGCAACTATCACCTTGAATACCAACTATAACGCTACTAATTTTCATTATCTTTTATTTCTTTGTTGCCAAACCCCCGAACAGGATTTGTTGCTACACTGGACCCTTGCCTTATTCGAACATCTAGTTAATTTGCGAATAATGTTAATTGTATCGGGTCTAATGTTAGGAAACTCAATATTTTAGTTACACTCGAGGACGTGTGATAGTCAGAATGGCCGTGTCGGAGATGAAAGAGCACCGGAACCTTCCCTTCGGAACTTTGGGAAGACACCTAGTACTGTAATTTAGATTCCACCATAGTCGTATTAAGAAAACCGTTGTCATTCGATTCGACTGTACTTATTTGAGATTTATGATGGTGAGCTCGGGCTCGAGGCGACAACCAGTCGCCGAACGTAGTCGCGGTCAAAGGGATGAACGTTTTGTTTAACAAAGGCATGAAGTAACTCTATAGCTCTCCTTAAAAGAAATACTTGGGACAGGGCACGACGGTAAACGTTTCAATGGTTTCTGTCCCGTGGCTCGCCACGCGCAGACTCTATTCTTCGAGTAAGACGATTACCAGATGTTGACGCGTCCCCACAGTACATGTTCAGCTAGCCCGAGGACCCGCTATAAATCTTAAGATTTATTTAACGAAAGTCCTTCAAACCGACAAGCAGTCTTTGTTCCAACTATGGGAAAATTGTAGAAGTCTATTTTTCTCACGAACGACGCTACCCGATAGCAACTTTCTCTCAAGGGCTGCTAGCATCCTTCCCTAACCACCAACATGGAAATTGACCAATTAACAGTAACACCAATTTCTCTCATTTTCCGAACGAAGACTTTTTTCCACGAATCCGATGATCTCGTGCCCTTAGACACACCCATCATAGTTTTCCTCCACAGCGTCACCGTGATGGAGAGACACTTTTCCGTACGATCTTAACGACGATACAAGTAATTCTCAGGTACGTAGTGCTTGCTCTGTGCGACAACCAGAATATAACTTAGCCTCTCACGAAATATACACGTTCGACATCCCGTTGACCGCGGATTCGTTACCGTACCCGAGACCATTGTCATAGTGCCGCGAGTACCTAAATATTGTGATTAACTACCAACGCTGTAATACCTCTAACTTGTGTCAATAAACTCCATCATTGATCCACCGCATCGATGGCCAATACCAACTAAGATTCATCGAACACTTCTACCCCCAATCCCAACGTTAAGCCGACATATATATGACTTATAATTTGTAGTAATAGATTAAGATTTGAAATTTGTTTTGTTGCAGCGAGATGGTTCTCCAAAAGTTATAAATCTTGGGAGTTCAGAGACTGATCTATATTATGAAAAGAAAAAATATGGGTGCAATAGAAGATAATGACTGATACCAACAATTTTTTACGTGTACAAAATGTTTTTAATGTCGCAAATAAACAACTATATTTATAAAATTGTAATAATTTATATTTTTTATTTTAAAAATTTAATTTCAAATTCGCGATCATGCAATCGTTTTGTTACAAAATGTGTGTACGGATTAATGTTTTTGTAAGTTGTAAAGAAATTTAAAATAGAGAAATAAATTGTAATCGTGCATAGAGATGCGTTGTATTCTTCTTTTATATAAATATTATCTTGCATAAAATAATACTGTGTTTTGAAAAAGAATATCAACACTCTTTGTCAATTTCGAAAATCTTTATTTTAATTGCATATTTAATCCATAATTTAATTTATAAAATTAGATTTGTAATAGAATTGCCACTCCACCAAGAATCCATTTACTAGCTCTCTCCTTAGTTCTTAATTTGAACGTCCACACGTAAGTAGGTCTTCGCGATCGTGTTTTATAAACAGGACATTCATACATATTCTTTAAATCTTGTTTGTCCTGTGTAATCGCCCTAATATATATATTATTGGTAATAATGGAAACAATTCTTTAAATCGAGAGTCCATGATACATCCTGTTTGATCGTCCCATCGTGCACCTTCCATGTATAATCCTTTTATATATGCACCTTGTTATTTTATATAGGTTGGGGTTGATAATCAAGCTCATCCACTTGGATTGGCTATCACACCTTTTCTTTCTTATACAAAACGCCAAATCACACAGCAAGCGTCTAATCACTCGGGATGCGTCTTAGCAAATAACACGCGGTCGACTCCTAAGACAAAAGAGCGTCGTTAGGAGTCGTACCAACATAACGCTAGCAACCTTTTAGTAACTAGCGGTCATACCTACTGAGCATTTCTCAACACACCTTCTCTTCGTGCTGATCTGTAAAGTTTTAGTGAAAAATCTATTAATACTACTCCGAAAAAAATTTATACAAATTGTAACTAAATTTTGTTAATGATTAAAACTAGTGAGTTTATTTAGATAAATGTACTTGAAATAAAATATTAAAAATGTTTAAAAATACAATTAAGATATCTTTATTTATTAATACTTTAAAATATTTGTATATACACATGTATTTAATAGTATTATATGATATATAATATAATAATATATATAATAGTACTTTCATACGGCTACAAAAAGTTGATGCTGCAAAAATAAATCGTGGACTTCGCCAAAAAAAAGGTTCATTGAAAGATAGCGATATGTATGTACAAATACTTTTTTTCACCATTGTACATGTGCGATAAGTATAGTATACTCGATATTAACATCATACAGTAAGGAAAAATAAAAATAAAGCATATGTTTGAAGGAATGGCGGAGTAATGTTTTTAAGAATTACGTCGCGACGCCAGCGAAAGGGCGTATGGGGCATGCGTCTACCTTCGCACCATCACTCCGGATGGTCATGTCTGGACACGACTCCTCACTGCAAGGTCAAAGGTGGCTCCACTCAAATCACAAACCATTCCAAGGCTGAAACTGAGTGGAGCACTTCTTCTCACATCATTGGCCACTACAGTCCTTCAAGCCTTATCAAACAACATTTCTGGCGCCGCTGGCATCGAGAGTACCTGAATGAGCTGAACATCCGAAACAAATGGAGCAAGGGCAGTCACGACATCCGAGAAGGCACCGTAGTAGTCCTCAGGGAGGATAACGTACCATCCATGCAATGGCCTTTGGGCCGCGTGATCAAGGTCCATCCAGGAGTCGACTTTTTATGGGTAGCAACAATCGTGTGCGTTGAACGAAGCTTTATTTTGTCGCTCATTCAATTTTGCTATGTTTATTTTACCAGTTTGAGTTGAATTCCAGGCATCAAAATTTGCCACGGATTCAATTATCAATTTCATAAACTGAAATATTTCGATATTAATAGAGCATTGTTTTATACAATAATAAAAGTTAGAATAATAGTATAAAATAAGTAAATGGTTACCTTAAAATCAGCAGTCCAATCAGATAATTTATTTATTCGATATAACATATCCGTGAACCAACTGTTTAATCCTAATTTTGAAGGGTAAACTCTTTTTGTCCAAGACGGCGGAACAGCATCCATCATTATATAATTTTGTAGATCTTCCATCTCAGCATTAATAATTAATTCTCCCTATCAAAAAAATATCACTAATTAATTGTCTGGCGTTATATTACAAAGCAGCATTTAAAGTTTGAGAATTCAGAAGATTATGAAACTTTCTTCATCTATTATCGATAAATTTGAAAAGTTATAATTTTTTTCCATAAGCAGATACATTCAATATAAACAATTTCGAATTTACTGTCACATTTCAGTAGTTTTAAGTTGATCATGTTCTAATTGATTTAATGACGATGGAAGAAGTACGGCAATATGTTCCAAGAGTTGTAACAGTAATTTGAGTCGCATAGGACAATGTCGTTTTGCCATTGCACTCATCGTATGATATAATTCTACAATGATTTCTTTCATTACGATATATTTAAAAATATTTTATATAACATACAATTTGGAAATTAGGTTCCAAAAACACATGTGGCGGCACAAGAGCACGGAACTTTCCAACGGCTTCGCGACACAAAGCGCTATATCTTCCAAACGTAAGGCCGACGCGCCTAATGTGCCATCAATATTCCTATAGTTCTTCCGCCGAATGTTTGGAAGAATGCACGCGCGGCAACTGCCGCGGTACATCTAATAAACGCGTGTGTAGTAGGGATATCGAAGGGCAACTAAGAAAAGAATCCGTTTGGTTTCGAACAAAGAGTCACTCTGCCTCAAGCCGCGAAGTGCGAAAGGTTCAGTATCATAACGAAGCAAACACAAGCTGAGATACGCGATTATAAACTCTCGATGGTTAATCATAAGTGTGAATCGTATGAATTGTTGACTCGTTGATTGTTAGAAGTAATAAACTTTTTGTTGAACATCGGAGTATTCCTTCTGCACCTATCACCTCACACATACCACCTCACACATATAAGAAACATTCGTTATTTGCACTCAAAAGATATAGAATGGATTCGGAAATACAAATAATTCCCTTTATTTAGCACACAACTGTTATACATATATCTTATACTCTTAAGACCTCAAAATCCTACTCGCACGCACGCTTGTTGTCAACCGACTCTTCCAGATACTTCTAACGACTGGCTCTTGTCTTTTGACTCAACCAAGACCCGGACGTCCTCTGACGCTTACACACACATTCACATGTACAGTGTAAATGTATCATATTCCCAACAAAGTGTATCTTCGATTAACAATTAAGATGAAAATATAACAATTCATGTTTTGTTAGTGGTTTGTTTATAACGGGACTTTTCGTACTTCGCAGTTTGAGATAGACTGACTGATTCTTTTGTTCGATACCACGGATTCTTTCCTTTGTTACTCTTCGATATTCCTACTACACATGCGTTTATTACATGTACCGCGACGGTCGCCGCATATGCGTTCTTCCGAGAATTCGGCGAAAGAAACGTAGAGATATCGATGATACATTGGTCATGTCGGTATTGCGCTTCGACGGCATAGCTCTTTGTACCGCGAAGCCGTTGGAAAGTTTCGTTGTCGATGCCGCCACAAATTAAAGTTTCCTTGAACACTTGATTAGAGAGAGGATTGGCAAACCGTAACAACCACTGAATTTCAAAACAATCCAAAACGACAAAATAACAAGTTTCAAAATCCTAGAAACAACGATCATAAAAATAAAAATAAGCAGTATGGAAAATTTATTTATCACTGCGGCCTACGCAGCCTACGGAAACGAGAAAAAATTTAACGACAAATTTAACAATCTCTTTGAACTTTTACAGATCGACAGACAGGAAAACTACTACATAATAGCTGGCGACCTTGATGCAAAACATACAAGCTGGACAAACGAACTAAACAGTACGAGAGGAAACTTCATTAGAAACTGGCTAGACAATAAAAGCATACATTACAAAACAAATCATTACAGCTCCGAGCTATCCTCTTACCCAAAAGGACGCTCATGCCTGGACATATGCCTAGCAGTCAGGCGACTAAAATTCTAAAATTTACGACCAAATAGCACTCTCAGAACCCTAGACTACGACTGCGGCCATAACGGCATAGCATTTCAGATAAACAAGAACACGTCTGACTTCCTAACACTCGAAACACAGACCGAAACACCCAGGTTCAATTACAAAAAGACAGACTAAAAAAAATTCCAAAACCTACTCGAACAGAACTGCGACCTAAAGGTCTACAACAACGTCAACCTAAATTTCAGTTACAAATTGTAAACTTAAAAAAACGTAAACCCGACACACAAAATATTGCATGGCTATGTCGTACGGTCACGTATCGGTACTTTTGCCTGATCCACCCCACAACCGAAATTCATTGTTTATTATGAAAAACACACACATGTAATACTACCTACTGGTCAATAAACGTTATAAAAGAAAAAAAAGTAGTCGTTCTCGTCCGATCGCTGGGCACGGTTAGTACTTAGATGGGCGACCGGTTGGGAACTCCGTGTGGTGTTGGCTCTTTTTACTTTTGTTAACACTTGGCCAACCGAACCATCAGATCTCCCCCCCCCCCCCTGTGAAGAACATCGCTGAGTGACCGAACAGGGGGAGGTCTCCCTTTTTGACTTTAGCAACGCATTTTCTTTTGTAATGTTGCTGTTATTATCAGTTATTGTTTACTTATCCAGTTACCTAGAATTGTTCCCAATTAATTACGACTCTTCTTCTGCTTTTATAAAGTGCAATATGTAGTAAAATACACCAATTTAGTGGTCTTAAAATTAATTAAAAAGTTACACTATCAGTTATGACTAAATAAAGTTGAAGTCGAACGATACCACACTGTAAAAAAAATATTAAAATGCATTATGAATTTTTAACTTCACGTTCAAGTCGTGTCATTTATCATTAGTCATCTTTAATGTTTTTAATTTTACCTATATCTTTTTATATTTTTAATTTGATGTTTTGTATAAACAATATGTGAAATCGCTAAACAAAATCATTACCGTAAAATATAATTGATCACTTAAATAATTTTTAGACTTCTTTGTTTTTCAAATATTAGTTAATATTAGTCCTGTTTACTTAGAAAAATGCACATGCGCAGAGAGTGTCTCTATGAATTTTGAGAATTTGTTATTATTATGATCTTTTATTTTACATTTTATTTCCTTTGCGAGTTTGTTTAGATGTTCTCCTCCTTACTTAGAAATATACACGATGGGCAGTTTATAGGTTGGCCTGTGCTGGCGCGGTTGGCTAAGTGTTAATAAGCTATGGTCGTATACATGAAGAAAATATCTTTTTAGCATTAAACGATTATCACCATATGTTGTATCATTCTCGCATACACGCTTACTTATATATTGCTTTGTTTATGCTTTCCGATAATGTTATATGTATTCAATATTGAGAATTGTAGAATGTGCAAGTATTATACATACGTACGTTGTTTGAGAGAATGCAAAAATACATGTGCCAAAAATTGTGACACAAACCGAAGGGCGATGATTCCTTGCGCATGGCGAAAATGAAGTCGAAAATGCAAAATGACATTTTTCGCTTTGTTTTCGCGAAAATCAATTATGAAGTTGCCCTTACTTAACTTCACAGTCCATTTTCTTGAAAACGAAGCCGGGCAAGATTTTACATATCTCTTTTATCCTCTTACATAATTGTACGTCGTAAAAGCTTTTTATTCAATAATATTAAATACCAAAATTGATTACTTCAACTAACGCTCATACCGAGCTGAATGCATTCTTTCTCGTCAGAGTGCTGGGAACCCCCCAAGCAGGTCGGTCCTCACTGGCAAAAAATACCAGGCGTAAGGCCTGTTAGTGAGTTTGCCAATTTATACAGTAAAACTCAATAACGAAAAGTGATAAATAATGCTCACTATAAAAACAATCAAGAAAATAAGAGAAGGAAAGAAGGTAGAGAGAATGAAAGAAACAACCAAAAGAAAAATATGGCAAAAGTGAATCAGGAACTTTCTTGGCATTACAAGCTTTGGCATCCAAAGGACGCGGAAACTCAACCGTCCGCCAAACCTGGTGAACAGGAATAACAGGGCACAAAGTAGCCAGGAAAGTGTAAGCAAAAAGGAAAGCGCAACAGGAGACGCGGACCGCGAAGGAAACGAAACCATAAATTCATCAGATAGCTCCCCATTATCGGCAATACGAACGAAAATAGGTTCAGCGTATTGCAATCGCAAGAGTCCTGCCTATCTCGGATACAACAACACCCTCAAATAGGAACAATAAAAGAAACCACCATAATAAGGAAAGAGAACGAAAACCTACGGAAGAAAGCAACTAGTCATACGGCCTCTCAGGAAATCACAGGGAAATCACATGTCCGAAAGAGAATAAAGAATGGATCGAGAGAGAGATATACTATCATCAACGAAAACCTCAACGTCCCAGGCGTAGCCCAGCGAAATGGACAATGCATTTCCAGCGGCAACGCTACCGAGAAGCCAGAGAACGCTGATGAACAAAGAACGCTGACACCACAGCCCCCCACAAATAGAGACAAATCGCCTCCAATATACATTATCAACCAAGACCAGAAGGAGACAGTAAAACTCTTTGAAGAGACTCTAAACACAAATTCATTCCATATTAAACGAATACACGCAGATAAACATGTGCTATTCCTACGAAGTATACCAGTCTTTAACAAAGCGAAAGAAATCGTAATTGCAACTAATACAGGGTTTACGCATATACATCCAAATCAAAGAAGTACCACACGGTCTTACTAAAGGGCCTAAACAATAGTTTCTTCGAGACAAAGATACTCGCAGAGTTACAAGCACTACAGATGTCCGACGTACAATTGACAAAATATTGGTACTTCTCAATAAAAAGATCAATAGAAAACAATGAATTGCTTCCAATTTACACAATCCAAGTATCCCCACAAAGCAATATTAGTTACTTACTAAAATTGAAGCGTCTAATTTACTTTAGGGTAAATTGGATAAAGTCAGAAAAAAAATGACATAACGCATGTCACAAATACAAATTGCACGGAGCCGCACGGTCCAAGCGAGTGCAGAATCAAAAAGGAAGACACGGTAAACAAAGGCAAAGTGTACTGCGTGAACCGTAAAAACTGGGGATACATCCTTTGTATGAAGGATGCCCAAAATTCTTTGCAAACCTTTCAAAAAACTTTGTGAAAATATCATCAAATGCAAAGAATCAAAAACAAACGCGTTGCTCAAATAAGCCGCAAATTCATCCCGTAACCAAAGTTCTCAGCCATCCTAAGACAAGGAATAAGCCGAAACCAAGTCTCTGAAAAACCAATCACATCGAACAAATTTATTACCACGCGTAATGCAAAATCCAAATCCAATTAAAACCATATCCGTAACAAACCATACCGTAATAAACTTATCGAAGACTTCAAAAAAAGCATATTCAAAGCCCTAAATGAACAACAAATCATTAAAAACGCACGAAGAATGGATTGACTCTTGCCCAAAAGAAGGCTCATACCTAAACATATGCCTTGGAGACACACAATTACAATTCCTTAATTTACGGGCAAATAACAGGCTCAAAACTATAGACTACGAATGCGACCATAACGCTCCCGTATTTCAGATAAGTAAAAATACATCTGACTTCCTAACCCTAGAAACACAGAGTGACGAACCCAGATGCGAGTACAAAAAAATAAACTAGAAAAAATTACAAAATCAGCTCGAAAAGTACTGCGACCTAAGTATCCACAACAATGTCAACCTAACCAAGAGGCAAATCGTCTCATTTATAGACAAAATAGAAAAACTTATACAAACCGCTCTTCAAGAATCCGTACTAAAAATAAAGTAAGAAAGTCGGCTTTCGAGCCCTATACCTATAATAAAAAAAAAAAAAATTACGAGACAAAAGCTTGATACCATCCAATATTAAAAATCTAAAATAAAACTATTCCTACGATCAAAAAGAAGATTTAGAATAATTAAAGTACCTTTTGCACAAAATAAAGTTGTGTCAAAACAAGAATTCGCAAACATTATAAATCAACAGTGGGCAAACAAAATAAAAAATATGTCTAGAAAGGACTCTGCTAGCATGTCCCACAGAGGAATCAAATTTTTACATCAAAAGAATCGAACTCTACCCCATCTCTCAAATTGCCTTCAGACGAGAATGATTCCATTATGCGCGGTATGAACGTTAGCTGAAATAAGTGATTTATTTGCTTTTAATGTACAAAAAAAGAATATTTGAAAAAATGTATGCAAGAATGAGTGTTATATATGGTATTAGTCATGTAATACTATAACATTTCTATTTCCTCATGTTTAGATTATAGATTATTGAAAATAGATTATTAAGGGAAGTAAAAAGGATTGGAAAAACAAAAAGGTGTTTTGTTTTTCACCACGCGGAGTTACCAAGCGGTCACCTATTTAAGTACTATCCGTGCCTGACGCTGCTTAACTTTCGTAATCGGATGAGAACGAGTGCTTTTTTTCTATATAACATTTATTGACCAGTAGATGAGAATTACATTTGTATGTTGTTCACAATAAACAATGAACTTCGAGTGCGGGGTGGCTTAGGCAAAAGTACCGATACGTGACGATACGACATAGCCATACAATGTTTTGTGTCGGAATTACAGTTTTTACCGGTTGCAGTTTACCAGTTTGAACCGGCGTCTTTGATCGGTAGTTATTTTCGAAGGTACGCCGAAACGAGCTATTCGTGTAGAGAGGAGAACCGAGGCAACGGTTGTCGCTTCCATATCAGCGATGGGAATGGCTTCGGGCCAACGCGGAAAACGGTCGATACACGTTAGACAATATCGGTATCCTTGTGAATATTGCATCGCGATAATGTCTATGTGTATGTGCTCGAACCGGCCTGCTGAAGCTTCGAACGTTCCGACGGGTGAGGATACGTGCCTGGTGACTTTGCATCGTTGACACGGGATACATTGCCGTGCCCAAGTCCGGCAATCTTTGTTTACGGACGGCCAAATGAAACGCGACGTCACCAACTTTTGCGTGGCACGTATCCCTGGGTGGGAAAGTCCGTGGAGCGAATTGAAAATGTCGCGCCGCAAGGATTTCGGTACGTACGGTTTTACAATATCGGCTGATACGTCGCAATATATTTCTGCGTCGTGACCAGGAAAGCGTATCTTCTTTAACCGTAACGCGGTTGTACCGGAGTTGACGATATCGCTTAGTTCATTGTCGTTTTCTTGCGCGGCGGCGAGAGTTTGATCCACGGCCTTCCCTATTGCTTCGATGCGTGACAGAGCGTCGGCTACGTTATTATCTAGCCCCTTTATGTAACGTATATTGGTGCTGAATTGACCGATGTAGTCTAGATATCGAAATTGTCGCGGCGAACACTTTTCTAACTTTTGTCTGAACACGTAAGTAAGAGGTTTGTGGTCGGTATATATTACGAAGTTTCTGCCTTCTAAAGCCTGTCGAAAGTGTTTGATTGCGGTGTATATTGCGAGTAGTTCGCGATCGTACGCGCTATATTTTTGCTGAGCGGGGGTCAGAGATTTCGTTGCGAACCCTAGCGGTTGCAATTCGTTATTCGCGTGTTGTTGTAATACTGCTCCCACTGCGTAGTCGGATGCATCTACCGTGAGGCTGATAGGCGCGCCTGGTATCGGATGCGCCAGGATCGTGGAATCCACGAGAGCACGTTGCGATTCGCGAAAGCTGTTTTCCGACTGTTCCGGCCACTCTATGGGCGCGTTGCCCTTTTTCGCGCCTTTTAACGAGTCATTCAGCGGTTTGAGTGTTTTTGCGGCCCCCGGTATAAAACATCGGTAGAAGTTTATCATACCGAGGTACCTACGTAGCTGCTTAGCGTTCGCGGGTTTCGACAGTTTTATAATCGCTTCGACGCGTTCGGGCGGAGTTTGCCGAGTATCCGAGGAAAGTAATTTCGTGCACGCCGAATTCGCATTTCGTGGGGTTTATCACGACGCCGTAATTATTGAGGCGGTTGAACAGGATTTTCAAATGTTCGCGATGTTGACCTTCGTCGTCCGATGCTATAAGAAAACTATCAATGTACGCGTAGACGAAATCGAGCCCGCGTGTGATTTCGTCGACGAATCGCTGACATGTTTGCGCGGCGTTCCGAAGCCTAAACATCATGTTTGTTGCTTCGAAAAGACCGTACGGTGTTGCTATCGCGGTTTTTTCGATGTCCTCGGGCGCAATCGGAATTTGATGGTACGCGCGGACGAGATCGATCTTTGAGAAGATTCGTTTACCATGCAGATGATGCGCGAAGTCTTCGATATGTGTCGATGAGTACCTGTCGGGTACGGTGCGGGCGTTCAACGCACGGTAGTCGCCACATGGTCGCAGGTTTCCGTCCTTTTTCGGCACTACGTGCAGAGGTGATTCCCACGGGCTTCTCGATGGTCGCATCACGCCCTGCTCGATCATGAGCTCGAATTCCTCCTTTACCTGTTTAAGTCGATCAGGTGCGAGACGGCGGGGTTTGTTGTAGACCGGCGGGCCAGGCGTGGTTTCGATGTGGTGTACCACACCGTGTCGAGTCTTCTCTTTTCCAAAAATCGGTGGGCGGGTGAGGTCCGGGAATTCTGCCAGGAGTTGGTGATATGGTGATTCGCCGATAATGGTCTTAACGGACACTTCGTCTGTCGTGGCGGTGTATCCCCTCGATGACATTTGGGTTGCCGTGTCGGTGAAGCTTTTGTTTCGCGCGTCCACGAGCAACCCGTAATGGCTTAGGAAGTCCATGCCGATGATGGGGGTTTGCACATCGGCTACCGTAAAGTTCCATTGGAATGCTCTGCGTAGGGACAGGTTTAGCTCCATCGCTAAAGTGCCGTACGTTGCGATTCGCGTCCCATTGGTAGCGAATAGTTCATACGCTGCTTTCTTTACGTCCGTAGATAGCCTGCTTCGGGGATAAACGCTGATATCAGCACCGGTGTCAACTAAGAACGAGGTCTTCGTTCTCTGGTCCAAAACAAAGATGCGGCGAGATCCCAAGCCGTTGTCGTTCGCCGCTTTTACGGGTGGCTGGTGTCGTTTTCCGACTTCCACTTACAAGGGGCGTTACATTTCATGGCGCGATCACCGAACCTCGCATGATAGAAGCACATTCCGTCCTGGCGCGGGTTATCTCGCGAACGCGAACGGCGGCGGGGTCGGGTGAGAGAATTCGAGCGTCTTCGTGGTCGACGATGCCCGTCGATTCTCATAGCCTTCATTCCATCTAGCAGCCTGCTGACGACGGCGGCCAGTGCGTCGATTTTACCTTCGTGTGATGCCGGTGGCTCGGCAATTGTGACCACTTTGCGAGCGCGCTGCCCGTTACGATGATATGCCTCATCGATTTTATCCGCTGTCCTGGTCAGTATCTCGATGCTCGTGTCGTCCACTGCAGCCAGGACTTCCCTCATACGATCAGGGAGGCGATTCCTCCACAAGTTGAGGATGAATTCATCGGACGCGAGGGGGCTAGCTAATTTCTTTAAGTCGTTGTAAAACTGGGAAGGCTTTCTGTCGCCCATCTCTTCCCGTTCGACTAACCTTTCGACTTTGGCGCTGTCCTATTCGGTCAGGGTGCGGATCAGCTCGCTCTTCAATTTATCTTACCGGCCGGTGGCGGGCAGGTTGGTCACTGTGTCCTCAACCTTCGCGAGGTAATGTGGGTCGAGGAATCCCATGAGGGCTAAGGCTTTTTCATCGTCTTGGCTGATGCCGGCTACGCCGAAATATTTCTCCAGAATGGAAAACCAGATCCCGGTCTTCGTAGGCATAAAGGGCGGCACGCGGAACGATGAGCCGGCTGGAGTTTGTCTGCTCTCCTTTTCCATTGGTGTGAGTTGCGGACTGTAATATTCACACTGCGACTAGCCTATCACGGTCACCTCTTACACAAAAATCACGTCGGGGTCACCAGTTTGAGGTGATGGGCGCGATAGGTATAGAAGAATCACTCGGTGTTGTTTAACAATAACTGTTTATTTGCTTGTGTTCGTGATATACACTAGCGCGCCGAAAGCACGGTACAATTATCGGTTCAAGATTACAAGTTCAAGCTCGGCGCGATACTTTACGCGGTGGTTCAAGTCGAGACGATTGCACAGATGTCGAGGAATTCAGATTCGCTATTACGTACGACTGCGGACGAACAATTCAGGTAGGCGTCTTCCAACTTGCCTCGCGACTCGCCATAGAACAGAATGAATTTGTGTCGCGATGATGCTCCTTAGGAAAACTGTGTTTGGGTGTGTCTAAGGATACGGGATCATTGGATTCGTTAAGAAAAGTGATAGTTCAGAGAGTGAGGGAAATGGACGTCGCTGTTGATTGGCTAAATCGTGAGTTGGTTGTTGGAAAGGGATGACAACTGCCCTTGAGAGAAAGTTGCTAGCGAGGAGCGTCGTACGTGAGGAAAAGCAGATTTCCCGTAGTGAGTGGTATGTGTAGGGATTATTGAGACAAAGACTATTTGTTCCTTTAAAGAATCTTAGCTGCATGAATCCTAAGATTTATAGCGGATCCTTAGGCTCGCTGTAAATATTCGGAGAGAGTGTATCGACATCTGGCAATCATCTGTTCGAAAGGTAGAGTCCTTGTGTAGCGAGGCTCGGGACAGAAACCGTTGGGAAGTTTGCTGTCGAGTGCCGCTACATATCCAATCCTTACATATCCGCCCTCATCCCTTCTTACTCTGCCCATTCTTCTTATTTGTTGCTGTACCTCCCTTTCTTTTCTTGTCAGATCGTCATCTATGTATATCCCCTTTTCCAATTTGCCTTTCTGCTTCATTACCCCTGTTGAGGTTATTCGGTATATAAAGAGAGAAAAACGCGTGGATAAAGTGTAAGATACAAAATATATTTGATTTAATAGTGAAATACAGAAATACAATTTGTGCTGGTCCAGATCCGCACGCTAGCAGTGTTACTTTATAACTGAAAACCCCGAAGCCAACGTCGCCTGTCTACTGTTTATGGTCTGCCTCCCTGCTATTCTTTTGTCTATATGCTGTCGATGGCTTCAGCGCTTGAGAAAGCTAAAACGACCAGATGTGGAGTTTTCCTAGAAGTGGTGACCACTTCAACACCCTCCCTAAAACTCTACATCCCTACAAACAATTATATCTTAATATTTTTCTAACTCTTGTCGTAAATACCTGAACCTTGATTTTGTCAATGTCTTCACAAATACATTTGCCAGCTGCCTTTCTCTTTTCCATTCAAATTAATTTATTACTAAAAACAAACTGCGAGAAGACTAAACAGATCATGTAGAGTTTTTTTTTTTAGAAGTGATAGTCACTTCGACACTCTCCCTAAAAACTCTACATCTCTATAAACAATTACCTCTTAACATCTTTTTTATTCTTCAAACCTAACTTTTGTCTTAAATATTCAAATCGTGGTTTTGACAACGCCTTTGTACATATATCTGCCAGTTGCTCTTCGTTTGTTACATATGTTTCATCAATTTCGCCTTTATTGTATAAATCTTGCAAGAAATAATATCTTACGTCAATATGCTTACATCTTTGATGGAATTCTGGACTCTTAATTAATTTTACGGCACTAGTATTGTCTATACGTAGCATATACTTAAAGATCTCTAATTTACGTTCAAAAAATATTTTCTTTAGCCACATAATTTCTTCCGCTCCTGAGACAGCACTGACATACTTAGCTTCTGTTGTGGATAGAGCTACACATTGTTTTCGCTCACATTGCCATGTAATTTTTTTTTTTATTTATTTATTAAAATTCATAATTTGTCCAATTTGGACATTTGGTGGAATTTTTTAACGGTTAAATTAGCATGTTGGTGGCTACCCCCAGCGGGGTACCATCCTCGTGTTTGTTAGGTTATGTACTTTATAAGGTCTGCTGGGTGCTTCCTTTTTAGTCTTCTGTCCATGTCTATGGTTCTGTACGTTTCCGCAGCTAGCCGGTTTGGGTGTGCTGCTATTCTTGATTTATATTTTTGTGAGTATCTGCTAATTTCTTCCTTGACCGTTGGGATTCCCAGGTCCCTCCGCATGTCTTCGTTTCTGACGTACCACGATCCGTTTACTATTGTTCTATGGATTTTAGCCTGTATTACCTCTATTTTGTTTATATGGCTCATTGCTGCCGTCCCCCATAATGGTATTCCGTACGTCCAGATTGGTTTTATGATCGTTTTATATATTTTTAATTTATTTTCTGTGCTTAGTTTGGATTTTCGGCTTGTTAGCCAATGCATTTGTCTCCTTGTTTTCTGTATTTTTTCTACTACTGATTTGATGTGTAGTTTCCAGGTGAGTTATTGATCTAAGTGGAGTCCTAGGTATTTGACATGCTTTGTTTGCGTTATATGCGTGCCGTTCAATAGGATGTTTGGTGGTATCTTTTTTCGTAGCGTGAATGTAATGTGGTTGCATTTATTGGGGTTTGCTTTTATTTGTTTTTCTTGTAGCCAATTTTCTATTTTTATGATATGTTCTTGTAGTATTTTGACTGTCGTTTCTGGGTTAGTATGCCTGACTAGTATAGCTGTGTCGTCCGCGAATGTCAATACTGTGCTGTTGGTAGTTGTTGGTATGTTCGCCGTGTATAATGTGTATAGTATTGGGTCTAGGACGCTTCCTTGTGGTACCCCGGCCTTGATGTCTTTAACTTGAGAATATGTGTCCTTGATTTTTATTACGAAGTTCTGCTGCTTAGGTAGGATTTTATTAATTGGTGTATTTGCTCCGGGAATTGTTTCCTAATTGTTTGTAGTAGACTTTCATGGTTAATTTTATCGAATGCTTTCTTTATGTATATAAAGAGGGCTGTGCAGTATTCCTTGTTTTCTAGTGCTACTATTATTTCGTTTATAAGCCTGTGCATTTGCTCTATCGTGGAGTGTTTGTTTCTGAAACCAAATTGGTGATCCGGTATTAGTTTTTTTGTCTCTATTATTGTTTTTATCTGGTAATATATTATTTTTTCCAGTATTTTGGAAAATACTGGAAGCAGAGATATTGGTCTGTAAGATGCAGTTTGGTGCGGGTCTTTGCCTGGTTTATGTAACATTTTGATCTGTGCTAATTTCCATGGTTTGGGGAAGTATTGAATTCTTAGAATTGCATTGAATATTATTGTCATTAGTCTTATTGCTTTTGGCGGAAGGTATTTCAAGATTTTACCATTGATTAGGTCGATTCCTGGCGCTTTGTTGCTTTTGTTTTATCAATTATGTTTCTAATTTCTTGTGCTGATGTTTTAGGTATGGTGTATTGCTTGTCAGTTGAGGTACTAGTGATTTGTGCATCCTCCTCCGTATGACTTTTGAGGTTGCTGTTGTTGATTATGTGTGGTGTGAATGTATTGCAGAGGTGGTTGGAGAATTCTTCAGCTTGTTCTTCGTTGCTTCTTGCCCATGTGTTATCTGCTTTTCTGATTGCTGGGACGGGTATTATTGGTTTTCTTATTTTTCTCGTGGCTTTCCATAGTGAGTAGTTGGTATTATCATTCGCTGATAGTAATTCTATGAATTTCGTGAATTCTCTTATTTTGATTTGGAATTTTTTTATTTTGATTTTGATTTGAACTGGAAGCCAGAAACAACAACAAGGAAATATGTGATATCAAACAAATACTAAACACAATAGCAACACCGGAAGTACCACAACACAAAAAAGATATACCGCAATGCATGCGGTGTCAACAATACGGACACACTAAAAATTATTGCAACAGAAGCCCAGCTTGCGTCAAGTGCGCAAAAAATCACTTAACAATACACTGCCCATATTCTGGAAAAATAGAAGAGGTTAAATGCTATAACTGTAACTGAAACCACCCAGCCAGCTATAAAGGATGTGAAATCAGAAGACAATTACAACGTAAACTATTTCCACCACTTCGCAATAAATCGTTCAACAACCATCAACCACGACAAAGTATAACGGTTAACGACACTACATTGACAGCACAATACGAACCTAACGCCATAATCAGAAGCATTAACCCCCAAGGGAACCGAAGCTACGCGCAAGTAACCCAAAATATTAGCCAACCAACACTCATAAATAACCAGAATCAAAACAACAACATCGAAAACGCTACAGAAATCAATGAAATGCTCAAACAATCCATTAAAAGTACAGAGATGTTAGGAAAAGTGGTAAGTGAATTAAATGCAACACTTAAGCAACAAGTACAACAAACAACAGTCATGTTACAACTACTCACAAACTTGCTAAGTAAAAAATAGAGATGGACATATTAAAAGTAGCAGCCTGGAATTCCAATGGCTTGCAGCAGAGAGCCCCAGAAACTAAAGCATTTCTATATAAAAATAACATTGATGTACTACTTGTCTCAGAAACACATTTCACTCCAAAAAGCTACATAAAAATACCGTATTACACCATTTACGACACCAAACACCCCCTAGGTAAAGCCCACGGAGGAACAGCAGTAATAATAAAAAATGACATCAAGCATCATCTACACAGCCAAACAAACCAAGAACACATATAAGCAACCGCCGTCACAATACAAACCTACAACAATTAGTTCCAGATTTCAGCAGTATATGTACCCCCGAGACACAAAATGACACCCAAAATATGGGAGGAGGATTTCCAAACATTAGGAGACAAATTTATAGCAGCAGGAGACTTCAACGCAAAACACACACTATGGGGTTCCAGAATCAACACTCCGAGAGGTAGAACCCTTGAACAATATATTAGAAATAGCAACCTCGACGTTCTCTCTGCAGGCAAACCAACTTACTGGCCAACAGACCTCAACAAATTACCTGACCTGCTAGACTTCGCAGTTATAAAAGGTATAAACACTACCAAATTAAAGATAACAACCAGCCTCGAACTCAACTCGGATCATTCACCTATCATAATAGAATACACAAGCAAACCGATACTGTATAACAAGACAGAATCGCTCTGCAATAAAACTACCAACTGGCAAACTTTTAAAGAGCTAATTGAAAATAAAATCAACCGTAACATCCCACTGAAAACACCCGAACATATTGAACAGGCAATAGTAAATATGACGGAAATAATACAGGAAGCAGCATGGACAGCCACCACCCACGAAATAAAAAGCAGGCAGTCAAAAATAATTCCACAGGTCATCCTCGACAAAATCAGGGAAAAGAGAAAAGCCAAAGCTACGTGGCAAAAACAGAGAACACGCGAAAATAAGAAAATCCTAAACAAACTTACAAAGGAATTAAAAATCAAAATAAGAGAATTCACGAAATTCATAGAATTACTATCAGTGAATGAAAATACCAACTACTCCTTATGGAAAACCACGAAAAGAATGAAGAAGCCAATAAAACAAGTCCCAGCAATCAGGAAAGAAGACAATACATGGACAAGAAGCAATGAAGAACAAGCCGAAGAATTCGCCAATCACATGCAGCACATTTACATCACATAATAGCAACAGCAGCAATCTCAATCGATTTACTGACGATGAAACACGATCCACTAATTCCACAACGGATAATCAATACACCATACCTAAACCAACGGACATAGTTTATGGACTTTATGGACATAGAGAAAGCTTTCGATAAAATAAACCACAAAAGCCTACTACACACAATCAGACAACAATTCCCGGAAAAAATTTATCAGATAATAAAATCATATCCAAGTAACAGAACATTCACGGTAAATATAAAAGACGCGTACTCTGAAGTTAAACCAATCAAGGCAGGGGTTCCGCAAGGAAGCGTCTTAGGACCCATTCTCTACACGCTATATACGGCCAACATACCTACAACTCCCAACAGTAAAGTATTTACATTCGCGGACGACACAGCAATAATAGTCAGGCACAAAAACCCGGAAACAGCAGTCACACTACTACAGGAACACACCACAAAAATAGAAAAATGGCTACAAGACAAACAAATTAAACCTAACCCCAACAAATGCAATCATATAACATTTACACTGCGTAAGCAGAAGTCAGCAAGTATACTACTGAACGGTACGCACATAACACAAACAGGAAAGGTCAAATACTTACGACTCCACATAGATACACAACTCACATGGAAACAGCATATCAAAGCAATAATAAACAAAATACAGACAACAAGGAGACAAATGCAATGAGTAATAAACCGAAAATCCAAGCTAAGCCTGGAAAATAAAGCCAGAATATACAAAACAATACTAAAACCAATCTGGACATACGGAATAGCATTATGGGAGACAGCAGCCAAGAGCCACATAAGTAAAATAGAAACGGAACAAGCAAAAATCCTTAGAACAATAACAAATGCCCCGTGGTATGTGAGAAACGACGAAATTCGGAAAGACCTGGGAATACTAACTGTAGACAGTTCGCTGTTGAGTGCCGAAGCGTGGAGACGTGTCTCTAGTGCCCAGTGAAGTTCGAAAGTAACACGTGTCACCCAACCGTCGAAAGTGAACACAACGTGCTCCTATCCTCCCAAGTGTTTCATATCCGCCAGGGAGAAGAAAAGCCTACGCACCTAACCCCTACCCGAACCTTGCCTCAAAGCCTCACGACTAGTTATTTATATTGAAATAGCTAGCTCGATGATGGCCCAGCAATCATCACCAGGCTCGCCCACGCAAACTTACAACTACCCCGCACTACTCCCCCCGTGGCAGAAGTGCAGCAGACCCCCACGCCCCAACGACGCCAATAAGGCGAAAAAACGCAAAATTGAATCACCAAACACAAACTCAAACCAACAGCAAACAACACAAATCAACACCCACAATAGGTTCGCAATACTAGAATCCTCAAACGACGCCATGGAAATCGCAGGCCCGCCACCAAACCAACAAGCACAGAGAAGCCCCCCTCCCCCACCAATATTTGTTAATGATGTCATCGACATCCAAACAATGATCAAGTCCTTAGAGAGAGATATCTCCAAGGAAGACTACAACCTGAAGATTACCAACGACCAAGTCAAAATCCTGCCGACAAATCCAGAAGCCTACAGGAAACTCACCAAAACACTTAGGGCCCTGAACGCCAATTTCCACACCTACCAACTCAAAGAAGAAAGACCTTTTCGGGTGGTGCTACGAAACATCCACCACTCCGCAGACATCGACGACCTAAAAACCGAACTATCTAAACTCGGCCACGAAGTCATCAATGTCAGCAACATAAGGCATAGAGTCACGAAAGACCCGTTATCCCTATTCTTTATTGACCTAAAACAGAAACCCAACAACAAGGAAATATACAACACCAGTCGCCTAATGAACGCCATCGTAAAATTCGAACCACCGCAAATCAAAAAGGAGATAGTGCAATGCAAAAGGTGCCAAAGATACGAGCACACGCAGAAAACTGACTCCAGTGGCGTTTTGTCATGCATACACTTTTGGAGGAAGATGACCTGATCAACATGTGTGAAGGGAATCTGTGTCATCCAGGTAACAGTGCGGAGAAAGAAATCGCTCGTAAAAGATTTTTGAAGGCAGATCGGCTAGCGAGAAAATTAATTGTGACCTCAGTAGGAAGGAAACCGTTGGATCTTCTTTTATGTTGCACAACAGCACATGAAATGTGGAAAAAGTTGAATACAGTATATGACATGAAGTCGGATGAGAATCTAAGTATGGTCCAGAAGCATTTCTTCAATTTTAAATGGGAAGAATCTGAAAATGTATCTTACAACTTATCAAAGTTGGAATTGATAGCGGCGAAGATGAAAGCTCTTGGGAGCGAAATTGGCGAGAAAATGCTGATAACACGCATTTTATCGGTGTTACCGAACAAATTTGACCATTTTCACAGTGCGTGGGATTCGGTGGAAGAAGAAAAGAAGACCTTAGACAGGCTTAATACCAGATTGATGGCGGAAGAAATCAGATGGAAGAAAGACGACCAGGAAACATCGGTGGTTCTGGTAACAAAAGGCAACAATTACAAAAGGGAACAGCAGAAGCAGTCAAGCAAACCTGAATACGAGAAACAAGGACCAAGATGTTTCAACTGTGGAAAAGTTGGCCATCTAAAGAAGGATTGTTTTAGATGCTTTACATGCAAATGGAAAGGCCACACCAGTAAAAATTGGTTTAAAAATAAGAAAGGAAACAACAGTAGAGACAACTAGAAACCCAGAAATGAAAATCGAGATCACAGCGGAATTGGTCTATTAGGAAGCACCTCAACGATACAAGTGGCAAACCATGATGCTTGGATAATCGACTCAGGGGCTACGAATCACATGACAGGACGACAAGAATGGTTCAGCGTCTTCGAAAAATTCGATAACACGGTGAAGATAGAAATCGGCGATGGTACCGTTCATGGATGCAAAGGAAAATGTACGCCAAAGGAAAAATCAAGGTAGAGACTTTTGTGGACGGCAAATGGGTAGCATGTACAATGAACGATGTCTTGTATGTACCAGGTATGAAAAGAAATCTATTTTCCATTAGATCTATTGCAAGAAGAGGTCTAGATTTCTGTATTCTAAGGGAAGGGAATAACTGCATGTTTTTACAAAATCAGAAAATAATAGCAAGGGGTTCTGTTATTGGAAATTTATATAAGGTCGACATGCGAGTTATCATACCGTCAGTTTGTAATCTTAGCAATAGAGCGGAGTCAAACGCGGACACACTGCAGTTATGGCACGAACGGCTATGTCATCAAAACATCAGACACGTTAAGGAATTTTTAAAGAATTCGAATATGAAAGTTGTAGAGGATAGTAACTTTTTCTGTGAAGGTTGCGCGTACGGGAAACACCATAGATCGAGTTTTCACCAGAAAATCAAACGTGCGACTAAACCTCGCGAAATTATTTATACGGATGTATGTGGACCTATGGAAGTCGAGTCATTAGGCAAGAAATTGTATTTTCTTGCGTTTAAAGATGATTTTTCTAAATTCACAAAGATTTACTTCTTACGACATAAGTCAGAAGTAATCGAAAAGTTAAGAACTTTTTGCCTAGAAGTCGAAAATCAATTCAATGATAAAATCAAAGGAATTCATAGTGATGGAGGGAAAGAATTCAAAAATAAAGAGGATAAAGAATTTTTAAGAAGTCAGGGAATTAAACATACGATTAACGTCCCATACACTCCTGAACAGAATGGCGTCGCAGAAAGAGAAAATAGAACAATAGTAGAAGCAGGACGGTCGATGTTATATTCGAAATCTAATCTACCGCTGTTTTTATGGGCCGAAGCCATGAACACTGCAGTGCATGTCATAAATAAGACCGGGCCGACAAGACAAGTCAAGAAAACGCCATATGAACTGTGGTACGGGAAACCGCCAGATGTAGAAAAGTTTAGGGTTTTTGGTACTGAGTGCTTTGCACACATACCTGCAGAAAAGAGAAGAAAATTGGACAAAAAGACTAACAAAGGATATTTCGTAGGCTATCTAGATGACGGACGAGGCTATCGAGTGTACATGCCGACCGTAAGAAATGTAATATTGAGCCGTGACGTAATATTTAAGCCCAAACTAGAAACTGGAAAATGTGTTAATTTAAGTTTACCGAAAATTGTGGAACGCGAAGATGTGTATGCACAGAGCGATAGAGCATGTAAGTACGAAAGTGCAGAGAGTGAACCTGAAAAACAACCTTTTATAACTAGCGAGAATGTGAGACAATTGAGAGATAAAGGTAAGATCAAACGAACCGATTTTTATGGTAGCCCAGTAACGTACGTAGCGGAAAAATTACCGGTGGATTTTAACGAAGCGATGAGATCTGAAAAGAAAGAGTTATGGGAAACGGTTATGAATGATGAAATGAAATCGCACTATGAAAATAAGACGTGGATTCTTGTAGAAAAACCAAAAGATCAAAAGATACTTAGTAATAGGTGGGTTTTAACGGTAAAGCTAAATCCGGACAATTCGGAACGATACAAAGCGCGACTTGTAATAAAACGGTATTCACAGAAAGAAGGCATAGATTATAAGGAAACCTATAGTCCCGTTGCTCGGTTTGACAATGAGATTAATGCTCGGTATTGCTGCCAAAAATAATTTACACTTTGAACAGTTTGACATTAAAACCGCATTTTTATATGGAAGTCTGAAAGAAGACATCTATATGAAACAACCTAAAGGTTATGATATGGTACGAATCGCGTTTATAAATTACTAAAAAGTCTATATGGCTTAAAGCAGTCTCCAAGATGTTGGACGAAACGTATCACAAAATTTATTTCAAATCTAAAATTCGATCAGAGTAACGCAGATCCTTGTTTTTATATTTATACAGAAGATGACAAATTAATGCTGATGACCATATACGTAGACAATGGATTGGTAGCAGCTTCAAACAAATCTCTAATCGATAAATTTTTCAGTGATTTAAATAAAGAATTCAAAATTATGAGTTCGAAAGAAGTAAAGAGTTTTCTTGGACTTGAAATTAATAGATTAAAAAATGGTTCAATATTCATTTTTCATTTTTCAATATTCATCATTCATTTTTTCATTCATCAAACAGTGTTTCTACACCTATCGAGACTAATTGGAGCAAAAATAACATAGACAATAATGATTGTAACGCACCATACAGAGAAGCCGTAGGAAACTTGAAAAGATATAGAATGGATTCGGAAATACAAATAATTCCCTTTATTTAACACACAACTGTTACACATATATCTTATACTCTTAAGACCTCAAAATCCTACTCGCACGCACGCTTGTTGTCAACCGACTCTTCCAGATACTTCTAACGACTGCTCTTGTCTTTTGTCTCAACCAAGACCCGGACGTCCTCTGACGCTTACACACACATTCACATGTACAGTGTAAATGTATCATATTCCCAACAAAACTTAATGTTTTTACAAACCGTAAGTAGGTCAGACATTAGCGTGCAATAGCGTCGAGACATTTAGAGAATCCAAACGAGTATCAGTGGAAATTAGTCAAACGAATTTTGCGCTGGATAAAAGGGACCGCAGACATGGGATTCTTATATACCCTACGAAGTTCACAAAACAACACGTGACGCCCATCTGTCGAAAGCGAGTCCAACAAACCAAGCCAAGCGTTCGCAAACGTGCCAGTGAAAAGTGAAAAATCCAACGCCACTAAGCTCTGATCGGAATCACAGCCTCTCGACTAGTTATTTCACATTGAATTAACTAGATCGACGATGGCCCAATCACCCCTAACGGGAGCTACGGAGCGTAATTACAACAACGCTGCTCTTCCTCCCCCGTGGCAAAGGGTCAATACACCCCATCTTGCAAACGACCCTCAAACGAAAAAACGCAAACTCGAAGTCAGCAGGGGCAATGTGAGCAAAAGGCAAGCCAACCCGCCAGCCAGCCAAGTGACTACCCACAACAGGTTCGCGATACTGGAGGCAGAGGTCGCCATGGAGACAACCACAGAGGTAAATAAACAACATACACAAAAAAACCCCCCTCCCCGCCAATCTTCATCGAAGATGTCATTGACATCCAATCAATGACAAAGACAATCCAAAACGAAGTCGGCAAGGACGAATATAAACTGAAAATCAGCAATAACAGCATTAAAATCCTGCCGGCCAACCCTGACGCATACAGGAAACTAACGAAGTTGCTAGAAAACCTGAATGCCAACTTCCACACTTACCAACTCAAGCAAGAAAGACCATTCCGAGTGGTGCTACGCAACATCCACCACTCAGTCGACCTAGATGAACTAAAGTTCGAACTTCAAAATCTTGGCCATGAGGTAACAAACATAAGCAACATTAAACATAGAATCTCAAAAAATCCACTATCACTATTTTTCATAGATTTAAAACAAAAAGTAAACAACAAAGAAATCTACAACATCAACCGGCTGATGAACTCCATAGTTAAGTTCGAGCCACCTCTTGTAAAGAAAGAAATAGTACAATGCAAAAAGTGCCAAAGGTACGGCCACACGCAGAAATACTGCAACCATAACTTCCGGTGCGTAAAATTAGCAGGTAGTCACCCCACTGACCAATGCGCTAAATCCCCAGAAACCCCCGCGAAGTGCATCCACTGTCAGGGAGAGCATCCTGCGAACTACAAAGGATGCTCAGCCTATAAACTCTACATAATATTAAGTATCCAAAACTGAGACCCAAGGACATAACCATACAAGAACTCACACCCCAAAAACTCACCTCACCATCAGTATCCTATGCGCAGGCAACACAAGGAAACGTAAGCAACTCGAAAACACACAGTGTACACACAGAAAATAGAATTCCCACCCCACAAAACACAGACAACTTCACCAGATTCGAAAAACTTATCGAGAAGCAAACTGAGCAAATTAACAACTTGCTGTCACTACTCACACTCTTCATGGACAAATTGATACGCACAGAAGCAAAATAAAACCAATGCGAATAGCTCTGTGGAACGCCAACGGTCTAGCTCAGCACTAATTTGAACTAGAACTATTCTTAAAACAACAGCAAATCGATGTGATGCTCATATCCGAAACCCACTTCACCGACAAAAACTACCTCAAAATACACGGCTACAACTTCTACCACACCCAACACCCCAGCGGAAAGGCCCACGGCGGCACCCGAATCATAATCAAATCAAACATGAAGCACTACGAACTTCCACCATTCCAGAAAGACTACCTCCAAGCAACAAACGTAGCAATAGAAGACTGTCATGGTACAATCACCACTTCAGCTGTATACTGCCCTCCCAGACACTCCATCGCCAAAGAAGACTTTGACAGCTTCCTGGACACCCTGGACAATAGATTCATAGCTGGAGGAGACTACAACGCCAAACACACCCAATGGGGTAGCAGACTGGTTACAGTAAGAGGCAAAAACCTCCACAACAGCATAATAACCAGCAACCTCAACTACCTTACCACATACGAACCCACACACTGGCCCACCGATACAAACAAAATACGCGATCTCCTTGATTTCCCCATAACTAAAAATATCTCGTCAAGACACGTCCAAATCAATTCCTCGGCTGATCTCTCCTCTGATCATTCCCCCGTGATAGTAACAGTCAGTTCAACTATCATCGAGAATACACCTAATGGCTCCATTCATAACCAACACACCAACTGGCAGCTCTTTAGAGAAGTCTTTACACACACAACTTCAGCCTCAACTTCACTAAAAACCAATGAAGAAATCGAAGCAGCCACGGAATACCTAAACACGAGCATAATAAACGCTATCCGCTTCTCCACACCGGCAAAAACGTCCATCAGCAAACACGAATATCCCCAGTACATATTAAAAAAAATAGCAGAAAAACGTAGACTAAGAAGAGTATGGCAGACCCATAGAACACCGGAGGACAAACGCAAACTAAACAACGCAACTAGAAAACTATCCAAAACCATAAAAAACTACAATAATGACCGTTTTCACAAATATCTCGCCAGCTTGTCCCCCACAGCCGACTCCAACTACTCACTATGGAAGGCCTCCAGGAAACTCAAGCGCCGCCCACAAATAATACCTCCAATCCGCCGTCCGCAGGGTGCATGGGCGCGTAGCCCTATAGAAAAAGCCAACCTATTTGCCAAACACTTGTCTGAAGTATTCAAACCCCATTCCTCCGTAACTGCTGCGGACGTTACCGAATACCTGCACACTCCCTTCCAAATGTCCCCTCCTTTTGAACCCTTCACTTCTGCAGAGATCATAGAAGCAATCAGTCGCCTAAACCCCAAGAAAGCAGCAGGTCACGACCTGATAGGAAATAAAGCAATCAAGGAACTTCCCATAAAAGGGATTGCACTCATCGCATCAATCTTTAACGCTATCCCTCGCCTTCAACACTTTCCCAAGGCTTGGAAAATCTCACTGATCACCCTCATCCCTAAACCTGGTAAACCAATATATGAAACCAGCTCCTATCGCCCAATCAGTCTTTTACCTACCCTGTCTAAACTATTCGAGAGAATGCTCACGAATCGTCTCCTTCCACTCCTAGAAGAATTGAAAACACTCCCAGATCACCAATTCGGCTTCCGAAAACAACACTCAACAGTAGAGCAAATCCACCGCATAACCCACATGATCAGCCAAACCCTTGAAAAGAAAAAATACTGCTTAGCGGTATTCCTAGACATCCAACAAGCATTCGATAAAGTATGGCATGAAGGACTACTCTACAAGCTTAAAAAAATCCTACCCCACCCATACTACTCCATCTTAAAATCCTACCTAACCGACAGACAATTCATAGTTAAATGTCTAGACGCCACTTCCGCAACATTCTCAATAGAATCCGGCATACCACAAGGTAGTATCCTCGGACCCCTACTATTCTCCATCTACACAGCCGACTTACCCATATCAAACGAGGTAACAATAGCAACATTTGCCGACGACACAGCACTATTAGCTACCCACGCAGACCCGGCAATTGCCTCATCCACTCTCCAGCGAAGTCTCGACTCCATGGAAAAGTGGTTCCAAAAGTGGGGTTTTAAAATAATCGAAAAAAAATCCTCCCATGTAACCTTCACGCTCCGAAAACAAACCTACCCCCAGGTCACCATTAACAACACAATAATCCCAAGCAAGGATTCCGTAAGATACCTGGGCATGACCCTGGACAGGAGGCTAACTTGGAAAAAACATATCTCGGAAAAACAAAGCAACTAAAGGAAAAACTAAGAAAATTCTATTGGCTCACGGGCTCCAAACTAAACATACAGAACAAAATAACCCTCTACAAGGCCGTAATAAAACCTGTCTGGACCTACGGAATCCAACTATGGGGAACAGCAAGTAACTCCAACATTGAAATACTCCAACGCTTCCAATCGAAAACGCTAAGGTCCCTATTAAATGCAGCCTGGTATGTTACCAACGAAACAATCCACCGTGACCTCAAGATACCTATAGTCTTATACCTACAGTCAAAGATGAAATACACAAGTCCAGAAGCAGATATAACACAAGAGTCAACAACCACCATAACCCACTAGTCACCCAACTACTGGACACGACGGACCAGATCCGCAGACTAAAAAGAAAATACCCTCTAGATTAAATCCTTAGTTTCTACTAGAACCAACAATATAAAACTATTATAATCCATGTCATTGTATCACGCCAAACTAAGTTACTGAAAATTCTCAACGAGAATTGGTTGTAAATATTCTAACAAATAAAAAAAAAATTTATGTAATATGTGCTTTATAAGATATTTATAGATACACATTGCACGCGTCTCGGCATTCTTTTTGTCGCACCATCTTTTGTACCACCATGCATACGAAACAGTTCCATTCTTCTGTTTTACAAGACGCTACACACGCTCATACTCTCACACAAACTCATACTCATATGTATGTAGCTGTGTTCAGAGTGTTATAACAGAGTATCAATGAGGAATCTGGCTCTTGCTCTGGTTCACGTCACCGATCATGTACACCTCCCCCGCACATGTTAAGGCATTTAAGAATCTTATTGTTCCAGTGTGCATCATTAACGCCTCGTCGATAAACACACGAGAGTACTCCTCTTTTACTCCGTTAACCAATACCGACGCGACGGTCCTAACGTCACGCAACCAAATTTTCTCCGAGACAGTTGGATATCTCCTCGCTAATTTATCTCGTATTTCTTTCGCGCTCTTCTTCGTCATGGTCAAGATAATATCATTCGTCCTAGAAAAAACCGGAACGATAAACTGATTTATCAAATGGGCTTATCACACCCAGGCGGTCCATTAACCCAAGTTATACTGGGCAACGGAACAGATGTCACATCAACACCCCTAATATTATTCGAAATCTGCTGATTTAACATGATCTCAGTTTTACGCGAAACTAGAACATATCTGCAGTCGGTATCAAAACGTGGATTTTGTCATCAAATTTTACATACTTATCTTTTACAAAACCAAAATTATACTTTTTTGTATATTCTTTGACTAACCATCTCTTAATGATGTTGTCGACAAGTTAAAGGATTTTTCCCCTAACTGACGAATAACATCTAAACTAATTTTTAAAGAATTATCACCGATGAACGAAATATAAAAATCATATTCTTTCAGGTTAAATGAGTCAGCCAAAAGGGTTGAATACCTGAATTCTATCATAGCATTCACGAAATTTGTGCGGAAATCTTGACCAACTAAATATTCCGGCAACCGGGCCATTCCCAGATCTACGTTTGTCACTTTCGGGAAAACCAGCGGTAAAGACTGTTCCCCCGCCATAATCTCCGATGGAACTAAGGTCATTAATGAGTGCAAATCTACTGCGAGTGCTGAACAGATGGAAGTGTTTCACCATTCATCTCAAAAAGCAGCCAGGACGAGAACGTTAATATCGTCCGCTATCTCCAGAGTGACTGTTCCCAAATCAGACGGCAACCAACATAAGAACTTTTCTATCTCCGTCGCCGTCGCAGCGGTCGCTCAAACTTTCGGCAATATATCTCTTCGAAGCATCCGCGAGTGCCATCTTCAGGTTTAGACCTCGCATCTCACACAAATGAGCAAAAGTGGCCACACTCTGGTTCACACGGATTGCTTGGTCGTCATTATCCCCTAGACCACCTATACGTGCGTCCGAAAATATCACGGAGGCCATGGCATTACTCAGCAACACAGGTTCGCTAAACGCGTCAACGTGGTACAATCCCGCGTGCGCACAGACCAGAGATGGTATATAACAATCCCAGGGAACTGTCGCGAAAAGGTACCCAAAAACATGCCTGACATGTAGGTAACCTTATTGCCTCCCGCTTGGACGCCATTCTGACATTCTCTCACAAAATGCCCTGCTTCCCACATTTGAATCATCCTCCTTTTTTTGCAGCAAATGCGTTAGTTCTTCTTTCTCCATGATCAAATTTATTTTGCATTTCAGCTATTTCGATTTTATTTTTCACATACGCTACTGTTTCATCTTCTTTCTTCAAGGCATCAACCAAATCTCCCATATAGCTATATGCTTCGGATAAGATGTTTAACATGTAAATCAGTTTTTCCTTTTCTTTCACTTGTGCACCCGCATTTTTTCATACATTTACTAGCTTATCAAGCCTTATTTTTCCACTATATTTCTGCACACAATTTGTAGCGCTGTAAATTCCTTCAAATACATCTCGTCTAACTTTTTCATTATTCCATGTGCCGTTTGTTCTTCACTAATAAATTCTAATTGCTTATTTGAGATGTAAGTTATATTTATTGCCTTCAAATCATTTTTCTCCCAGTCTGCATTATCTGTACTAGTCTTTTTTCTAATTACGACAGTATCACATTTTTTAAGCTTCAGAAACATGGTAATTGTTTTCTTCTACATATTGTAATCCTCTCCATCAAACACCGGTATCGTGATTTCCTTCCTTTCCATTTTATTTTTTTTTCTTTTTTGTTTATTCTCAAACGTTCCCGCGTGTTCGAAATCTTCCTATTGTTTTCTTACTTAACCTTTGGTGTCGTGATCTTTTCCATAAACGTCTCGAACTTTTATTCACTTAATGAAACTCATTCACTGATTAAATCCCCCGAACAAACCAACCAACAAAATCAACAGAACCATTAACCATGCTCTGTTGCCATGTTAAGATATATTAATTTTAGTTTTTCAGCACTGTATCATATTTGGATCTTGCCTTGAACACTTCTACTCTATTAGTGTTGCTCTTCTTAAGATATCGTTCTCGCAGGAGGTTTATAGCACTAACAAAAACCCATCGCCCTTACCCAACAGTTCTCGTTATCATGTGACGCTCATACACATACGTGTGTGTTCACTCTACGTTTCCTTACTCTCGCACGTACAATACCAATGTACTATATATTCAACAAGTAAGAGCAGCAAAGGCACATGAAGAATCTGCTCTAGAACTTTTATAAGACGAGGTTATCGATAACAATGATGTTTATATTCAAATTGAAATATATATGATCGAGCCACAAATACGCTTCGATTTAAATCCATTTGAATGGTAGAAGGCTAAGGCAAACAAGTATCCAACAATTTCCGAACTTACCAAGAAATATTTAACAATTCCAGCAACCTCGGCGATATCGAAACGGAGTTTTTTGTATGCTGGAAATATTGTAACAAAAAGAAAAAAAAGGGGGGGAAGGAGCCGTTTACTTTCACAAAATTTTAATACTTCAGTTTCCTTATTTGAAAATAAGAAGTTAATAAACTAAACTTTATTAACCAAAACCATGTTTCTTATTTTCACCTGCAACCTAATAAATTAAATCTCATAAAAAATGTACATATCTAAATATTCTGACATTTAATTATAAAATAAAACATGAGGTACGGGTTAATACACGTGAAACTATACATTTCGATACGTGTATTCGTGAATCTCAGTACACGGATGCATATATAGATATTATGATCCCTGTATCCCTGTATTTTGATATATGTGTAGCCGCGTATTTCAATACCCGCGTATTGAGAAGTACACGGCTTAAAACACGGTAATATTTACATTAATCCAATCGAATCAAATACAGACATGAATCATAAAAAACTGTTAATAAATATCTTATTGCTTAATGCAACCCTAATTATAATTATGAATGTGAACGTGATCCAGATAATAAATGATTTTCAACAATAAACGATTAACACGTTCGTCGCCACATCACCCATATCTACATGACGGTTATACTTTCGTAGGGGCCCCGTCACCAAAGTATGGGTGACGCTCTTTTTGTTCGAGTTAATTAAATATAGGAGATTACATATAGGATATACAACATAAAAATATTAAAAACACATTATACCATACCTTTTATTAATTTATATTCTGGATAAAATATTACATTATGCTATATCGCATGGTATTCGTTAAAACATTCCAAACACATTTGGGATGATTTTGGGTTGTAGTTTTTTTTATGTTTTTTGTCGCTTCTTCGCGTGAGACAGTTTGCTTCTTCTTCTTGTAACATAGGGTGCACATCCTTCTTATAGGCTTGCCCTCCTGATTCTTTCGTATCACCAAATGGTGGGGCACCTTCTTCGTTTTCTTCCGATGGTTGCCGGACACACTATTTTCTGAGAACACATTGAACCATTCGGAAACGAGAATTTCCCGAAATTTTCTTATCGGTATTTTTTTCTTTTTTTTTTTTTTTTTTTTTTTTTTTTGTTGCTGTTTGGTACACAATATGAGCATTTGCTATAGTTGTTCCTAAGAGTAAATGTGGTGCTAATTTCCGATACCACTTGATGCTTTTTCATATCGTAGTGGCATATGAGACCACCTGGTCACTTCTATCGATACCAGTTTTTCCATTATTATATACAATTACCACCAAAGGTTTCTGTTTCGGAAGACATCCATGATATGTAGAATTCGTGCTTGAAATCATAATGGGTGCATATTTTGTTGTTAATATTCCAACATTTCGAACGTCTCCCCATTTGGGCACACCCATACCGAGCTTTCCTCCGTATTCACATCAGAATAAACTTGAGAGTTACATCATCTCTCACGGTGACTAGAGTTCCTGCAATCCTTATAACTCTCACCGTTCCTACATCTCAAGAGTTCCATCATCTTTCGCGGTGCCTAGAGTTCCTACAGTCCCTATAGCTCTCACCGTTCCTACATCTCTAAGAATTTCATCATCTTTCGCGGTGCCTAGAGTTCCTACAGTCCCTATAGCTCTCACCGTTCCTACATCTCTAAGAATTTCATCATCTTTCGCGGTGCCTAGAGTTCCTACAGTCCCTATAGCTCTCACCGTTCCTACATCTCAAGAGTTCCATCATCTTTCGCGGTGCCTAGAGTTCCTACAGTCCCTATAGCTCTCACCGTTCCTACATCTCTAAGAATTTCATCATCTTTCGCGGTGCCCAGAGTTCCTACAGTCCCTATAACTCTCACCGTTCCTACATCTCTAAGAATTCCATCATCTTTCGCGGTGCCTAGAATTCCTACAGTCCCTATAGCTCTCACCGTTCCTACATCTCTAGGAATTTCATCATTTTTCGCGGTGCCTAGAGGTCCTACAGTCCCTATAGCTCTCACCGTTCCTACATCTCTAAGAATTTCATTATCTTTCGCGGTGCCTAGAGTTCCTACAGTCCCTATAACTCTCACCGTTCCTATATCTCTCAGAGTTCCTTCAGCTCTCACGGTGCCTAGAGTTCCTGCAATCCCTATAACTCTCACTGTTCCTATACCTCTCAGAGTTATCCTAACCGAAATACGGGGATCGAACTATTCGTGGTGTCGATTATTCTAATCGTAACAGGAATTTACGACTCCCGTTGACGCGTATTCTAACGACCGCGTCTCCCCGCGATAGCTCGAAAGTACATTGGGCATATATTTTTTTGTGCCGTACAGTTCCAACGACATGCATCCTAAAATTTAAAAATTTCACTGCTAACTGATAGCTCGTATAAAAGTTGTTGACGGACAAAGCTCGTCCTTCATTTAGCAATTTATCTGCAAGTTCAATGCAGACGTTTTCAGCCATGCTAACTTGCTTACTTCCGGTGATTTCTCGTCTAGAATACACTTTTGCAGACCACGTGTAACCTTCGGTGAAACACAGTTTGTATAGTTTTATACCATACTTATGTGATTTTTTTTTTTGCGTGGGGAGGGGAAAATGCTATTACGCATGCCCAGTGACCCGCAACACTGGGTTATGTGGGAGTCGGTCGGATGTCGTTGCCATACCCACTAAAAACCCCTCCTCCTTCTTCCTCCGGTTAGAGGGCTGACAACCCCGGTAAAACCAGTCGGCAGTCATCAGGGTTGTCCTTTCGTGCCCCGTTGTATCTACTTCTTCGGGCAGTTACTGCTCATGTCGTCCTCCCAGCCAGTTCAGAATACTGGGCTGGTCTCCTTCTGCGGTTTTTCGTTGTTCCATGTTCTTGCCCTCATTGCTCCGCGTAGTTGTTGTTACGCTCGTTCTCCTCCTTGCCTCTTCCCAGGCCCTCGCTGTCACCCTCCTGTGACACATGACGGTCTTGCAGAATTGCCTGAATTTATTCCAGCTCTCGTCCTTGGCGGTCACCGTGGCGATCAGATTGCCCACGTCTATCTTCCCTCCCAGAGCGTTCTCCAGCTCGATCCTTCTGTCCGTCCACTTCGGGCACGCGAAGAGGGCGTGCTCTGCATCGTCGTTCGGGTCTCCACAGTCGAGACAGTTGCTGTCGCTGTCCCTGCCAATCCTTTTCCTATAGACCCCGAAGCTCCCATGCCCGGTTAGCAGCTGCATGGTGTGGTGATCGATGTCCATCTTCTTTTTGGTAAATAGCAGCGCACTCGGTATTAGCTTCTTTGTGATATTTTCTTTTTTGTAGTTGTTCCACTCCTTCTGCCAGTCCTCTTGGGCCTTCTTGCGAATCGCCTCCAGTTCCTCCTTCAGCTTGCAGCCGTCATCCGTGCCAATCCTGGACCCATGGATCTTGTTCCTCTCGTAGGTCTCTCCGAGCATCTTTATCTTTATGTAAATCGGGAGATTCCCGGTCAACACGCAAAGTGCCGCGTGGGAGACGGTACGGTATGCCGTCGTTGTTATGCACAGGGCCGTTCGTTGTGCTCGTTTCAGCTTTTTCCTGTTCTTATCGGTATTCGCTGCTCTAGCCCACACCGGTGCTCCGTAAGTTACGATGGACTCCCACACATTGTAGTAGAGCCTATGAGCCAAGCTGGGCGGCCCGTTGAAGTTGGGTAGAATTCCCCTAAGGGCTCCTATTAACTTGTCGGCTCTGTTACACACCATCTCGATATGCGCACCGAACCTCCGACTGGAGTCGATGACGACTCCGAGATACCTGATGCGATCGACCGTTTCGATGTCCGAGGAGCCCAACCTGAGTTTCACCACTCTCGGCACTCGCAAGTTTGTGATGAGCATGACCTCCGTCTTTTCCCTCGCCAGGGTGAGCCCGACACTCGTGCACCAATCGTTGGCGATCCTTAGCATCGTGTTGACCTTGACGGAGGCATCTTCGTTCCTCCCGACGGAACATGTGATGGCCAGATCATCCGCGAAGGCGGTTACTCTGACCATTGGCATGTTGTCGAGTCTCTCGAGCAACCGGTCGTATACCAAGTTCCACAGGAATGGTCCGAGGATGGATCCTTGCGGAACTCCCGCCGCCACCTCGTGCTCCACCGTGCCGTGCTGGTTGCTCACGATGATCCTCCTTCCGGATAGGTAACTGCCGATTAGCCTTTTGACCTTCCATGGCAGCTTCCTCTTGTCAAATTCCTCGTATATGCTCTTCCACCTGAGCGAATTGAAGGCATTGCTAATATCCAGGGTGATCATCACGCATATTACCTTCTTCTGTTTGCAGATGTTGGCAAACTTCATCACCTGCGTGATGGCATCTACCGTGCTCCTCTTCTTTCTGAAGCCATATTGCCTCCGATGGAACGGGTCCGTCCCGATACATCTCTCGATGATCCTCTTAAAGCATTTTTCCCAGATCTTGCTCATGGTTGGGAGTATGCTTATCGGCCGGTACGCGTTGGGGAGACTGGGATCCTTTCCCGGTTTCCTTAGCAGTATTACTCTGGCCGTCTTCCAGCAGTCTGGGATCCTTCCTGATTCGGTGATGCCGTTGAACGCCCTTGTCACGAGCTCGCTCCTGCGACTCGCTACCAGCTTCGCGATCTCGCCCGGCACGCCATCGACTCCTGCAGCCTTCTTGGTGTTCATTCTTCCGGCGGCATCGACGACATCGCCTTCGCCGATGGCGACGCTGAGGCTAATATCTCCTTCTTCTTCGGTCTCTGCCTCTTCGCGGCCCTCATAATGGCGAGGTCCGTGTCCCAAGGTGAATAGCCTCTGTAGGACTGCCTTCACCATGTCGATCGGCATGTCGTTTGTTGGTCCCTTGCTTTTACATTTCTTCATGACCGTGCGATAGGGTTTGCCCCAAGGGTCGCTCTCCAGTATCTTGCAGTATTCAGCCCAAGCTGTTTTTTTGCTACAGGCGATCTCCTTTTTTAACTACCTACGGATCTCCTTGTAGGCGTTGACGAGGGGCTCGGTGTTGCCGGCATTCTTCTTTCTTTCTCTCGTCACCTTCCTGAGCGCTTTTTGCGCCTGCGCTCTCAGTTCCGCGATCATCGGGTTCCACCAGTAGTTCGCGTACTTGCGGCTCGCCGCACCGTTCGACTTCCTTAGCATCCCTTCGCACGTACCTTCGATGCTCTTTTGCAAGGGCTCGGCCCCATCCTCTCCGATAGCCGCGTTGAGGTCCTCCTTCTTCAGTGTGTCGTCGAATCTGCTCAGGAACTCCTCCGGCGACATGTCCTTGGTCACGTACCTGTAGAACTTCGATACGGTTCGGGTCTTCCTCGTCTTAAACCTCTGGAGCACGTACAGATGGTCCGAGGCCGAGTATTTGTCCAAGACCGCGCTTCCGGCGTGTATCTCGCTGACCTTGTTGGATACGATTATTATGTCGGGGAAGCTCGTCTTCCCGTTCATGAAGAAGGTGTACTTTTCCTTGAGCCTCAATGGAAACACCCGGTGGGCGCTTAGTGCCTCCATTAAGACTCTCCCTCTCTTGTCTGTGGTCGATCCTCCCCAACAGGTTGACTTTGCGTTGAAGTCTCCGGCCACGACGACCTTGTCGTGTCTTCTAGCAACGCTCTTCGTCATAGCAGACAGCGTGTCTATGTATTTGCAGTATGCTGGCTTATTTATGTTGGGCGAACAGTATCCGCTGAAGCAGAAGACGTCGCCAACGCGGACGCCCACTATCCCGTCGCTCTTGACCTCCGTTGTTTCATCAGGCAGCTTGCCATTGAGGAGTGTGACCCATATCGAGGCGTCTCCTTTGGTGTCATTAAACCAGTGCGGTAGCTGCCTGTTCGGCTGGGAAATTATTATTATATCCGGCTAAGTTCGATCGCGCATTGGTGCATCATGTCCTGCGCCAGCATGCATCTGTTGAGGTTTATCTGCAGTATCCTCATTTACTCGCTTTCAACCTCCTTCTATATTCTGGACAAGCCAGGGATCCGGTTACGTGGTCAAATTTCACTCCTTTCTCCTTGCTGCAGATGGAGCAGCAGGGTGCGTTGACGCAGGCAGCTATCGTGTGGTCTTTGGCTCCGCACTTCCTGCAAATCTCCTTTCCAGGGCTTATCGCCGTGCACTTGTTCGCGATATGCCCAAACATGTGGCATCTGAAGCACTTTACCACATTGGGTAGTGCCTTTATCGAGGCTATCGTCAAGCCGGTTCTGATCTTCCGGCTCGCCCCCTCTTTGGCCAGATAGGCTTTCGGCATCGTCACTATTGCCGATTGGGTGCCCCACGGCGCCATTTTTAGGGTCTTCACTTCGACCTCTGTGATGTCGCTTACGCCCAGTTGCACTACTATCTCCCTGGCTAGTTCTTCCTTGCCTACGAGCGGGTCTATATCCCTGATCTCTACGGAGGTCTTGTCGCGCATTGGTAGCGCTCTCACCTTGCCTCTTAGCGCCGTGTTCATATCCGCCGCGGTCTTTTTGGCGTTGCTACCTGCTTTCAGCTCGATCAGGATCTCACCTGTTCTGGTCCTCCTAATCCCACAGCTCTCTTTTAGGGTCTCTTAGTATAAGTAGGGTCTCTCTTATAAATTAAATTTATAGGGTACTGCCGAAATGTTAGTTGTCCCCTCCAAGGAACCATTGTCTCGTTGACTATAATATTGCCTGGTGAAAAAATTTGTTTGTAACTGTCTATCAATATGTTTATGAGTGGTAAAACTTTTTTGCTAATAGCAATTCAAAACGATTACATTATGTAACAAGCGGTGTCTGTACTAGACTTATCCAAACCATTAGTTCGATAAATTTTATAATTTCTTTGGAAGTGGTGGGTTTCCATCTCTTATGTCGAGTTTGATCGATCACTTCATGTTGATGTAATTTTTATTCTACATATCTATTAGTCTCTGTAACTAAAAGGCTTAGCACTTTTTCATCAACGAATAACGAAAGCACTTATTTGCGCTAATGTCAAACGGCAAATCCATCAGAAGTCCGCTTTTTCCGGTGAACTGAAACGTCTGTTGCCTGTTAGCGAATTCATTCCATTGAATATTGTTCAATGAATTATCAATAGAGTTGAATTTCTCTTCTTCGTCTATGGCAAGTTCTTCCAACATGTCTTTGATGTCTTCGCCTGCAAATGCTTCCTCAATATCTGAGTCCGAACTCGATGAAATTCTATTTATAACTTTTCTTCTAAAATCCGCTATTTCGTCGTCGCTACTCTTCTCACTTTCAAATGTATTTTCACGTTGTTTTCTGAACATTTTGAAGATGAAAAAATCACTGATGTACATCTTACAAGTATGCTTCTCGACTAAATGAAAGATCTGAGATATCTGCCATGAGATCCCTCGGAATACTCTAGCTGGAAAGCTTATCGCTTTCTCCATTTCAAAACTAAATAATCTTTTCTTTATAATGAATCGAAAGCGATAAACAATAAATTCCCGCTTATCGCTCTATTTACGTTCTGCGTATCGGCGGTCGGATTTGGGCCCCGCAGGAAACATAGTCGAATCACGCTGGACGACGAATGTGTTAAGAGTATAATTGTAAAAATGAATCCTTTTTTACTCATTGACTCATATCTTGGGACTGAGCTTACAGCATATGTAAAAATTGTTATTTTTATTTATTTTATTCTTATTCACATGTTGTGTTGAAATCATGTTCTTATATAGTTCAATTTACTTCAAAGTTTAACGATCAATATTTTATATAGAAATAATTTATTAATCAAGATAACATGATTTTGCAACAATAAAAATAATTTTAATAACATCGTTAAATGGAAAAAGACACAAGAGATTTGGTTCCTATCTTTCGTCTTTAAAAAACGTTCAAAAGGGAAACAGATATTACATCATTTTCGTTTTAAGTAATCCCGAATTTAAAAAAATACATTCTTCTAAATATTATAGTTGCCAAGATAATGTGCAATTGCAAGAGGAAACTTCAACGGAAACTCCACGGATTCTATAGCGAAGGAGCACGGACACCTACTTGGTCAAAAGAATAGTAAATTGGCTTTCGCACACTATGTAAACAGTAGAGCCGAAATACGTTCCGAAGGTAGCGATTCTTCTTCTGCTAAAAGTGTCATGCCTCTCAACATGAATCCAACTGACAAAAGTACCGAAAAGCAAAGCGGACTAATTGCTACTTTGATTGAACAATTTCAAAGCCTAACTCACGAGTTTAGAAGCTTTAGAAACAGTACCGATGAAATCATTGAAAGTATGAAACAATTTACAGAAACTAGCGATAGAAACTGCTCCAAAGAAATAGTAATCTTGCAAAAACCATAGAACTGAAATACGACACCGGAACCGACCAGTCACAGATGACCATCCATTTTAGAAACCGCTATCGATAACGTAACAGATGACGAAACTGACGGATCAGACGCTTTACAAAGATTACGAAGTAAAACTAGTCACGTCACAATTGGACCAAGAAACGACTACGACGAAGAACAAGGCGTCCAAGCAGAAAAGGTCATACGTACTGTTGAAACACTACGGGGTCAAGACGACGTAATTGTGGAAGACTTTATCCTATCAATCCGAAAGTAAGAGCCATGACAAAGTGTGCAAGTGATAGAGAGCTACTATTTGACCTTATACTCATCGAAAGTATAACCGACGAAAAAAAAAGCGGAAAAAAATACGATACCTGAATATTAACTCGCTTGGAGACTTATATTCGTGTTTAAGACAACACGTATCAGCACCAACCACTATTAGTAACTGCTGGGACAAATTGAAAAATTTAAAGCAAGGAGCAACAGAAAGCGTATAATCTTTCAACTCCAGATTCCGACAACAGCTCAATGAATTAAATTACGCGGTTTAAAACGAAAACCGCACGACGCGTAGCTATGGATATTGAAGAATGCGAAACACTTAAGACACATTTGTTCAATTTACGATACGAAATAGAACATATGGTAATAGCTAGCGATCCGAGAAACCTGAACCTTGCCCAACGACTAGCAGCCGACAGAGGACAATGGTTACGAGAAGTAAATCGTGTTACCAACCGCCGAAAGAACCAATCTAACAGCACTACGCCAGTATCGAAACGAAATGCTACCGATCCACGATCACGAACTTTTACTCAGTCATCTAACTAACCATCAGGTGACCGCATGAAAATAAATGTTCCAAGTGTCAACGAATCGGACACGTAGCCGAAATCTGCTGCTCTAGAAAAAAAATTTTCTATTCGCCAACCAAGGAAAGGTCCCAAACCAAACAACGAAGAATCCGGAGAAAACGTACCTAGAGTCAACTGCACCACTACCTGAAGATTATTGTCAATCGTATTGCAACGAAGAAACAGAGAAAGAGACAGATTCCTCATCGACACTCTGTTATAACACTCTGAACCGTTACTCTGTTGTATTGGTACATTAAATTTTACTATCTATTGAGATATACGTAATTTTGTGTGCTACACTGGATTATCCGCGTAGTATTTACATACATATGAATATGAGTTATTGTGAGAGTATGTGCATGCGCAGCGTTTTGTAAAACAGAAAAATGCAAGTGTTCCGTACGCATGGTGGTAAAAAAGGTGGTGCTACAAGAAGAGTGCTGAAACGCGTGTGTGACATCGACCACACCTTAAACTGCGTCAGAGATAAGACTTTCTCCCCTACCTTCGGACTCTTTCGCACACGGCACCACTTTATCATCATCATAACCTACACCGAGCCCCTCAACACGCCCAAACTAAAACATATATAAGCCGAATCTTCAGCAAGCTCAGGCAGTTCTTGTTCAGATTTCTCTGATTCAGAATATTATACTACTCATGTAAAACTATTGTAATCATTGAATTTATAATAAAGTTTGATAACAGAATGTTAAGAGCTGGGCTACGGCTCAACCTTCTTTTTTTATAATCTAAGTCACAAGTTTACGTGACACCAGTGTAGAATGATTTTTTTTTTATTAGAAATTAAAGAATTTAAATTTGATTATTTTAATTTTATTTATTTATTAATATCCTTTTTAGTTAAAATTCCAATATATATATTTCATGGGTAATTAATTAAAGCTCATGTAGAAGCTTCATTTTTTAGATCAATAATTTTGGCTTCAGTTATATTAAAATTAGAGAGATATGGAATATTACGTTTAATTTTAATTTTTAAAAATAAATTTATTAATTTATCTTATTATTTAATAATAATTAATTTATTTGGAATATTAATTTTAAGAATGTGTTTGTTTCAATTTGATATAAAATTGATTATTGCTATATCTTCAGTAATTCATATAGGAATTATATCTATAGGAATATTAAGGGGTTTAAAGGTTGGTTTATTAGGTGGTTTATTAATAATGATTTCTCATGGGTTAGTTTCTTCTGGTTTATTTTATTTAGTTAATATAATTTATAGACAAACTAATAGACGAAATATTTTTATCAATAAAGGATTAATTAATTTAATACCTTCAATATCAATAATGTGATTTATAATATGTATTTATAATTCAGGTGCTCCAATTTCTTTAAATATAGTAAGTGAAATTTTTTTATTAATAAGATTAATTAGATGATGCAAATATTTATTTATATTTTTATTTTTTTATTGTTTATTTAGATTTATATATTCAATTTATTTATTTAGTTTTATTCAGTTTGGAAAAATTTATGATTTAAATATAAATTTAATAAATAGAATAGGTGTGCAGTGTGAGTTGAGAAGCGAGAGCGAGCCAGTGTAGAAGCCGGAGAGTGTGAATCAGGAAGTCGAAAGCCGCGTATGAAAATAAGACGTACGACAGCATTGTAATTATTTCGTTGCTTCGAATATTATTTATTAAATCAAAACATCATTACTTGTCCTTTCCTCTAAGACCCATTTAGATACCACATATATATTAATATATAATTAATTATATATACATATATAAAAATTTAAAAAATTTACTAATAGAATATAAATTTATTAAATTATATTTAATTTATTATATAAATGTTGATAATAAAATTTTTAAAATAACTATAAATTCTAAAAAATATTATTGTTTACATTATACTTTATTTAAAAAATATTTATTTATTTATTTATTTTGGTTTATTTGAAAGAAATATAGTTTTATGTAAAAATTTAAAAATATCGATAGGGCATGAGCCTATTAGCTTAAACTTAGCTTATTATATAAATGTTGATTTAAATATTTTTAAAATAACTATAAATTTTATTTATTTATCGGTGTGGACTGAGGACATATATATATGCGTTTTCTGTAAGTGCCCAGCATGGACTAAGGACGCATGTATGGGTTTTTCAATTTTTCCGAACACCTACGCAGAAGTAATACTATTACGTTTGTGTGAAATAAATATTAATGCATTCCTTACGGCAGTAAACAAATGCCAATAGTGCCTCGTTATTGTTGAAGTGGTCACCACTTGTAAGAAAACTCTACATCTGGTTTTTTTAGTTTTCTCAAGCACTGAATTTTTCACACACAACTAAATTATTAACTTGTGTTATATTTACTAAATTTAGTTTTCTAGTTTACTGTTTTCTAGTTTATTACCCAAATTCTAGTTAACTGTAAATTTCAATGTTTATAATAAATAATTAAAAATAACTAAAAAATAATGCTCTTGAATCATTTAATCTCGTGCAAAAGGATTACTATAACTTATTACGATTTGCGCTTTGAATAGTCAATCAACAGAGTTCAGTCTAACGAAAAAGTATTCCGTCCACAGCGATCGTCAGTGCTAGACGCGCGCCGTCCGTACGGACGGTATAGGCCGCGAGTATTTAGCACTCAAAGGGTTGATACAGATAAGGAATGATGAGAGAAGGAGAGCTTTAGGAGCTCTAGGCCCTTGAGAGCTATAGGAGCTGTCAGACTTCTGAATACTGCGAGAGCCGTAGGAGACTCTAGCCCGTGTAGGCACCTTGAGAGTTGTAGGAAACTCTGAGAGATATAGGAACGGCGATAGTTATAGGGACTGTAGGAACTCTAGGCACCGCGAAAGATGATGGAACTCTTAGAGATGTAGGAACGGTGAGAGCTATAGGGACTGTAGGAACTCTAGGCACCGCGAAAGATGATGAAATTCTTAGAGATGTAGGAACGGTGAGAGCTATAGGGACTGTAGGCTTAAACTTAGCTTATTATATAAATGTTGATTTAAATATTCTTTAATAATTTTAAATTTTTAAAAATTTTTATAGTTTATTAAAAAATATATTAATTATTTTTTGATTTAATAATAAAATTTAAAAAATTATTAAAAGTATATAAATTTATTAATATTAATATTTATTAAAAATAAAAAATTTTAGAAATATGTTATTATTGTTTATAATTTATTTAAAGAATTAGATTAATATTAGTTCAATTTCAAATAAAAAATTTTTAAATTTATTATAGAGTATAAATATATTGATTTAAATTTAATTTATTATGTTTATTTATATAAATATTATTATTATTATTATTTAAGTTAAAAATATTAAATATATATATATAATTTATTTAAAATATTGAAGTTAAATTAAAATAAATATTTAATACTTAAAAATTTAATAATTAAAATTAATAAAAATTTAAATTATTAATAAATTATTACAATATTTTATAATTTCCATTTTTTTAATGGAAATTTAATAAAGTTAAAATATATAAAAATTTGATTGAATATATATATATATATATATATATATGTCGGGTTGGCGTTAAGGTTAGAGTTAGGGTTAAGGGCGTGAAACGAATCCCTCTTGACGCTAGACGTGATCGTTATGCGATAGAGGAGATATTTACTAGTGCAAATATGACTATGACGGAATTGGACAAGTAATCGCGATAATTAGATACTCGAGAAGCTATTGACAATGATCCTAGGCTCAATAACGAATCCGCGGTCAACGGGATGACGAAGTTTACCCTTCGTTAGCGTCTAAGTTACACTGTATGTTAGAGCAAGGGGCAATTATTACGTATACGAAAGACAGGTCGATTACTGATGAGATCGCACTAGAGAGTGTGACTCTCCGTCGCGGTGACGCTGTCGAAGAAAACTATGATGGGTGTGCCTTAGGGCACGAGATCATCGGATTCGCGGAGAAAAGTCTTCGTTCGAAGGGTGAGGGAAATTGACATTGCTGTTAATTGGTCAATTTCCATGTTGGTGGTTAGAGAAAGATATTATCTGTCCTTGGGGAAAGTTGCTAGCGAGAAGCGTCGTTCGTGGAAGGATAGATTTCTCTTATCTTCCCGTAGTTGGGGCACAGGCTATTTGTCTATTTGAAAGACTTTGTATAATTGAAACTTAATATTCGTAGAGGGTCCTCGCCCAGCTAAACATATACCGTGAAGATGCGTTGGCATCTGGCAATCATCTTACCCGAAGGACAAAGTCTGCGTGTGGCGAGCCACGGGGCAGAAACCATTGAAACGTTTACCGTCGTGCCCTGTCCCAAGTATTTCTTTTAAGGAGAGCTATAGAATTACTTCATGCCTTTGTTAGACAAAACGTTCATCCCTTTGACCGCGGCTACGTTCGGCGACTGATTGTCGCCTCGAGCCCGAGCTCACTATCATAAATCTCAAATAAATACAGTCGGATCGAATGACAACAGTTTCTTAATACGGCTATGGTGAAATCTAAATTACAATACTAGGGGTCTTCCCAAAGTTCCAAAGGGAAGGTTCCGGTGTTCTTTCATCTCCGACATATATATATTATATATTATATTATATTGTATTATATAATAATAATATAATATGATATAATATAATATTTTATAAAAATATTTTATATTTTTTTAAAAAATATAATATTTTTGTAAGAAATGTAATATTTTTGTAAAGAATATAATATTTTTGTGAAAAAATGCATTATTTTTGGAAAAAATGAATTATCGTATATATAAGTATATATTAACATATAATTATTAATTATAAATATAAATAAATTATAATTTTAATATAAATATTTATATTATATAAAAATTTATATATAAATATATATGTAGTATCGGGGCCAAAAGGCCTAAGGTATCGGCCGAACTGTAAACAAAGTACCGTTTAGCATCAATGTACCGTTGGGTCCTTTAAATGGACAGTTTACGTGAAAAGGCTGCGTGACCTTGATCACGGGGGTTTCGGGATACCTGTTCCGAAGAACGGGAAAAGGCAGAGTGTGCAGAGTGTGCAGAGTGTGCAGAGTGTGCAGAGTGTGCAGAGTGTGCAGAGTGTGCAGAGTGTGCAGAGTGTGCAGAGTGTGCAGAGTGTGCAGAGTGTGCAGAGTGTGCAGAGTGTGCAGAGTGTGCAGAGTGTGCAGAGTGTGCAGAGTGTGCAGAGTGTGCAGAGTGTGCAGAGTGTGCAGAGTGTGCAGAGTGTGCAGAGTGTGCAGAGTGTGCAGAGTGTGCAGAGTGTGCAGAGTGTGCAGAGTGTGCAGAGTGTGCAGAGTGTGCAGAGTGTGCAGAGTGTGCAGAGTGTGCAGAGTGTGCAGAGTGTGCAGAGTGTGCAGAGTGTGCAGAGTGTGCAGAGTGTGCAGAGTGTGCAGAGTGTGCAGAGTGTGCAGAGTGTGCAGAGTGTGCAGAGTGTGCAGAGTGTGCAGAGTGTGCAGAGTGTGCAGAGTGTGCAGAGTGTGCAGAGTGTGCAGAGTGTGCAGAGCGTGTAGAGCGTGTAGAGCGTGCAGAGCGTGTAGAGTGTAGAGAGTGTGGAGAGCGTGTGGAGTGTGCGGAGTGGGCAGAGCTTGAGTTGGGAAGCAGAAAGCCGCATGCGAGAATAGAACGTAAAACCGCATTGTAATCATTTCGTTGCTCTTAATAATATATATTAAGTCAAAACATCATTACTTGTCCTTTCTCTCTAAGACCCATTTGGATACTACATATATAGTTTAAAATTTAAACAAAATAAAGAGAGAGAGAGAGAGAGTTGAATCCGTGGTAAGGAGAATTGCTAATTAATTATCTAGTTGTCTTAATTATAATACGTTGTTGTTATTAGTTCACGTTGAACAACCATCGTTTCGTATTTAATCAGCATCTGTTTAATCCATTTATAATAAATAAACTAATCATAATAGTTACGACACTACAACACATTACTATTGTAAGAAATATAAATGTAAAGAAGCATGTTGAATATATAGCATATAGGATAGTATAGGAATAGATAGATAGTAATAGGATAACCACGGCTGACAAAACATCCTGCATACCACAGTCATCGAAACAATAACCAGATAGTAACAGGACAGCTACGTCTGTTAGGCACCCGACGATAACTCCTTCAAAGGAATCAAACCTTAGTATATAAACCTTCCCAAATTCAGCACTTAATACGCTTTTATTATAACATTCTGAACCGTTACTCTGTTGGATTCATATAATAAATTTTACTATCATATATAAAGTCCGAAATTTTTACCTTACTTGCGAAAAGTTCGAACTACGACGTGAGGAGACAACCGGTGATCTATTAATTTCGCGATTTTCTGTGTCTTCTATGTGACACCCGCAACGCTGAAGTTCTCGGGACTGTACACTCCAAACAACTCTGCAAACGTTCTTCTATCCAATCAGTACAAAAAACAATCCACATATAATACAAGTAATAAACTTTAAAATGGCACATGTTTCATCTTTTATTGTTTAATTGTTTAGTATTGACGATTCTTTTTTAGATTGATCTTAGAGCCAATTGGTCCTAGAGAAACGTTTTCTTTTTTAAATCATGTGGAATAATTCCAGAACAAAGACATTTTATTTCGATTCTTCGGTAATTACTTAATAAGAATGGCATTTTTTGCATTTTTTGAATTTCGAAAACCAATTTTGCGCTATGACGGTAAGTATAACATGCACTAAAGAACTAAGCTGAGTCACAGCTCAAGTGAATCCATATTTTCAGCTTTTGTGTAAATAATTATTTATTATCATAAACAGTAACGCTTCAAAAATAATCAATGAAAATGATAAAACGGTAAAGTTTCTGCCGATTAAACAATGTTGCCAATACAGAATCGCTTCTTTAATAACAAGACATTCGAGATGGAACGCTTTCTTCTTCGATTCTGTCAGTTTCAATTTTCTTGAGAAGTAAGCAATAGGCTGTAATATTCCGTTGTCTCGGGGTTGCTTCAAAACAGCTCCTAAACCGATCCCCACTTGTATCTGTATAAATGAATATTTCTTGATTTTGATCATATATTGATAGAATCGAACTTAGAGATATTTCTTAAGCTTTTGGAATGACTTCCCACATTTCTCAGTCCAGCTAAATTCCACATTTTTCCTCAGTAAGTAATGAAGTGATTCCAGGAGTTTGTAAGCATCTTCTACGTACCTATAATAAAAATTAATTTTTCCTATCAATTGTCTTACATTTCTTTTGTTCTTTGGACGTTCAAATACGCGTATTGCTCTGAGGTTATCTTTTCCTGGTCGCACACCGCCATTTTCGATGATGTGACGAACATATTTCACTGAATTTTTTGCAAAATTACATTTGGCCAGTTTCAAGTGAAAGCCTTATTTCTTAATAGCCCTCATCAACAGCTCTATATGCCCGATATACTGGTCGAATGTTTCAGAAAAAACCAAGATGCCATCAATGTAATTTATGCAAAAAACTTACAATCTGTTCATTCTAAGAATATTTACAATAGATCTGGAATCGAACACCTATATGGTCTTTTTTATATATGGAGTTTCACAGTTCTCACGTCAAATTTGTGTTTGACGTGTAGAGGTTTAACAGGTTAAGGATAGTGCGAAATGATAAAAGCAGTTATTGCTGTCACAGCTTGTTATATGAATTTCTGATCCTTAAATAATCCTACGTACACAATGTACAAGTATTGCGGAGATACCCGTTAATGCTGATGATTTCTGTGTATATTCGCTCGATGCTGTACTATATTCTGTTTATTTATACTGGTCGGAGGAGAGTCGAAAAATTTGAATTTGTTCTGACCCGACGGTTGCCTGTAGCGGCGACATTGTTCTGCCCGGAGTTTACGTTACTTGTATTCTAACGGTCTTGATGCTCCGGGACAGAACAATAACATGATTTGATTTGTCCTCTAAATCATGTGCCGCTACATTACCCCCCTACCAGTGCTAGCGTTTTTATTAAGTTAGGCCGAGTATCTCCTCGTCGTCGTTATTTTAAAAGTTGCGGATATATCCTGTGTCTGATAATTTGCGGGTTTTTTTGTTATCCAAACTCTGCCTGATACTAGTCGGGAAAACGGACTCTTTGTCCGGATCTCGTAACATACCTGTCCCTGGTGTTTTCTTCCCTGGTTTGATCGTTGTTGTTTGTGCCGTTTCCATCGCGGCTGTTCGTTTGATCTACGGAGATCAATATGTTACGAGATTCGACGCCTCTATCTTCTAAATCATCCGGAACAATGAACGCGAGTTTTAGACGGTCGATGGAAACTGCTCGTCGCGATTGTTTATTTTTATAACGTAGTTTTTTTGTCCCTTTTTATAACTTTGAAGGGTCCATCGAATTGAGGCTGTAAAGGGCCACCCGTCGCGTCGTGGCGTAAGAAAACGTAAGGCGAGGAATCCAATTCTTTGAAAATGAAAATTTTCCTTTCGCCATGACGCGTGCCCGGTTGCGGCCTGACCTTTTCCATTCGTTTTTTAAGCCGGTTCGCGTATTCCGCTGTGGCCTGCTGTCTTGTTGGTAAAAAAAATTCCGCCGGCAGTCGTATGCTCCTTCCATCTTGACTTCTTTGAGGCGATCGGGGGCCAGGCGACGGGGTTTACTGTAGACTGGTAAGCCAGGTGTGGTTTCGATGTGGTGTACTACCCCGTGACGTATCTTCTCTCGCCCGAAAATAGATGGACGAGTTAGGTCGGGAAACTCCATCAAAAGTCGATGATACACTGATTCACCGACTATATTTCTTACGGACGCTCCATCCGTCGTGCCGGTGTATCCCCTTGCTGTCAATTGAGTCCTCGTGTCGATGAGACGTTTGTTTCGCGGGTCCACGAGCAACCCATAGTGGCTCAAAAAGTCCACACCGATGATAGGTGATTGGACGTTGACTATCACAAATCGCCATGTGAATGCCCTTCTGAGGGACAGGTTGAGGGTGACGGCGATGGTGCCGTACGTCGGGATCCGCGTCCCATTGGCCGCGAACAGTTCGTATTCGCATCTGTTCGTTGGTTGATGGGTGTATTTTGCTGCAGGGATACACGCTTATGTCGGCCCCAGTGTCCACGAGGAAGGACGTCAGCGTCGCCTTGTCGGTGACAAAAATGTGGCGGGAGCCCATGCCGTCGTCGTCTGCCGCTTTTACGGACGGCGGGCCCCGTTTCCCTGCATCCATTTGCACGGAGACTGGCACTTGTACGCCCGGGCTCCGAACGTTCGATGGTAGTAGCAGAAGTCGGGGTTTCCCGATCTCTCTCTCGGTCTTTCTCTTGATCTCGGCCGGTTACGCCTTCCCGCTTCGGGTCGCAGCCTAGGACGAAGCTCGCGCTTCGACGTGCGCATTTCCGCTCGCAGTTGAGATATTTGTTCGCTCAGGGCGTTGACGACGGAAAGTCAGGGTTCGCTTGTTGTCTCGGGTTGTGCCGGCTGCTCGACAACGGTCGCCAAACGAGGTGCGTGCCGGTCGCCCTCTGAGATCCTCGTGTACCTCGTCAGCTATCCGCAACATCCTAGCTACGTCGTCGCCGTCGACTCCAGCCAGAAAGCACCTGATCCGCGTTGGTAGGCGATTCTTCCACAGAGTGAGGATAAACTTGGCTGACGCAAGAGGACCGGCAAGTCTTTTGAAATCATGATAAAATTTCGAAGGTTTCCTGTCGCCGATCTCTTCCTTTTCCATCAACCTTCTGAATTTCTCGTCATTCGATTCCTCAAGGGCGCGCGTTAGTTCGGCCTTGAGGCTTGTCGGCCTACCGCCCGACGGCTGGTAGGGACAAATACACATCCCCGATTTGCTCTAGGTATTGCGGCTCGTGGCAGCCGACGAGGGCTCTACACTTCGCCCGATCGTCTGTTATATCCACTGCCTTCATTTGCTCTTCCAGTATGCTGAACCAGAGTCTCATGTTCTTAGGCATTACCGGAGGCACGCGGACCAGCGAATGGGCTGCAATGGCGGGATTGCTCGTCATGCTTAGGCACACACACAAAAAAAAGTGATTGGTCTATCAGCGGCACTATCACAGTCACCTCTTTCACTTATATCACGTCGATCACGCCTATCACGACGATCACGCCTGTCACGACGATCACGTCAGGGTCACCAATGTAGAGGTTTAACACGTTAAGGATAGTGCGAAATGATAAAAGCAGTTATTGCTGTCACAGCTTGTTATATGTATTTCTGCTCCTTAAATAGCTCTACGTACACAATATACAAGTATTGCGGAGATACCCGTTAGTGCTGATGATTTCTGTGTACATTCGCTCGATGCTGTACTATATTCTGCTCGCCCGCGAACGTGTCTGTTTATTTATACTGGTCGGAGGAGAGTCGAAAAATTTGAATTTGTCTTGACCCGACGGTTGCCTGTAGCGGCGACATTGTTCTGCCCGGAGTTTACGTTACTTGTATTCTAACGGTCTTGATGCTCCGGCACAGAACAATAACATGATTTGATTTGTCCTCTAAATCATGTGCCGCTACAACGAATACCTCTCTGTATTTCTCTATAAGACAAAGCACTTCTTTTTTCTCTGGTCTGTTTAAATGTTCAAGGTTGTCAACAAATTTATCATTCTCCATGTACTCAATGAAGTTTATCTCTCTTCTCATCTGATCATTCTTTCTTTCTTTATTTTTCCCGGATATTATTTCTTCTTCTTTGTGATCTATCTTTCTATAACAATTTTTTTTAACTTTTTGAGCAATTCTCAAATCCTTATCTTGTATTAATTTGAATTTTTTATGGCGTCCAACCCTAGGACAAGGTGGTATGTGAACTTATCGTTGCGTACCACAAAAACATCCATTATTTCTTCTATTTTATTTATCTTCATTCGCGGTTTCCCCCGGACACTCGTGAGTCATTGCCACTGAGTTTTGAAAATACTCTTATGTTCGGTTAGATCTGCTTTTATTTGATCAACAATCTTTTGGTTAATAGAACTTGCATTGGCTCCAGTGTCATAAACACCTTTAACATCTTTCTGATCATTGATTCTAACTCGGTGTTTTATCAATGGTTTATATACTTCTCCGGGGTTTTTAGTTTTTTCATTCTCATCCAATCTTATTGACTTCTTGTTTTCGGATGCGAATATCTCAAGTGAATTTACCTGTTTGAAATTCTTCTGAACATTCTTATTTATGTTCCTGCATAATTCTACCGGATGGAATCGGCCAGGAAAATTCAGTGATTCACAAAAGCTAGTTTCGCGAATGATAGATTTTAATTTCTATCAAGACATACCTTCATCTCCTGCATTTCTTTTCCTTTCATCTGAACTTCGTTATTGAATTTTTTTGTGATAATTATCTTCATACTGTCCTAAAATTTTTATCAAATCATCTGTTGAGTATCGTTTCTTTATCGATTCTATCCTTAATGTGAATAGATAATCTCATAACAATCAAACCAATTCTTGTGTTTTCAATAGTCTTCCTCTCTTTTTCAAATATTAAGCGTTCTTTTTTTTAGCGTAATCAACGAACGAACCTGAAATATATTTGAAATTATACACGTATCGTGATGAAGACCAAACTTTATTGCTGAAAACTTTGAAAAATGAAGTCCTCCAATCTTCCCAATTATATTCTTTGTTCTTCAACAGATTTGTTTGATACCACTCCAGTGCTATTTTCTCCAAATACATCTTCAAGCACTTGATTTTCTACTCATAATTTGGATCTTGAATTTTTCCCACTCTGTTTCATAGTTTAACATCCAATCTGTGGCTTTTTGAGTCCCATGAAATTGCTTTAAAGCGAAGTACGTTCCTTCTCTTTTATAATTATCTAGTTTTTGAAGAATTTCCAAAAGTCTTTCCATGTCAAAACTAGATTTACTTTCAGTCTTTATTTTCCTTTTTTGAGATGATTTCTGATTCTTCTAAGTAAGTATTTTGAAATATAAAGTTTAAGTTCGTATCAATGTATGACGTCGCAGTCTCATCATCCATCGTGAGTGTGATATATTTCTATATTGGCCTACCTTGGTTACACTTTTTGAGGCGTTCTTAACAATTGATGAATTGAATAATCTAGGATGATAACTTCTTGATTGATATTCCAGCGGAAAAAACATAATTCACTTCATCTTTTGGTTTTCTTATAGATTCTACACATTCTATTCTTTCACCTTTTGTGTTTTCGTTTATGGTGATACGGAGAATAATCGTCAACGGCATGGCGTAGTGAAAATCGATTTGTAATAACGTAAATCCTTAGGGTAAATCAGACGATCGATTCTGAAAAATCAATAATCGATTTTCCAAGTCCTAAATTACCATTCTTCTCTCGTGATCTAATCTATTCATCAAAATGACTGCCAATAAAACAAAGCAAAAGTAAAAATGTCAGTTGGCGAGTAATTTAAATTCTATAGAATTTACATATACATTTTAATATATACATATGTTATCTATCATGCATCGACCTATTCTGAATCTTGGTTGTGTTTCTGAGAGTATTTTCTTCCTCTCTGCTTTTTTCATTAGTTTTTCTTCTAACATCATTGCGTAAACCTTATACGCAGTGTTCAATAGTAATAGCCCTCTGTAGTTATATACTTCATGTTTACTACCATTTTTATTTATGGCTGTTATTTCTCCCTTTCTCCAATCTCTTGAGAGGTCTTCTTCATTCCAGATTGTTCTTACTATTTCTTTTAGTTTCCTTCTGGCTTCTCCTGCACCATATATTCATGCTTCATTTTTATCTTGTCTCTGTTTACTGCTTTCCTCTTGTTTATTCTTCCTATTTAATCCTCTATTTCCCTTTCTTCTAATTCTCCTGCATATCCCTTGTTTATCTTATAATAGGTCATTGAAATGTTATTTCCACTCTTCCATCTTTATATGAGCACTTGTCTTGCTTTTCTTCTTTCTCTTCTTATTAACATATGCTTATATTTCTGCCTTTGTTTTTCTTTGTTCTTCTTTTCTTTGCATAATATTTTATACTCTTCTTTTTCTGCTCTTTATACTTTTATACTCTTTTTATGTCATACTTGTTTTACTTTTTTAGCCTTCCCAAGAGATGTTGTCAGTGCCTTTTCGTTTCCCAGTATTCTGCATCCTACCACTTTAGTCCTCTTGTTCTTCCTCATTTTCGCTCGCATTGCTTCTATTAATTCTATTATGCAATTCAATGAGTGACCGATGATAGCGATGGAACATACGAATCACACATTCGTCTTTTTAATAATTCCCATAGATTTTCTGTGGGTCTGAGGTCGAAGTTTTTTGCACAACAATCTAAAACTAGAAATGTTACAGTTTTTAGCCAATTTTTTATGCTTTTGCGTATATGCTTTAGTTTCCCATCTGGTTTGTTTGAGGATATTTTTAATGAGTATTACTCTAAACGTTAAATATATACTGCACGTTTCAAATTTGCTGCTTCATTTCAACTTGATATGAAGGGAAACCACAAGCATATATAAATTTATTAAATTATAATTTATTGTTTTCACTACTTGTTCTGCATTAGCTTCATATTCATAGCATTTATTACAATTTATATGAATAATTTTATTTCTTATGTATAGTGCAGCATCATTACTTATCCAGTGTTCTATTAAAAATTCGATAAGAGCTCGTTGAAAGTCAAGCCAAAACTTCACTCCGAGCAAAAGCACCAAGCTAAGATATCGTGGCAGACCTGAGCATTATAAATCGACTTCATTACCCTCTTCATTTATTTGAAATTTTATTTATTCATTTATTTTGTAGTAACTGATATAAAACGAATATCACGCAGCCATTATACAAATAAATAGTAATAAGAGTTAAATAGTTTTCAAGGCATAAGTAATCATATGGAGAGGTAGAGTCACTACCTTCTGGTATCCACTATCCTACTATAATAAGAGTAGCTGTTAAAGGTAGCGAGTGAACTTTTATTATCCAAATGATCTTGTTTCTCGAGTCGTTTGGATAAACGTAGTACTACTGTATAGTCAAAAAATTTCTTATATTTCCTCTAACCATGATAATTGTACACATTTTATTTATGACAGCGAATAATGATTTATACAAAAGCTACGATTATTGACTCATCATTTTGTTCATATAAATACTAAAAACTTTTCTTTTAAATTTTCTTTGTACATACAACTGTATAATTTAGCTTGCTCACCGTGTGCATTATTATCATTATTACAATATTTAGTAAATAAAATTGGCTTCGCGAGTTATAAAAAAAATAAAAAAAAAACGATATGTGAAATTGTTGATTTATGAAATTTTAATAAAGAAATAATAAATGTTTTTTAATTCAAGAAATGCCATTCCTGTTAAGTAGTTATTTCTAGAGTTATTCCATTTATTTATAATTAAATGTTTCAATTGTTTATGAGTGTTTAAGTCACAAAGAAATCAATACAATTGGAAGTAACAGAATACCATGTGTCCCCTCTGTCATAGCAACATAACATTCTTATTAAGCACCCATAGTTTATAATAATATCCTGATACTCCTGATTATCGTGATGACTGCCCTATTCCAATCGATTGATTCTTTGACATAGCAACTACCCAATTCACTATATATATAAAAACAGCAAGAATATCAATAAAAAATGGCTCCCTCATTCAGCATTCAATCAAGTATATAATATATATAATTATAATTAAGTATAAGTATACTTAAACACCTTTTTACCACCCTGAAAATAAGTTTATTTCAAAATTATGAATTTTAAAGTTTTCATTTGTTTTTTTAAAAAGAATAAAACTTTGTAACACATGTTATAATTTGTTAATACAGTAAGTTATTAATTTTTCACACAGATATTCTTGTGTGATAATAATAATTTGTTATCCAAATTGCAGTTCAATTGGTGCTGCTATCTTAACAAAACACAACTCATTTTATAGCTTATTTAATCACCTATAATATTCATTCGTAATATTTTCCTCTATCTCCACTCAGTCCCCAGATATATGCCAATAAGTAAGAGAAGAGACTGATTTTTACAATTATACCGCTTCTGATTGTGTATTGTTGAAAATAATCTCTTACCTTGAACAGATTCTCATTCTCAATTATCAATAGGAACACATTAAACGATAGGACAACAATTTGAATTTTTTAATGAAATGGATATAATTTAATTCGATGTATTTCGACTGGACTAGTGGGATATATATATAAGAAATAAAACAATAAAAATATAGTTACAATATATTCCAGTAACATCCTCCATTTCAAGTAGTATAAATGCCAATGAAGATGGTTCACAGATGCAAAAGCACAAAGACTGTTGAAAGCCACCCTGATGTATCTGCAAACAACATATTATCAAATTATTAAGTTTTAGTTATTTATTTACTCCAATTATTTTTTTTATTCTGTGTAGATCTCATATCAAAAATTCAAATATATTTGAGCTCTTGGTTATTTAAAATAGTAGATTAAAAATATTATTTTATTGTAATTATTAAGTTTTAGTTATTTATTTACTCCAATTATTTTTTTTATTCTGTGTAGATCTCATATCAAAAATTCAAATATATTTGAGCTCTTGGTTATTTAAAATAGTAGATTAAAAATATTATTTTATTGTAAGTATAAATATAATATGGATTAGATTTTGAAATATGTAATATTATTTCTTCGATCAGAATTTCACAATTAGATTCTATTGAACAATAAAATCACAAACTTAACCGTTTGCGTCCCAAGCAGCGCGATCCCGCTGTTTAGATTTTGTGTCGAAAGGTCCCAGTACATTTGAACGCTACGGACGACTGACGGTATTCTGTATTTCATTGTTATCTTCTCAATAATTTTTATTGAACAAAACTGTTAGGAACATGATACATTTACACTGTACATGTGAATGTGTGTGTAAGCGTCAGAGGACGTCCAGGCCTTAGTTGGGACAAAAGACAAGAGTCAGTCGTTAGAAGTATCTGGAAGAGTCGATTGACAACAAGCGTGCGTGCGAATAGGATTTCGAGGTCTTTAGAGTTTAAGATATATGTATAACTGTTGTGTGCTAAATAAAGGGAATTATTTGTATTTCCGAATCCTTTCTATATCTTTACGGAAATATTTATAAACTATGTCAGAAAAATAACAAATATGACGAGCGTTATTGCGCCGCTTGTTTCTCTTCGCAATCGATTAAGACAAGCGTTAGCGCGCTGTTCGCGATTTTTCGACCCCTGAGACTCAAACGGTTAAGACATTTATTGTTGCATGTTGCACAAATCCAAGATAGTTAATCCATTGCCTTGCGATTTAAGTTCCAATAGCGCGTGCTATAACCAACGGCAGTGCACCAAAGTTGTGCAAATCGCACCGTTCTTCTGATGAGTAACGTACAACTGTAGAGGACAGGTATATATGGATGTTTGACCATGAGATTTATTGCAAATTATCGTTTGTTGTCGTAACCGTCGAATTTATTTAAAATAATAAATTAATGTACAGCCCATATTCGCTAAGTCGTTAGTACAAAGTATAAATCGCAAAATAAAATCGCGGATAAATACTCGTCCCGTAACTCGGTAAATAACTCGTGATAACACTTGGATCGCTCGTTGATACAGAAAGATGCTCGTAAATACTCGTAGATACTAAACTGTTTCTGGTTGCGTCGGTTTATTTATACTGGACAATGCAGGAGGGGGGGGGGGGGAGAGTCGGAAGATTCAAATTCATCTTTATTCGACAGTTAGTTCTTTGACAACACTTTAGGATGCACTGTCACTAGAATTTATTTTATCACTACTAATGTATATTTTAAAATCATAGCAATAACCCGATTTTGACTCACATAATTTATAAAATTTTATACCGGATCTTATCCCTCCCAATGGATTAAATTGTTTGTAGGATAAGCGTCCCTTATAATTCATCAATGATTCATTGGTAACAATGTCCTCTTGCGTTGTATATACTTCTTATAAATCTTTGATTCAAAAAAAAGATTTAAAAAAGGTTTTATTTTACATAATTTATCTGTATTGTTAGCCAAATTGTTATCTGCAAAATGCAAACATCTAGTTATTTACAGAAATCTTTTCAATGACATCGTTTTTCTGAAAATTGGAGTTTCTATGACTGCTCTCTTAGATCAATTTATTTGTATTGTTGGTTTCTTAACTTCAGTCATTATTATACATAGTGCAAAATATACTTTGATCCCACCACAGTTTACAGGAAACCAAGTTTCGTCTAGTTTTAGTTTTTTATTTTCATTGTTCATTATTTGATTTGCATATCGATTCATTTCCATAACAATATTTTCCCAAAATATGTTATCAAATATTATATTAAAAACATCTACTTCTTTTTTGTTTTCACCTAACTTACTCAAAGTTGCCACTTTTATACCACAAATCTCTGTATAGTTTCAAATTTTTGGTACATTAGTTTCTTCTTTCCAAATCCATAGCTCTAGTTGTTGATGATTACTGTGATCTTCGTCGTAGGTATCATCTTCGATAACCAGTCGCTTACAACGTTCTCGTACAGAAAGTGAAATAGCACTACTGTCACTATCACTATTTAAAATATCTATTAAATCACTTTTTGCGATGTTAGCAGAACTTTCAATGTCCTCAACAACGCTTAACATTCTTTTTGAAGTTATTTTTAGGGGTACCTTTCTAATATTTTTCAGGAAAATATACTGCACCTCCGAATGCGGACAAGAAAAAAAAGCATTTGTCGCATGTATCCCAACAAATATACAAAGTTTCACGTACAAAGTGCACGTGTTGTTTATGTTTGGCCCGAAGGATATACCACGTCTCTAACACGACGTTGTAGGTTAAAAGCTTAATGATACAATAAGGTTAATTGAAAATACTTATAAACTGTAAACAACAATGTGATATTGTAAATAGTTATAATGTAAATATTTTTAAATGTCAGAAAATGTTAATAAATCATGCCAAAATTTCAAAATTTTTATTTTTCCTATTAAATTGGAATTGCATCACTGATTAAGCTTTATGCTATAACAATTAAAGTTTCAAAAATAAAATAGAATCATAAAATAATTACTTCTTTACTCATAATGCATTACTACAATAATCTTATTTTATTAACTGAATAATGCTTAATAAATATTATTAAGAAAAATGAAATTTATGAGAGTACTGTGTATGTTTTATTAACTTTCCTTTGACATTGCACTTTTTAACAATCAACATATGTATTTATAAATTAATTAAAGATTTAATTTCTGTTATTTTTGCTTCAAAGGTGGAATATACTTACGAAGACAAACTCAAGGAAAACAACTCAACACCTTTCACTAAGCTATGTTTTGTTACAAGTTGAGGTAATTGTTTACATCTTTGTGGCAACAGCAGAGAATGATAGTATTTAATCGGACTAGCATTAATTGCAATTATATCATCTTTGTCTGTATTATTTAAATTCATTATTTGTTCTTCTGACACAAGTTTTGTAAAGTTAAAATCTTTCTCATTGAAAGGTTGGTTCATTGAAATAATATTTTCTGGAGATCTTCTTTTATAACCGCGATCAATATTTAGCTAAAATTAATAAAAATGGTCAGTATTAAATATTAAAAAAAGTAAATATTATTTATTATAAGATTACCAATAATAAAGAAAATTTATATAATGATTAAAACAAGTTTGTATGGTATGTTTTGTCAGAGGACAATATATAATTGGATTGTTCATATAAAACTTTTATAAAAATTTGAATCATTAAATATTTTAGACATTTAATGCCTGTGTCTAATGAATAGAAAATATCAGTATATATAAGAATCAATCTAATATAAATTACTATTTTATCTTCATCAGTATAAGATCAATTATTTTTTAGATGAGAAAAAAAGTTGAAATTTGATATAAGATGTTTTTTTTTGGTAAACTATTATATGGCACACCATTACATAAATTCGGTTGTAGGACTCTTTTGACCCCATTCACTGGCTATATCACTTTTTAGATAAAAGTAGCTTTAGATAAAAGCTGCTATTTTACTAATTTTCTATTCTTTACAATGTTTAGATATTTTGCAAATTTTTAACCACAATTTCTATGGATTAAATTAATGGAAGTCATATTCACAAGACACAAGTATTCCAAGATCTGGTTAATGACTAAATGTACAAATGAAGGTGCAACATCCCATTGGAAGATAAAGTACATTATTGGCAAACAGATACAGGTACAGGTACAAGCTAATGAGTTCAGAAGTCTTCCAACAAAGTCTCAGCCACCATAAATGCCCGATGCTGAGAAGATAGATAAAATTGTGTAGGTCCGGCATATCATAGGTAACCACATTATTGTCCAAATCAATACCAACTCATTTTGCCAACTAACACTCTGGCAATGCACACATATTAATCTTTTTTGCAAAAAGATGTTAACGAGATGCTAGTCACAGCAACTTAGTAATAGGCGACGTTTATAGCAGGGAGGCATGTTTAACCAGGGTATACTCATCATGTCAAAAAATGGCAATATTTTGTGTTATGGCGATTCATATCAGTAATAAAATTAAAAAATAAAACCGTCATTTCATTACAACTTAATTGTATATTATAATTAATTCTATATTATAATTAATTCTATATTAATTAATTCTATATTATAAATTCTATATTATAACAGCCACATATACTCTGTATTTGGCCATTATACTTCATCGCTTACTTTTTGTGATACATTTTAGGTACACAATTTTCAAAGTTTTCAAAGAAGGCACAACAGCTAACTGGTTAATCAGCAATTGTATACTCCAATAAATGTACTGTGGCACGCAATATGATTTTTCTCAAATATTAAGTTTTCTGAATGTGAGGTTGGCGGTAGCCAAAACTTTCATCATTGAACTCCTCTACTTACAAGTTTTCTAACAATATACCATGCACTCTATGGACATTAAAGTACTGAATACTACAGTATTTCAAATTTATTTATTATGCAGAAAAAACAATATTACATTTATGTTTCATTTATAAATGTTATATTTATGATTGTATATATATGTCGGAGATGAAAGAATACTGGAACCTTCCCTTCGGAACTTTGGGAAGACCCCTAGTATTGTAATTTAGATTTCACCATAGCCGAATTAAGAAACTGTTGTCATTCGATTCGACTGTACTTATTTGAGATTTATGATAGTGAGCTCGGGCTCGAGGCGACAACCAGTCGCCGAACGTAGTCGCGGTCAAGGGATGAACGTTTTGTCTAACAAAGGCATGAAGTAACCCTATAGCTGTCCTTAAAAGAAATACTTAGGACGGGGCACGACTGTAAGCGTTTCAACGATTTCTGTCCCGTGGCTCGCCACACGCAGACTCTATTCTTTGAGTAAGATGATTACCAGATGTCGACGCGTCTCCACAGTACATGTTCAGCTAGCCCGAGGACCCGCTATAAATCTTAAGATCTGTTTAACTAAAGTCCTTCAAACCGACAAACAATCCTCGTCCCAACTACGAGAAAATAGGAGAAATCTATTTTTCTCACCAACGACGCTTCCTCTTCTCGAACTTTCTCTTAAGGGCGACTAGCACCCTTCCCTAACCACCAACATGGAAATTGACCAATTAACAGTAACGCCGATTTTCCTCACTTTCCGAATGTAGGCTTTTCTCCACGAATCCGATGATTTCGTGCCCTTAGGCACACCCGTCATAGTTTTCCTCGACAGCGTTACCGTGATGGAGAACCACTCTCCGGTACGATCTCAAAGACGATTCAAGTAACTCTCAGATACGTAGTGATAGCCTCGTGCATTAACATTGAGTACAACCTAGACGCTGAAGAAAAGTAGAGTTCGTCATCCCCTTGACCGCGGATTCGTTAGTGAGCCTAGGATCATTGTCATTAGCTTCTCGAGTATCTAATTATCGTGATTACTTGTCCAATTCCATCATAGTCATATTTGCACTAGTAAATATCTCCTCTATTGCATAATGATCACGTCTAGCGCCAATAGGGATTCGTTTCACGCCCTCAACCCTAACTCAAATCTTAACGCCAACCCGACATATAAAATGCTATTTATCATAAGAATAAGGTAAGAAGAGAAGAAACATTTATGTCAAAATAGAATAAAAACTAGAATAGAATAAAAAATAGAATAAAAGGTATTGAAAAACAGACATTATATGTATACAGAAGAATTGAATCCTGAATCTTAGCATAGGACTTTAACGGATTACCATCATACTATCGCATTGTTTGTTAAATACCACAGTTGAACCACATTTTAGCGTAGTAGTAAAATTTCAATCACTAATGTTTCAAAAAATATTGGATCTTTGCCCTTATAATGGAATACTTTTGCAGAGTGAGGATCTTCCCATATGCAGAATTTTAACTAAATCAGTAATACAAATGTCTTGCAGTTCCCTTGTTATTTGTTAATTATGAATTTACATATATATGAATCGATATAATTATTTTTTTCTTTTCATTGTGTTAAATAGTTACATTAACTAAGTCATACTAGAGTAACTTAACACATTAGCACCATGACTCACATATATGTCATTTGGATTCCTCTGCTAGAACCTGAATGATATATATAGATTAGTTTCTAAATGCTCTGATGCCAATGTGTTAAAGGATTATAAGTTCTTTGAAATACAATTGGGGAAAGAGACATTATAATTCTCACAATCATAAATCATAAAACATTAAATAATTTCAGTTCACTAATACATATAAATTCCTAAAAGTATAATACATTGATTAATAAATAAACAATCCTGATATTGTCTTGGCAATATAATAACAAATATGATATATTCATTGCTACTTCTTTAACTGTTATTTTATATATGATTTTGCACTATAAAATTAATTTATATAATTTTATTCTTATAAAAATTCCTAGAATAAACAATATTATCTATATTATATTATTAGATATAATTACAGTTACATAATATTTATTTCATTTTTATTTTTGTAAATTGTCACTGATTTTGTAAATATTTTTGTTTTGTCTGCTTATTTTTATTTTATAAGTTATCAACAAACTGTACTTGTAAGTATTAAAACTAAGAGATAAGCATACGTAACAAGATTTATAGGTATTAATGACATTAATACACAAAACATATTTGTAATTATTAAAATTTGAACCAGAAAATTATCTTACGAATATTTATGCAAGGGATGGTAAAATTAAAGCATACATTTACACATATGACAAGTGAACAATAAAAACATGTGAAATATTTTATCCTGTAAATTACTATATTACTTAAACAAAATTGTAACAACTAGAAAATATTTAAAAATAAATTAAACAAATATTTATTATAATTAATTATTTAATAACATTACCTGGACTAAAAAGTGATATTTGCCTTCCAATATTTTCCAATCTTGAACGTTTAATATATAACGAAACACTCCATTCTTCTGGGCTTCCATCCACTTTTCTTTTAAAACCAAATCAAAATTAGATTCCTCATTTTTTTTAATATCTTCACTACAAACACAATTTGCTTCAGTAGAAGAATTATAGGACATGACTGTGTCGGATTTTGTTATATAGATTTAAATAATATGAAATCATTTAGCACAACTAACCACACCTGTTTTAGGTATAAACTATGTGGTTAAATATTTATTTTTTATCTTTTATCTTAGGTATTTTAATCTACAATATGATAGTATTACATAATTTTTTTTACATTAAGATCTTATTAATTAACAATATCATTGTATTACGGTAACACTAGTTACATGAAAGTTATGATATGACTTTTTTAAAGAATTAAGGCATGATATCTTTATTATATTAGAAAATATTGCACTTTGCACTCCAAATTTTATTTCAATTTTGTTACCAGCAGCTCCTAACGCTTTTAAGTGCTTTATTTGAAATTTACTTTAACTAAAAAATAAGACAATTTAAATAAATAAAGGAAGAAACAAATTCATTTAAATACCAGTTTTATTCACGCTATTGTTGTATTTTGTAATTTTTAAGTGTATGTATTATGTATGTAAGTATTAAGTGTATCTTGAAACAATTTCCAGGATGCAATCCTTGTTTTCTTTCGCACATTTCACAAAAAAAGGTGGAATTGAAAGAATGTGGAGTGAGACTCGACAAAGTAGCTCCTGAAATAAAAACTGATGTTGAGTCATACTCGACATAGGAGTGCAAAGGGTTAATACATTAATAAAAAATTAATAGTACAAAATTTAACAAAGAAGAAATTAAAAGAAGACATTAAGTTACATTTAAAATTTGTATTTCATATTGAATTTGTTGATCTCTGTTAAAAGTTTCTCATGGTGGTATTAAAACTAGTAAGTATAAGTAAATAAAGATAATTAGTTTAAAAAATTGTTATTTTAATGTTCGATCTCTGAATTAATTTTTTCATTCTGATGCTAATTTGAAATTTTATTAATTTTTAATGAAATCTTGTATTAGATTTAACTTTTTGTTGAAAAATATAAAAGAACAATTTTTTTCTATTGTAACTTTGGGAATATTTTGATTTAAATTTTCTTCTACTTCCTTTTCATTGTTATTTTTACTATCTGATATTATGAAAATCATTGTTAAAACTTGGAAACGCGCACATCGATTATATTGTCTATTCGTTACAACACACGCACAAGGGTCGACTTCCGAGACTATGCATGCCGAACCGAAAAATCAATGGAAAACCATAAATAAGGAAAGAGAACAAGAAGTGTATCAACGCTATGTTACAAACAGCACGCCAGCGACATCCATATACTCATTCATTAAACACGCACAAATGTCGCAGGACACTTGAATTCCTAATAATTATTTTATATTTACAAATAATAATCACTACGGTAAATATATTTTCTATATTTCACTGTGCTTCTAGATGTTTTTGTGTTTTCTTTTATTTCTTTCATTTCTGAATTTTATTTGCTTTCTTTATGCTCTTCCATTTTCTAATGTAGTATAGCAAAGTCTGAATATTGTCTGGTCTATGTTTGTGAGTTAAAAATTAACAATTTTTTATTACAATTCTTTTGTATTGCCAGTCATAATTTACTTGCATTACTCTGTTTTTTAGCACATAAATTTGGAACCTACATAAAGAACAATATAAAATTTGTAGATACGTGCAAAATAGCTATACTCTATATATATCTATATGTCGGATTAGGGTCAGGATTATGGAGAGGGGCGTTTGATGAGTTCTCATTACAATTAGCCATTGCCGTGATACAATAAAGAGTTTACTAGCACAGGCTTATCAACAAGATTAGGCACTCGTAGCACTAGTGATAATGACCTTAGGTTCGAAACGAATCCGCGGTCACGGGATGATAAACGTATGTTCTCGCACAGTTCAAGTCTAACTCTTTGTTAACTAGATGTGAGGTATTCACTGGTTGTAAGGTGGTACTGTCATTCGTCGATGAGATCGTACGAAAGAATGAATCTCCGTCTCGATGATGCCGTCGAGGAAAACTATAATGGGTGTGTCTAAGGACATGAGATCCTCGGATTCGTCAACGAATGCTTTCGTTCCAAAAGGTGAGGGAAATTAGCGCTGTTGCTAATTGGTCGATCTCCATATCGGCGTTTTGAAAGAGATGCTGGCCGCCCTTGAGGGGAGGTTGTTGACGGGGGGCATCGTTCGTGGAAGATAGGTTTCTCTTATCTTCCCGTAGTTGCAACAAAGTCTATTTGAAGGACTTCGCTTGACTAAATCTTAAGATCTATAGCGGGTCCTCACGTTAGCTAAACATACACTACAAAGGCATGCCGACACCCGGCGATCATCTTACCCGGAGAACAAAATCTGCGTGTGGCGGGCCGCGGGATAGAAACTATTGAAGTATTTACTGCCACGTGTCGCTACGGCTATTTCTTTTAAGGAGAGGTATAGAGTTACTCTGTGCCTTTGTTAGATAAAACGTTCATCCCTTTGACCGCGGCTACGTTCGGCGACTGATTGTCGCCTCGAGCCCAAGCTCATGATCATAAATCTCGAATAGTCGGAGCGGCATTTGTTTAATCTAAGTTACAACGTTACGGTATTCCCGCGAATCCAGGGAGGGGTTCCGGTGTTCTTTCATCTCCGACATATATATATATATATATATATATATATGGTGATATCATATACAAAAGATCTTCAGAATCCTTTCAAGACCTTTTAAGACCTTCATGTCAGTTTCATTTTTAAGTGAAATGTCTTATATTCCAATTTCATAAAATGTTGAATAATGAATATAAAAGTACTTCATTAGATTAATTGTAAAATTCAGTGTTACTAAGATTCCTTCTATCTTTCTTTACAGAAAGATTAATTTTATTAGTGTTTTTTAGATGTGTATGTGTGCATATATTGTTTATCGTAATGAGACTTGTAATTTAGTACAACCTTTGCTTAGATAATTACACGTTTAATATTTTAGATACAAACAAACAGTAAATAGTGACTATTACAAACAGCAGTGTTAGATTGTTGGCGTTATTCTTACAAGAATATTGATATTGAGACACTGTGAAAGTCTAAACCACACATATTTTTCATACCAGAAACACAATTTTTTGGCCTGCTCGAACCTTACAATTGTTATTTTTGGATGTTTTGTTGGGTAGTATATCAGTAACACTGCAAAATATAATAGAAATATTTCACAATGCAAGTAATAAATTCGACAAACTCAAATGTATGAGGAATTATTTTCAATATAATCCCTATTCTATTGAAGTCAGACATGAAAGTTATATCCCTTGACAACACAAATTGTACAGAGCGTTTAACATTTTCGCCTACAAAGAAACTATTACAACAAAGTATGTCTTCCTCCTAATTTTTTGTAAATAATTTTTATTCTTCTCTTATTATTTGAAACAATAAAAATGAAGTGAACAGAGTTGGAGGAATACCTTGTATAATACTTACAGCAGCTACAATATCTACATAAATTTTAAAACATTTATCCTATTTAATATTTTTTAAATTTAAGTGACACAATCTTAAACTTAATAATTGTCAATTGTATGAATTTAAAAGTTGTGTTCATGTGTTACAAAGCCTAAAAAACACAAAGAGTAACATGCAGTTTTGTAACAAAATTTTAACTGAAATCTTTTACGCAAACATTCTATGAAGATAAAAAGAACAGTACATATTTTCCTAAGACTTCTGTTATATGATTTTTTGCTGTCATATCCCAATTTGTTATAAGTTTCAAACATAATAATGATGAATGCATATAATTCTGTTCATATTCAATTGTCAGTAGTCGTTGAAATCCATGATTGTTTTCCAGATTGGGGTTAGGTTATATAAACTTTTATATGAATAATCTAATATAAAAAAAGAATATTTATATGTATCTAATGTTGATATTGACAAGATTTTATGTAATTATTCTATTATACGTATACAATTAGCGATATTTAATTTTATAACTAAATGTATACACGTATTCGTATTGACTCCTGCTCGGACAGCCGAGGAGGACGGACGTGTCTAGACGGTCGTCCTCTCCAGGTATAAGTGAATAGTGAAAAAGTGCTCCAAAGTAATAGTGCTGCAAAGTGATAGTGAGGAGGAAATAAAATAACAATGCAGATACCAACAATAAACATAGCAACAAAAGGAGAAACATATTATATAAAAACCAAACAAACTAACATGGAGACAGAAGAAACAAAAGAGCATCGGGGACAGGAAGATAGCAATTCAGAACATGAAAGATACTACCAGGATGAAAGCTGGAAGCCAGAGAAGGCTAGCAAAAAACGTAAAACAACCACAGACACAAGTGCCATAGGAAACCCAGTCACAGAAAAGCAGCGATGGCTGCAAGAATTACCACTAAGTAACTCCTTCAACTCACTAACTGAAGAAATAGACGCTGACCCCGTAAGTAAAACCACTATCCAAACAAACCATATTACAAAACCACCACCAATCTTTGTCGAGGCCCAAATAATAGACCCGCTCATTGATCTACTAAATAATCTAGAAGAGAAAAACAATTACACAATAAAGCAAACAAAATTGGATCAAGTAAAAATTCAAACAAACACACCAGAATCATTTAGGAAAGTTATAAAAGCATTAAAAGAAAAAAATGCTATCTACCACACGTACCAGCTTAAAACTGAACGGAGCTATAAAATTGTCATAAGAGGATTGCATCCTAAAACCAACGTACATAAACTAAGCGATGAGTTAGCTAAAATTGGACATCAAACAAGAACAATAAACAATATAACAAGATTCGACACAAAGCAACCACTACCACTATTCTTAATAGAACTTGAACCCAGAATCAATAACAAGGAAGTATATGATATCAAACAAATACTAAACACAATAGTAACAGTCGAACCACCACGACACAAAAAAGATATACCTCAATGCATGCGGTGTCAACAATACGGACACACTAAAAACTACTGCAACAGAAGCCCAGCCTGCGTCAAGTGCGCAAAAAATCACTTAACTGCACACTGCCCATATTCAGGAAAAATAGAAAAAGTTAAATGCTTCAACTGTAACGGTAACCACCCAGCCAGCTATAAAGGCTGTGAAGTAAGAAAACAACTACAACGAAAACTGTTCCCGCCCCTACGAAGCAGGACAAGCACTAACACACAAGCCCATCATGACAGCACAAAACCTGAAATATTACCAAATACAGAGCAAGCAATAAACACCAAACCTATCAGCACCAACACCATTGGTGGTCTAAGCTATGCTCAAGTAACCAGCCAACCAACACACACACATAACCAATACCACAGCAATAGTAACAACGACACTGCAGAAATCAAAGAACTGCTCAAACAATCCATAAAGAACACCGAAATGCTAACCAGAATGATAAGCGAACAAAACGCAGTACTCAAACAGCAAACCCAACAAATCACAGTCATGCTACAACTACTTACAAACGTGCTAGGTAAAAAATAAAAACGGACACGCTAAAAACAGCAGCCTGGAACTCAAACGGCCTACAACAACGGGCCCCTGAAATTAAAACATTCATATACAATAACAATAAAGACATACTACTTGTCTCAAAAACACATTTCACTACAAAAAGCTACATGAAAATACCATACTACACGATATATGATACCAAACACCCCTCACGAAAAGCTCACGGAGGGACAGCAGTGATAGTCAGAAACGATATCAAACATTATCTACACAGCCAAGTTAACAAAGAATATTTACAAGCAACCACTGTTACAGTTCAAACTAGCAGCAACTACTTCCAGTTGTCAGCAGTATACGTGCCTCCGCGACACAAAATAACAACACAAATGTGGGAAGAATACTTCCAGGACCTAGGGGACAAGTACATCGCAGCGGGAGACTACAACTCAAAGCACACGCTCTGGGGATCAAGAAACATTACACCTCGAGGTAGAACACTGGAAAAATACATTAGAAATAATAACCTCAATATATTATCCACAGGAACACCGACACATTGGCCGACTGACCTGAACAAAAAACCAGATCTTCTGGACTTTGCAGTTACAAGGGGACTAAACACAAATAAACTAAAAATAACACCCAACCTCGAGCTCAGCTCCGATCATACACCCATAATAATTGAATACAGAAACAAACCAATTCACTATAGCAAACCAGAAACACTATGCAATAAAACCACCAATTGTCAAACTTTCAAAGAAATAATAGAAAGCAAAATAAACTGCAACATCCCGCTAAAAACTCCTGAACACATAGAACAGGCAGTAGCAACATTGACAGCAACTATTCAAGAAGCAGCAAGGACTACCACTACATCCGAACCAACCAGCAGACAAACAATAACAATCCCGCAAGAAATACTCGACAAAATCAAAGAAAAAAGAAAAGCAAAAGCAAAATGGCAAAAATACAGAACCCGAGAAAACAAAAAACACTTAAACAAACTTGCAAAGGAAATAAAAAACAAAATAAAGGAGCACAACGATAACGAATTCGCAAAGTTCATAGGGACACTCTCCACACACGAGAACACCAACTATTCACTATGGAAAGCCACGAAAAAAATAAGGAAGCCAATAATACCCGTCCCGGCAATCAGAAAAGCAGATAACACATGGGCAAGAAGCAACGAAGAACAAGCTGAAGAATTCTCCAACCACCTCTACAACACATTCACACCACACATTACCAACAACAGCAACCTCAAAAGTCATACGGAGGAGGATCCACAAATCACTAGTACCTCAACTGACAAGCAATACACCATACCTAAAACATCAGCACAAGAAATTAGAAACATAATTGATAAAACAAAAGCAACAAAGCGCCAGGAATCGACCTAATTAATGGTAAAATCTTAAAAAACCTTCCGCCAAAAGCAATAAGACTAATAACAGTAATATTCAACGCAATTCTAAGAATTCAATACTTCCCCAAACCATGGAAATTAGCACAGATCAAAATGCTACATAAACCAGGCAAAGACCCGCACCAAACTGCATCTTACAGACCAATATCACTGCTTCCAGTATTTTCCAAAATACTGGAAAAGATAATATACGACCGCATAAAACCAATAATAGAGACAAAAAAACTAATACCGGATCACCAATTTGGTTTCAGAAACAAACACTCCACGATAGAGCAAATGCACAGGCTTATAAACGAAGTAATAGTAGCACTAGAAAACAAGGAATACTGCACAGCCCTCTTCATAGACATAGAGAAAGCATTCGATAAAATTAACCATGAAAGTCTACTACAAACAATTAGGAAACAATTCCGGGAGCAAATACACCACTTAATAAAATCCTACCTAAGCTGCAGAACCTTCGTAATAAAAATCAAGGACACACATTCTCAAGTTAAAGACATCAAGGCCGGGGTACCACAAGGAAGCGTCCTAGGCCCAATACTATACACATTATACACGGCGAACATACCAACAACTACCAACAGCACAGTATTGACATTCGCGGACGACACAGCTATACTAGTCAGGCATACTAACCCAGAAACGGCAGTCAAAATACTACAAGAACACATCGTAAAAATAGAAAATTCGCTACAAGAAAAACAAATAAAAGCAAACCCCAATAAATGCAACCATATTACATTCACGCTACGGAAAAAGACACCACCAAACATCCTATTGAACGGCACGCATATAAGGCAAACAAAGCATGTCAAATACCTAGGACTCCACTTAGATCAAAAACTCACCTGGAAACTACACATCAAATCAATAGTAGAAAAAAAACAGAAAACAAGAAGACAAATGCATTGGCTAACAAGCCGAAAATCCAAACTAAGCACAGAAAACAAGTTAAAAATATATAAAACGATCATAAAACCAATCTGGACGTACGGAATACCACTATGGGGGACGGCAGCAATGAGCCATATAAACAAAATAGAGGTAATACAGGCTAAAATCCTCAGGACAATAGTAAACGGACCTTGGTACGTCAGAAACGAAGATATACGAAGGGACCTGGGAATGCCAACGGTCAAGGAAGAAATCAACAGATACTCCGAGAAATACAAATTAAGAATAGCAACACACATAAACCGGCTAGCTGCGGAAACATACAAAATCACAAATATGGACAGAAGACTAAAAAGGAAGCACCCAGCAGACCTTATAAAGGACATAACCTAAGAAACACGAGGATGGTACCCCGCTGGGGGTAGCCACCAGCATGCTAATTTAACCGTTAAAAAATTCCACCAAATGTCCAAATTGGACAAATTGTGAATTTTAATAAATAAATAAATAAAAAAAAAATATGGACATATAAATCCACAAGGGGCAAAATATATCTCATGTTGTCAAATAAAACCAAGTTGTCAAAAGATCATCAGGACACGACGCCAACAAAGGTGCCACTGTGCCCACTTGGGTGGAAAACCGCCCCTTCAGCATCTTCCTTCGCACATGTTCACACACGCACGTCGATCACGTCATCTCGAACCATTCACATATCTTCCTCCTCTTGCGCTAAAACAAATTCACAAGTTCAAGGAAACAAACAACATGCGAAACGAGATAGAATACTAAAAACACATACTCACACAGTTCACACAGGCGCGGACGCTTTTGTATCCATGACTCAACATAACCTGTAATCACCAAAAGAAGATATAAAAAACCCCAATAAACTAAAATACCGACATAGCGATCGCATACTAAAAATCACTGATCGAGATTCATATAACCAAAATTCATAGCACGCCATTATGAATACAAGATAACCTCAAAATATAAAACTATATACCTTTATAATTAAATCAAACCCTCACGATCACACTACAACGACTTCAGGTTCATTTCCCTCGAAATGATATATTAAAACTTACTATTATGTAAAAATACTTTATTGAAAGAAACAAGAAATAACGCGTGCTACACATACAAAAGCCACGGCGGAACGCCGAGATGTCCACCGCTATGGAGGGTTACAGGAGCATCGCAGATGCAACTTCGGCAAAGACACGTTGCTACACGCGTATGGAAAGTCCTTGCAGTTTTGGCAAAACGGATTGCACGTGCCTTGATCTCATCTCTCCCATTGGCATCAGCAGGAAAGGATTCGGAAGGATTACAGACGCAACCTCGGTGAAAGACAAACCATTGCAATATCCACATTTTATCACGTATTTTGAATGTTTCCATCAGCATCGAAAAGGTATACGAGAAATCAAGACACGGCGTGGGATGAAGCAAACAAGACATCAGCAATCATCAAAATCCACGTTCTCTCATGGAAACTCTAAAAACCTGCAGCATTGCGATTCCCACAGGAACGAACTGTCACGTGACTGTCATCCCATTGGGGATGTCATTATAAAAAGCGTAATGACACAATTCAAATCAGAGTAATTGTTAGCGGTTCAAAAGAATTTAGCGAAAATAAAGAAGAGTAATCGTTATCAGTTAGAATAAAAAAATAAAGAAGAGTAATTGTTAGCGGTTCAGTTGAATAAGAGAATAATCAGAGTGAGAGTAATTGTTAGCGGTTCAGTTGAATAAGCGAATAAAGAGAATAATCAAAAGAGAGTAATTTTTAGTGGTTCAGAGAATAATCAAAAGAGAGTAATTGTTAGCGGTTCAGTTGAATAAAGGAATAAAGAAGAGTAATTGCCATTAGTTGGTTCAGTTAGAATAATCAAAAGAGAGTAATTGCCATTAGTTGGTTCAGTTAGAATAGAAGAATAATCAAAAGAGAGTAATTGTGATCAGTTGATTCAGTTAGAATAAGAGAATAATCGGAATAATTGATATTAGTTGGATCGGTTCGTTTCGGTAGAATAAGCAGATAATTATTATTAGTCGTTCAATTGCATTTGAGTGAGTCTGATATCAGTTCGTTTCAGTCGATTCAGTTCGAATTTAAATTAGAATTAGAGAATAATTGTTCGTTCCAGTTCGAATTTAAGAGATACGAGATATAATTGTTATTAGTCAGTTCGAATTTGAGAATAATTGTTATTAATCAGTTCGAATTTAACAGAAACAGAAAATAATTGTTATCAGTACGTTTCAGTTAGAATTAGGAGATAATTGTTATAAAATAATTGTTATTAGTCAGTTCGAATTCATGTGAATTATTGAATAATTATTATTTATTATTTATTTATTAAATATAATTATCAACCTATAACGTTATATAGTATTACCTTATAACGTATAACGTTATATACTTTTACGTAATAACGTATAACGTTATATACTATTACCATAGTATTACCATATAGCGTGTAACGTTGTATATTATTACGTAATATCGTATATCGCTGAATATTGTTACGTTATAACGTATAGCGTAGTATAATTTTACGTTGTAACGTATTATGTTATATAATATTACGTGATAACGTATAACGTTATAAACTATTTCGTAACAACGTATAACGTTATATGTTATTACGTAATAGCGTATAACGTTGTATACTGTTACGTTATAACGTATAACGTTATGTTGTGTTACCCATCAACGAATAACGTTATATACTGTTACGTAATATCGTATAAAGTTGTATATTGCTACTTTATAACGTATAACGATATGTATAGTATTACCATATAACGTATGACTATCATACAATAAACGTTTATTTTCTATACAGAAATTCCGTTTTCATATTTAGATACCTTTTACTATTACGCAGTAACGTATAACGATGGATATTATTACGTAATGACGTATAACGTTGTATATTGTTACGTAATAACGTATCACGTTATATAGTATTACCATATAACGTATAACGTTATATAGTATTACCATATAACGTATAACGTTATATGCTATTACGTAATAACGTAAAACGTTATATATTATTACCATATAACGTATAACGATATGTACTATTAAGTAATAACGTATGACGTTGTACATTGTTACGATATAACGTATAACGTTATATACTATTACGTAATGACGTATATCGATATATAGTATTACCATATAACGTATAATTATCATACAACAAACGTTTATTGTCTATACAGAAATTCCGGTTCCATATTTACATACCATTTAATATTACGCAATAACGTATAACAGTTATATACTATTACGTAATAACGTATAACGTTATATAGTATTACCATAGTATTACCATATAGCGTGTAACATTGTATATTATTACGTAATAGCGTGTATGGTTGAATATTGTCACTTTTTAACGTATAACGTTGTATATCTTTACGTTATAACGTATTATGTTATATAATATTACGTGATACCGTATAACGTTATATACTATTTCGTAACAACGTATAACGTTGTATATTATTACGTAATAGCGTATAACGTTGTATATTGTTAAGTTATATCGTATAACGTCATGTAGTGTTACCCATCAACGAATAACTTTATATACTATTACGTAATAACGTATAAAGTTGTATATTGTTACTTTATAAAGTATAACGACATATATAGTATTACCATATAACGTATTACTATCATACAATAAACGTTTATTTTCTATACAGAAATTCCGGTTTCATATTTACATACCTTTCACTATTACGCAATAAAGATTAACGTTGGTAATTATTACGTAATGACGTATAACGTTGTATATTGTTACGTAATACCGTATAACGTTATATACTATTACGTAATAGCGTATAACGTTATATAGTATTACCATAGTATTACCATATAGCGTGTAACGTTGTATCTTATTACGTAATGTCGTATATCGTTGAATATTGTCACTTTTTAACGTATAACGTTGTATATCTTTACGTTATAACGTATTATGTTATATAATATTACGTGATAACGTATAACGTTATATACTATTTCGTAACAACGTATAACGTTGTATATTATTACGTAATAGCGTATAACGTTGTATATTGTTAAGTTATATCGTATAACGTCATGTAGTGTTACCCATCAACGAATAACTTTATATACTATTACGTAATAACGTATAAAGTTGTATATTGTTACTTTATAAAGTATAACGACATATATAGTATTACCATATAACGTATTACTATCATACAATAAACGTTTATTTTCTATACAGAAATTCCGGTTTCATATTTACATACCTTTTACTATTACGCAATAAAGATTAACGTTGGTAATTATTACGTAATGACGTATAACGTTGTATATTGTTACGTAATACCGTATAACGTTATATACTATTACGTAATAGCGTATAACGTTATATAGTATTACCATAGTATTACCATATAGCGTGTAACGTTGTATATTATTACGTAATGTCGTATATCGTTGAATATTGTCAGTTTTTAACGTATAACGTTGTATATCTTTACGTTATAACGTATTATGTTATATAATATTACGTGATAACGTATAACGTTATATACTATTTCGTAACAACGTATAACGTTGTATATTATTACGTAATAGCGTATAACGATGTATATTGTTACGCTATAAGGTATAACGTTATATAGAATTACCATATATCGTACAACGTTATAAACCATTACGTAATAACGTATAACGTTGTATACTGTTACGCAATAACGTATAACGATATATATATAGTATTACCATATAACGTAAAACTATCATACAATAAACGTTTATTTTCAGAAATTCCGGTTTCATATTTACATACCTTTTACTATGACGTAATAACGTATAACGTTTTATATTATTACGTAATAACTTATAACGTTATATAGTATTACCATATAACGTATAACTATAATACAATAAACGTCTATTTTCTATACAGAAATTCCGTTTTCATATTTACATACCTTTTACTATTACGCAATAACGTATAACGTTGGATATTATTACGTAATGACGTATAACGTTGTATATTGTTACGTAATAACGTATCACGCTGTATATTATTACGTAATAGCGTATAACGTTGTTTACTGTTACATAATAACGTATAACGTTACATAGTATTACCATATAACGTATAACGATATATGCTATTACGTAATGACGTATAACGTTGTATATTATTACGTTATAACGTATAACGTTATATACTATTACGTAATAACGTATAATTATCTTACAATAAACGTTTATTTTCTATACAGAAATTCCGGTTTCATATTTACATACCTATTACTATGACGTAATAACGTATAACGTTTTATATTATTACGTAATAACGTATAACGTTATACAGTATTACCATGTAACGTACAACATTATATACTATTACGTATAACGATATATACCATTACGTAATAACGTATAACGTTGTATATTGTTACGTTATAACGTATAACATATAGTGCTACCATATAACGAATAATTATCATACTATAAAAGTGTATATTCTATACAAAAATTCCGGTTTCATATTTACATACCTGGAAGTATTACGTCATAACGTATATCGTTGTATATTATTACGTAATAACGTAAAGCGTTGTGTATTGTTACGCTATAACGTATTACGTAATAACGTATAACGTTGTATATTTTTACGCCATAACGTATAACGTTGTATTTTGTTACGTTATAACGTATAACGTTATGTACTGTTTCGTAATAACGTGTAACGTTACATAGTATTACGTAATAACGTATAACGATGTATATTATTACGTAATAATGTAAAACGTTGTGTATTGTTACGTTATAACGTGTAACGTTGTATATTATTACGTAATAACGAATAACGTTGTATATTGTTACGTTCTAACGTACAAGGTTGTATATTTTTACGTTATAACGTATAACGTTAGATACTGTTACGTGGAAACGTATAACGTTATATATTATTACCATATAACGTACAACATTATATACTATTACGTATAACGATATATACCGTTACGTAACATCGTATAACGCTGTATATTATTACGTAATAGCGTATAACGTTGTTTACTGTTACATAATAACGTATAACGTTATATAGTATTACCATATAACGTATAACGATATATGCTACTACGTAATGACGTATAACGTTGTATATTGTTACGTTATAACGTATAACGTTATATAGTGCTACCATATAACGTATAAAGATATATACTACTACGTAATAATGTATAACGTTGTATATTATTACGTAATATCGTATAGCGCTGTATATTACTACGTAATAGCGTATAACGTTGTATATTGTTATATAATAACGTATAACGTTATATATTATTACCATATAACGTATAGCTTTATATACCATTACGTATTACGATATATACCATTACGTAATAACGTATAATGTTGTATATTGTTACCTTATAACGTATAACGTTGTATATTATTACGTAATAACGAATAACGTTGTATATTGTTACGTTATAACGTATAACGTTGTATATTGTTACGTTACAACGTATAACGTTATATAATGAGACCATATAACGAATAATTATCATACTATAAACGTGCATTTTCTATGAAAAATTCCGGTTTCATATTTACATACCTGATACTATTACGTCATAACGTATATCGTTGTATATTGTTACGTTATAACCTCTAACGTTATATAGTATTACCATATAACGAATACCGTTATATACTATTACGTAATAACGTATTACGTTGTATATTGTTACGTTACAACGTATAACGTTATATAGTGCTATCATATAATGAATAATTATCATACTATAAAAATGTATTTTCTATACAAAAACTCCGGTTTCATATTTACATACCTGGAACTATTACGTCATAACGTATATCGTTGTATATAATTACGTAATGCCGTAAAGCGTTGTGTATTGTTATGCTATAACGTATAACGTTATGTAGTATTACGTAATAACGTATAACGTTGTATATTTTTACGCCATAACGTATAACGTTGTATTTTGTTACGTGGAAACGTATAACATTAGATATTATTACCATATAACGTACAACATTATATACTATTACGTACAACGGTATATACCATTGCGTAATAACGTATAACGCTGTATATTATTACGTAATAGCGTATAATGTTGTTTACTGTTACATAATAACGTATAACGTTATATAGTATTACCATATAACGTATAACGATATATGCTATTAGGTAATGACGTATAACGTTGTATATTGTTACGTTATAACGTATAACGTTATATAGTGCTACCATATAACGTATAACGATATATACTACTACGTAATAACGCATAACGTTGTATATTATTACGTAATAACGTATAGCGCTGTATATTACTACGTAATAGCGTATAACGTTGTATATTGTTATATAATAATGCATAACGTTATATATTATTACCATATAACGTATAGCTTTATATTCCACTACGTACTACGATATATACCATTACGTTATAACGTATAATGTTGTATATTGTTACCTTATAACGTATAACGTTGTATATTATTACGTAATAACGAATAACGTTGTATATTGTTACGTCATAACGTATATCGTTGTATATTGTTACGTTATAACGTATAACGTTATATAGTATTACCATATAACGAATAACGTTATATTCTATTACGTAATAACGTAAAACGATGCATGTTATTACGTCTTAACGTATAACGTTGTTTACTATTACGTAATAACGTATTACATTGTATAGTATTACCATATAACGTATAACGTTATGTACTATTACATATAACGATATATACCATTACGTAATAACGTATAACGTTGTATATTGTTACGATATAACATATAACGTTATATACTATTATGTAATAACGTATAACGTTATATAGTATTAACATATAACGTATAATTATAATACAATAAACGTTTAGTTTCTATACAGAAATTCCGGTTTCATATTTACATACCTTTTACTATTACGTAATAACGTATAACGTTGTGTAGTATTACCATATAGTGTATAATTACCAAACAATAAACGTTTATTTTCTGTACAGAAATTCCGGTTTCATATTTACATTCCATTTTCTGTTACGTAATAACGTATAACGTTGTATATTCTTACGCAATAACGTATTACGTTGTATATTGTTACGTTATATTGTATAACGTTATATAGCATTACCATATAACGTATAATTATCATACAAAAACCGTTTATTTTCTATACAAAAATTCCGGATTCATCTTTAGATACCTGGTACTATTACGTTATAACGTATAACGTTGTATATTGTTACGTTATAACGTATAACGTTATGTAGTATTACCATATAACGTATAATTATCATACAATTAGCGTTCATTTTCTTTACAGAAATTCCAGTTTCTTATTTACATACCTTTTGCTATTACGTAATAACGTATAACGTTGTATATTATTACGTAATAACGTAAAACGTTGTGTATTGTTACGCTATAACGTATAACGTTATGTAGTATTACGTAATAACGTATAACGTTGTATATTGTTACGTTATAACGTATAACGTTGTATATTGTTACGTTACAACGTATAACGTTATATAGTATTACCATATAACGAATACCGTTATATACTATTACGTAATAACGTATTACGTTGTATATTGTTACGTTACAACGTATAACGTTATATAGTGCTATCATATAATGAATAATTATCATACTATAAAAATGTATTTTCTATACAAAAACTCCGGTTTCATATTTACATACCTGGAACTATTACGTCATAACGTATATCGTTGTATATAATTACGTAATGCCGTAAAGCGTTGTGTATTGTTATGCTATAACGTATAACGTTATGTAGTATTACGTAATAACGTATAACGTTGTATATTTTTACGCCATGACGTATAACGTTGTATTTTGTTACGTGGAAACGTATAACATTAGATATTATTACCATATAACGTACAACATTATATACTATTACGTACAACGGTATATACCATTGCGTAATAACGTATAACGCTGTATATTATTACGTAATAGCGTATAATGTTGTTTACTGTTACATAATAACGTATAACGTTATATAGTATTACCATATAACGTATAACGATATATGCTATTAGGTAATGACGTATAACGTTGTATATTGTTACGTTATAACGTATAACGTTATATAGTGCTACCATATAACGTATAACGATATATACTACTACGTAATAACGCATAACGTTGTATATTATTACGTAATAACGTATAGCGCTGTATATTACTACGTAATAGCGTATAACGTTGTATATTGTTATATAATAATGCATAACGTTATATATTATTACCATATAACGTATAGCTTTATATTCCACTACGTATTACGATATATACCATTACGTTATAACGTATAATGTTGTATATTGTTACCTTATAACGTATAACGTTGTATATTATTACGTAATAACGAATAACGTTGTATATTGTTACGTCATAACGTATATCGTTGTATATTGTTACGTTATAACGTATAACGTTATATAGTATTACCATATAACGAATAACGTTATATTCTATTACGTAATAACGTAAAACGATGCATGTTATTACGTCTTAACGTATAACGTTGTTTACTATTACGTAATAACGTATTACATTGTATAGTATTACCATATAACGTATAACGTTATGTACTATTACATATAACGATATATACCATTACGTAATAACGTATAACGTTGTATATTGTTACGATATAACATATAACGTTATATACTATTATGTAATAACGTATAACGTTATATAGTATTAACATATAACGTATAATTATATTACAATAAACGTTTAGTTTCTATACAGAAATTCCGGTTTCATATTTGCATACCTTTTACTATTACGTAATAACGTATAACGTTGTATATTATTACGTAATAACGTAAAACGTTGTGTATTGTTACGTTATAACGTATAACGTTATATAGTCTTACCATATAACGTATAACGTTATATACCATTACGCAATAACGTAAAACGTTAGATAGTACTACTTCCCTATTGCTTCGATGCGTGACAGAGCGTCGGCTACGTTGTTATCTAGTCCCTTTATGTAACGTATATCGGTGCTGAATTGACCGATGTAGTCTAGATATCGAAATTGTCGCGGCGAACACTTTTCTAACGTTTGTCTGAACGCGTAAGTAAGGGATTAGTGGTCGGTATATATTACGAAGTTTCTGCCTTCTAAAGCGTGTCGAAAGTGTTTGATTGCGGTGTATATTGCGAGTAGTTCGCGATCATACGCGCTATATTTTTGCTGAGCGGGGATCAGAGATTTCGTTGCGGACCCTATCGGTTGCAATGCGTTATTCGCGTGTTGTTGTAATACTGCTTCCACTGCGTAGTCGGATGCATCTACCGTGAGGCTGATAGGCGCGCCTGATATCGGATGCGCCAGGATCGTGGCATCCACCAGAGTACGTTGCGATTCGCGAAAGCTGTTTTCCGACTGTTCCGACCACTCTATGGGCGCGTTGCCCTTTTTCGCCCCTTTTAACAAGTCATTGAGCGGTTTGAGTGTTTCTGCGGCCCCCGGTATAAAACGTCGGTAGAAGTTTATCATACCGAGGTACCTACGTAGTTGCTTAGCATTCGCGGATTTCGACAATTTTATAATCGCTTCGACGCGTTCGGGCGGCGGCTTAATTCCGTCGGAGTTTACCGAGTATCCGGGGAAAGTAATTTCGTGCACGCCGAATTCGCATTTCGTGGGGTTAATCACGACGCCGTAATTATTGAGGCGGTTGAACAGAATTTTCAAATGTTCGCGATGTTGACTTTCGTCGTCCGATGCTATGAGGAAATCATCGATGTACGCGTAGACGAAATCGAGCCCGCGTGTGATTTCGTCGACGAATCGCTGATATGTTTGCGCGGCGTTCCGAATTCTAAACATCATGTTTGTTGCTTCGAAAAGTCCGAAAGGTGTCGTGATCGCGGTTTTCTGTACGTCTTCGGGCGCGATCGGTATTTGATGGTAAGCGCGGACGAGGTGGATTTTTTAAAAGATTCGCTTACCGTTGAGATGTTGCGCAAAATCTTCAATATGGGGTGGGGAATACCTGTCGGATATGGTGCGGGCGTTTAACGCGCGGTAGTCGCCACATGGTCGCAGGCTTCCGTCCTTTTTCGGTGCAACGTGCAGGGATGATGCCCATGAACTTTTCGATGCCCGCATCCTTGCTCGATCATAGCTTGAAACTCCGCCTTAACTTCTTTGAGGCGATCGGGTGCAAGGCGACAGGGTTTGCTGTAGATTGGTGGGCCCGGTGTGGTTTCGATGTGGTGTACCACCCCGTGTCGTATCTTCTCTCGTCCGAAAATGGGTGGACGAGTTAGGTCCGGGAATTCAATCACGAGTCGATGGTAGACTGATTCGCCGACTATGGTTCTTATGGACGCCCCGTCCGTCGTGTCGGTGTATTCCCTTGCCGTCAATTGGGTCGTCGTATTGATAAGTCGCTTATTTCGCGGGTCCACGAGTAACTCATAGCGGTTCAAAAAATCCACGCCGATGATAGGTGATTGAACGTCAGCTATCACGAATTGCTATGTGAACGCTCTTCGAAGGGACAGGTTGAGGCTGACGGCGATGGTGCCGTACGTTGAGATCCGCGTCCCGTTGGCTGCGAACAATTCGTACTCGCATTTGTTCGTGAGTCGGCGCACTTTTTGCTGCGGGGATAAACGCTTATGTCGGCGTCGGTGTCCATAAGGAAAGAAATCAGCGTCGCCTTATCGGTAATGAAAATGCGGCGGGATCCCAGACCATCGTCGTCTGCCGCCTTTACGAACGGCTAGTCCCATTTCCCTACATCCATTTGCGAGGAGACTGGCACTTGTATGCCCGGTTCTCGAACTTTCTGTGGTAAAAGCAAAAATCGGGTTTTCCCGACCTTTCTCTCGATCTCGGCCTGTTACGTCTCCCCGGGTCGGTTCGTCGTCTGGAACGATGATCGCATTTCGACGCGCGCACTTCCGCCCGCAGTTGGGTTATCTGTTCGCTGAGGGCGTTGACGACGGAGAGCCAAGATTCGCCTGTTGCCGCAGGTCGTACCGGCTGCTCGACGATGGCTATCAGACGAGGTGCGCGCTGGTCGCTAACTGAGTAGTCTTCGTGTACCTCGTCGGCTATCCACAACATTCTCGCTACGTCGTCGCCGTCGACCCCAGCCAAGAAGCGCCTGACCTGCGCTGGTAGGCGGTTCTTCCACAGGGTGAGGATGAACTTGTCCGATGCGAGAGGACCGGCGAGTTTTCTGAGATCGTGGTAGAATCTCGAAGGTTTCCTGTAGCCGATCTCTTCCTTTCCCACCAACTTTTTAAATTTTTCGTCGTCCGATTCCCCGAAGACGTGCATTAGCTCGGTCTTAAGCTTATCGTCCCGTCCGACGGCTGGGAGGGTCGTATACACGTCCTCGATCTGCTCCAGGTATTGAGGCTCGAGGCAGCCGACGAGGGCTTTGCACTTGGACCGATCGTCCGCTATACCCACTGCCTCCATTTGTTCTTCAAGTATTCTGAACCATAGCATTATGCTTTTGGGCATTACTGGAGGCACGCGGGCCAGCAGATTGGCTGCAACGGCTGGATTACTCGTCATTTTTACGCAAAAAAAAAGAAAAAAAAATAGTAATTGGAATCTCGGCGGCACTATCACGGTTACCTCCTTCACTTTATATCACGTCGGGGTCACCAATGTGGAGGCTTAGCCGAGGATAGATAGTGCGAAATAATGAGAGTTATTGCTGTCGCAATTCGTTATATACAGGGTGATTGGTAACGGGTAGAATAAAAATGTTTCGTTTGAGGCTTTGTTTTCGAGAAAATCGACTTTGAATTTTCGCTCGGTACGCGTGCACTTTATCACGTCTCGTTATAACGGATCTCATTATAGATCGTCTCGATTGACGTTATGTTGATGAACACTTCCAATGTGACCGAAGTGTTTTCCTACCTATTAACTTACTATCTGACTTTTATCGCTATCCACTATCAGTACCTATTAGTCTACCATCATGTCTACATACAGCAATCGGGAATATACAGATATGATACTTTCGTTAGGCGCGTGTGGTGGTAACGCATCAGTCGCAGCTGATCATTACAGACACCGGTATCCCAATCGTCGACATCCTGACAGACGTGTTATTCAAAGAGCAGAACGAACTCTCGGCGGATATGGTTCGTTTGAAAAACTTAGACGACATGGTGGTCGTCGACGACGCGTTAGTGTAAATGTTGAAGAGCAAATACTAAAGGACGTTTTGGAACATCCTGACATAAGTGCAAGAAACCTTCCTTTGCGGTATAATCTTAGTTGCTTCGTGATTCTTCGAATTCTACACGAAAACAACTTACATGCTTATCATATCACCAGAGTACAAGGACTCATGCCTCATGATAAGATTTCGCGAAAGGCATTTCGTCATTGGTTGCTTTAACAGCATGCCAACGATGCAGGATTTCTGTTAAAAATTTTATGGACCGATGAAACGAAATTTACAAGGGACGGCATGTACAATGTCCATAACATGCATAATTGGCAAAATGAGAATGCTCACTCTATTCTTGAAACACATTTTCAAGTAAGATGGAACGTAAACGTCTGGGCTGGTATAATTGGACATCTAATTATTCGGCCACATTTTTTCGAAGGAAATGTAACGTCAGCAGCATATTTCGATTTCTTACAAAACAAACTACCGGAATTATTAGAAGATGTACCGCTGACAACTAGAGGAACTTTAATTTTTCAACAAGACGGTGCACCGCCACATTTTAGTCGTCATGTGAGAGATTTCTTAAACCAACATTACCAAGGCTGGATTGGTCATGCTGGTACAATTGCTTGGCCATCACGCTCTCCTGACTTAACTCCGCTTGACTTTTATTTATGGAGTCATATTAAATCAATTGTCTATTCTGAAGAAATCGCAAGTTGCGAGCAATTGAAAGAAAAAGATTATTGTAGCCTTTCATACTTTAAAACGATCGAATACGTTAGAAAGTGTTCATAGAAATTTAATTAGAAAAGCAGAAGTATGTGTTCAACAGAATGGGCAACATTTTCAGTAATTTTTGTAATAATAAACTTTATGATTACTTCATATTACTTCATTATGTATTGATAATTTTCCGTTACGGCAAAAACAAACTTAAACTGCGATAATATCCATCGAGACAACGATCTACAGCGAGATCCGTTAAAGCGTGACGCGATAAAGTGCACGCGTACCGAGCGAAAATTCAAAGTCGATTTTCTCGAAAACAAATCACCCCCTTTCCAGGGGGTACTACCAGTTAACAACCACCCTGTGGTTATATATTGATTTAACATGTTGAGGATTAGAAAAACATGTTAGTCATGTTGTACGAAAAGATTGATTTTTTGAACACGATAGTGTACTGGTTGACACAATTGAATACATTGACACTATTATTTTTCTAAAAATATACAAGCTTTGAATTAATATGTATATAAGTTATAAAATATTTAACAAATTATGTAATAAATATGTAAAAATATATAATAAGCTATAAATTATGAAAATTAAATCATAAATTAAGTCAAAAGAGTTTCACAGGAGGCAGTCAATTTGAAACAGTAAAGGAATCAAATTATAAAGTTATGGCAAAATAACATAATTTAGTATAAAACTATTAAAGAATTGAATACGTTGAGACATAATAGACATAATGGATGATGAATTTTTTTCACAAGGAGATTTAGAAAAAAGTATGGGTAATTCCCCCATCGAAATGATGAATAGAGAACGAGCATCTATACCAGACCTACAAGTTAAATTCATTACAAATATAGTCCTTCTACTTTTTACGTGAGTATATTTTAAAAGAAACTGTCTTTGTACAATATATGTATATACTTTTATTTTTAATGTACATTCAAAGTCAAGAAATCGGATTTAAGATCCATTTTCCACAATGAGCACAATTAAAAGGATGAATAGTATTTTTGTAAACGATAAGATTTTCTTAATTGAAAAAGACAGTGATGTTTTGTGAAGATAGTAGAATATAGATTATAGATCATAAACCTTTCTCTTTATTAAGTTAATTTTAGTCTTCTATATGATTTGTTTCGTTATTTTGTTTCTTAGTAATCTTTCTACATTATTTCCAATGGTACAATCACTTGTTGACATGCTGAAAGAAAATCGAGCTTCATGGGAAGTGTCTAAAAGCACATTCCAAAAATTTTTTGAAAGCAGGAACAAAAGGTATTGCTATCCTATTGGATCCTACTTTTGAGAAAGAAGTATTACAACTTTATGCTCGAAGTAGTACAGGTTTCTCAAGAAATTCTACTATCAAATTTGAATTAAATCGAACAACAAATAATAGTAGGTATACAATAAAATAAATACACGATATTTTTACCATGAATATAAAAGTTTTTAAAATATATAAATCATAAGATTTTTTAAATTCAAAAGCAATATAAAAGGCCTATTAATCACTAGATATTAATCACTAGATAAAAAATAAGAAAATTTATTTATTACAAGAACGCAGACGTTATAAAACTGTCCATTATAAATTTAATGTACACTTAAATGTTATATTTATTATTTATTTATATACATATATTATTTACATGTATGTACATAAGTATGTTATAAATTATAAATATTTTATTCTTTAAAATCGTGTTCCGTAAACATGTATTTAGTATTTAACTTTTTTTTGTGATATATTACTTATTGTTATTGAATGCATGAAAATATGAACATTATATGTAGTTTATAACATACATTAGTTTGTAAGAAGAATTTGTAGAATTTAAAAAATCATATATTTTATATGACTGTAATATAATAATCTCTTAAAATGTAAATGTTTTTATTAATAATAGTTCATAAACTGAGCTATATTTTTAGTTTATTTTTCTAAATTTGTATTTTCCATTTTGTCACCTCTATTTCCTTCAATATTTAAAGTTATATAATGTACAAATTGCACCAATTCTTTTTAACCTATTACATTACCATCTATTACAAGTTCCACAAAGCTTTAGAAACATTAACTGAATAGACTTTTATAGTGGCTTGTAGACTTATATTATAAATAATAACAATGTACATTATACAAATATTAATTCATAATAATAATAAAATTTTAAATTTTACATATTAAAGAAATTGCTATTTTTTCCAAAAGTTTACTTTTAGGAATATTAAGAGAAATGTACGCGTTCCTACAAGAAAGTTTTAGTGTAGCTTTTATTCATATATGGAAACATTGTTATAATATGATCTACAAAAAGACATGCTTTGATGCGATAACAAATAACAAAATTGACAAAATGATTTAGATATGGAATTTAATCAGCTTCATTAATAATAATTGACGGTCACCGGACGGGCCTCCGCGTCCGACGAGGAGAGTACCACCAGTAGAAAGCAGGATATGGAGGAAGGAATGGAGCTTGCATCAAAGGTAACCAGAAAATCCATGAAGCTCGCAAGTAGGGTGGATAAACCAGAGGGTTCAGATATGGATCTGGTAATGGCTCGAAGCGTCGAATCAGATGCAAGAAACACCACGGCTGGAAATTTGCAGGGAAGTTTGAGTTCGGACGTCGAAGAGCTGATGGCCTATGTGGCCCCATCCTCAGCAGAGACGTCCAGGGAAAGAAAAAAGAAGCTGACACCCACAGTTCCAGACATACCTATGGAACTGACTTCGGAGATGAGAACATCCCCCACAGCGGACATAGGAGCTGAACTAATTCGGCAAGTAGAGGAGATAATGAAGAACACATACATTAAAACCTTAAAGGAGGTAGCAAGCACCATTGCCGCGGGCACAGTGGAGTTGACAAGGCAATGCCACCCAAATATCATCGCCCTCGAAGGGGCAAAAGGGTGGTGAATGGAAGGTGATCGAGCATAAGAGAAAGAGGAAGGTTGCGAAGAGACCAGCTGCTGCCAAGGTACCTAGGACCTCACAATTAACCTCAACAGGAGGGTCAGTGCAGGGGACCAGGAAGGTGATGCTCCCTGCCCCTCCGCGGTTATCTGCGGTGACCCTAACGCTGAGTGAGGGGACGAAAATATCATATGCCGAAATGCTGGCGACAGCTAGACAGAAAGTTCCGCTGCCCGAATTCTGTATTGAACAAGTTAAAATCAAGAAGGCGATGATTGGGAGGCTCATTCTAGAAGTTCCCGGGGACAGAGAGAGGGAGATGGCACTCGCGCTTGCAGTGCGGTTGACAAAAGCCCTGGATCCGACCACAATGAAAGTTGTGGTCCCAACAAGAACGGCCAATCTGAGGGTAACTAAGATCGACATCTCGGTCGGCAAGGAAGAACTTCGAGACACCCTGATGAGGGCCAGAGGATGCAAAGCACTGGAAGTTCGAGTAGGAGACATCAAGATTTCCAGAGATGGCCTTGGGTCAGCATGGATAAGATGCGCGACAGCAACAGCGCGGAATCTAAGTCTTGTGGGCTGGTCAATGGCGAGGGACGAAGCCATCCCGAAGAAGCCCTTAAGATGTTGTAGATGCTTAGAGCTAGGACACGTGAGAGTGACCTGCGGATCTACGGTAGATCGGGGGCAGCTATGCTACAGGTGCGGAGGCATCGGTCATCAGGCCAAGAGCTGCTCTGCCTCCGTGTCCAGGTGCCCGCTCTGTGAGTCGCTTGGTGCGGCCACCACCCACAGAATGGGAGGGGCGGCATGCGTTCCGCCGAAAACTAAAAGGACTGAGCCAGAGCATGGGGCGATAACGCGAGAGATCTACCGCAAGAAGAAGAAAGGATCACGAATGGGGCAGATGGCCGGGGGAGGCCATGGATATGGACTTAATAAAGTAGATTCATACGGCTCCTCCAGACCAACTTGGGACGATCGAAACAGGCACAAGACCTGCGCTTCCAGACGATAAGGGAGAACAGGATTGCCCTGGCGGTGGTAGTCGAACCCTATCGTATACTAGACATCCCTAACTGGGTCGGAGACCTGGACGGCTTAATCGCTATGACGTGGACGTCAGCACCGGGCACACCCGTCGCGGGGATCCTACTCGAACAGGGCAAGGGTTATGCCGCGATCGAGTGGAATGGTGGTGGTGGACGTACATGTCTCTCCAAACAGTGGCCTGGTCGCGTTTGAGGAGTTCCTGGACGAGGTTGGCGATTGCGTGAGACGACACCTTCCACATCAGGTCCTCGTCCTGGGGGACTTTAATGCTCACTCCTCGCAATGGGAGAACACAAGGACAGATTTTTCGTGGCCGGGTGCTGTCAGACTGGGATGCGGGAATCGCGCTCCTCTTACTTAACATGTGCTCAACCAGCACATGCGTGGCGTGGAGAAGGTGTTTGACGATGGAGGTATCGACGATGGATGCGGTGAACAGGATGCGAGATATGTCACGAGTCATGGTTTCCCGAGGTGAGCTAGCAATGGTGAACAGCTCTTTAGACATAGTCAATTCATTCAACACCATACTCTGGGACAGGATATTAAAGACCCTTGAATTCGTTTACCTTGAGGCCAACATTGTCGCTCCCAGCTGCCACTGCCCGCTAAGCTTATTTTCTTAGTCTTAGAATTGCCATCCTCAACCCGGACAACTCGTCGCTCCACCAATGGTTAACGCTTCTCCTCCCACACGGCGGTAAAATCTTCTTCAATTCGTCGACATATATACGTTCCAATCGTTTCTGAAATTGATTGTCGCGTCGTCATTAACCATAAAATTTGTATTTTCATCAAACCTCCTCAGGAATTTTCCCTCGTTAACATTTTTCGTCGAGTATTTAAAACTGCCCCCGCTGGTTTCTTTCTATTTACCGAAAACTCATGTAATAAATATAAATGATTAGAAGCAGAGTACCAATCCATGACGGAACTCTTTTCCCAATTCTGCCTTATTCGTCTGCTAATGCTCAAAATATCCTAGAAACTCATACGTTCATTCCTAGCGAAGGAGTATGTTCGTGTCATACGGGCTTACAGATGGGTCGGCTACACCGGCAACGATGGAGAAGAGGGTTCCGCAGGGTTCGGTTTTGGGTCCGATTCTGTGGATCATCGGATACGACGCGGTGCTTCATTGCCCCATATCCCCAGACTCAGGCATGGTGTGTTATGCGGACGACACATTGGTCTTGGTCGGAGGACGCTGGTGGCACGAGACGCTCCGTCACGGAGAGCCTGCCGCCGCTTACGTGATACGGGCTATACGGAGACTGGGCCTGAAGGTGTCCCCAGCCAAGTCAGAGGCCATATGGCTTTATGACTACCGACGTAGAGGAGCTCCTCCGCCCGACCAGTGTTTGGACATAAGCGGAGAGGAGGTTAAGGCAGGACCTCGGATGAAATACTTGGGCCTCACCATCTACAGTCAATGGACATTCGGGTCGCACTTCAAGCTCCTGGTTCCCAAAGTGGCGACGACAGCCAACGCTCTATGTGGGCTGCTGCGGAATGTCGGTGAGGCAGAAGTCGGAGTGCGCCGATTGTATGAGGGAGTCATCCGTTCTCAGGTCCTGTACGGGGCTCCGCTGTGGACAAAGGATCTGATGAAAAGTCGACGCAGTCTACTCCTGCTGAGGAGCCTTCATAGGACGACCACCATTAGGATCGTAAGGGGATACCGGGCGATATCATATGCGTCGGCGACTGTCCTGGCGATTTCTCCTCCGTTCGAGCTCCAGGCCCTAGCGCTTCGACGGGTGTACCATCAACTGCAGGACCTGTGCTCGGGCGGGGATACGTCCTCTGCCGTCCAGTCGGCCCGCGACGTCCGGTAGGAGGCAAGGCTCGAGACTTGGAACGGTGGCGCAGTCAGCTCGCCGTCGAGGATACGGTGCGGCCTTATCGGGCCGTTGAAGCGGTCCTACCAAACTGGGAGGCCTGGAGAGATCGTGACGGGCACCCGTTGACGTACAGGATGACGCAGGTACTCGCGGGGCACGAAGCGTTCGGGGAGTTCCTGCTAAAGATTCGGTGACTAGTACGTGCCACCACTGCGAGGAAGAGGAAGACACGGCACAGCACTCGTTGGAGTTCTGCCCGGCGTGGGAGGAACCGCACCGTGTCCTACGACTCGTCATCGGCGAGAGCTTGACCCCCGAGAGGCGATCATAGAAGCCATGCTGAGGGATCAATAGGAATACATCGCCGTCCGCTCCTACTACGAGTAAGTCATGCACCCAGAAAAACGCGCCGAGAGAGAAAGGGTGAGAGGACAACACCCATCGAGAGTGCCGTCACGCCGAAGAGGGTCGGGCCTCTCCTCCGGACTTGCACGACAGCCCAGGCAGCTTGGCGTTAGGAGGAGTGGTTCCTCCTAAGGGCTCAATCAACCAAGGATGACTCCCGATTACACCATCAGAGGGAAGACGAAGGAGTGCCCTAGCAGCAATACGAAAAGATGATCCCGGAGCTCTCCTACCAATCGTCAGGCCGATCGCCGTGGAGGTTTTAGCCGTTACGAATCCGGCAATACCCAGTGCCCTCTTCCCGGAGGGCGCTGGGCGCCTATGGAGGTTTCCTCCACGAAAAAAAAGAAAGCTTCATTAATAATAAATAAAACTTTCTACAAAAAATTCATTAAACATATTATATTTATACAACTTTATTAATGATTTTAAAACATATTATGTAGTTTTTAGTAATCAAATTGTAAATATAGTAAACAAATAATTGTGTTAAGTTATGGTAAAGATCCATAATCTATATAATATGACATATTACGTACATACATACGAAATGTGTAACATTAATCACATGTATACACAACAATACGATGTTATTATTACTTATTTAGTTATTACTTATTATTATTATATTGTTTTGTCATTGTTTTGCCCGGAGTTTATCTATTATTACATTCTATGTATCCTAACGATATTGATGGGCCGAAGCAACAAACAGCAACAAGATTTGAATTATCCTCTAACTTATGTGTCGCTGCATGTACTTTCAAGGAGAAAAACTGGCACAGTCTCGCTTGTGACACTTCCTTTAACGCATTTTGCCATTGAAAGATACTAATTTCTGTGACTTGTTTTATCTCAGTTATTAAAGTTTATATCTACAATTTTGTAATTTTTATGCAAACGTAAAAGGTAAGTAAATATTAATAAATATTATAACAATATAATACTAATATATATAATATAATATTAATAAATGTTTTGCTATTTACTTATTTTATTTCCATTAAAGTATATTGTATTTTCCATTACAGTATTTTCATTTTTATTCAGTGTAATAATAAACATATACGTTAATATTCATTGATATTAGTGTAATTGTAAGCTTCACCATAAATTTAATAAAACTGATAAGAATGGAGTTGTTAAAAGCGTATATGTGTGTAATTAAACTAGATTCTATTCTCAACGTTACTTCATTATTTTATTATTGTTTCATATGTATATTTTTCTTTTGAAAAATAATTTACATATGCTTCTAAGTTAATAGAAGTAAACACAATGTGTTTGTATTAATTGTTATATATGTCACAATTTCAAGCATAGTATTAAATTATGGTATGTATTATTAAAAAATATAGTTTAATGTATATATTAAATACTTATAAAGAATTTACTTGTAGATTTTAAATATGGATACTAGATCAAAGAGTCGGATTAAAGCACTGATTACTAAAGGTATATTGAATATATATTGCTTGGGTATTAAAAAATCTGTTAACGATCATTTTGAAGATACTTTGGATTCTTTACATGGTTCAATTGCTCAAACACCACAACCTGGTCCTTCAACTTCAACTACGCCGAAAGTTTTGAAGAAAAAAGGTTATCGTCGTATAGAAATTATCCCAGAAAATGATATTATCAATATTGATAATACAGTATCAGATTCTACTGCAATACATGATAAAGCAGAAAATAAAAATATAAAAACTGGAGATGTGGTAGAAACAACAATTGGCCGAGCAAAAAGAGAGGCTTCAAGGAAAGCTACAGCTAACATTAAAAAGCAGCGGTCAATGTCAGTCGCTGCAAAATTACGAGGGCTGTTAACTCTTGACAGTAATATAAATGTTTGTATCATATTATGATGAAATTTAATACTTTTAATCTTACCCCAAATCTTATGTTACTAATCAATACTAGCCTTTATATATAGTATCCAATAATGCTTGATATCGGTTAATTAATATGTTGAAATCTAATTGCTTAATGTATGTACATTGTGTATATAAATTCTATTGTAACGTTGTTAAATATATTCTAAATTTTTAGAGGAAACGTGAAAGCCGATCTAAAAAAAGTAAAAGTGCTAGAAGTAGTTTAGAAGAAGAAATAACGCAAGGCCCTACAAAACATAGTAACTAGTATAAAACATACTATATTTTGTAGGGCCTTGTGTTATTTCTGCTTTATTATTATGTGTTATTTCTTTGTTTGATTTCAAGGAAGATCGCGGATACTTCACAGACACATTCACAGGATCATCTTTCTATAAGAGAAGATGCAATACAGCCAAAAATGTCTTCAATGACAACAAGAAATAGTAATAGAAGGAGAATTTTTTCACGGGGTGCAAACACGAAGATGCAGCAGCTAAAAGAAGAAGATGAGTCATCCTCTGAAATGAAACAGTTTCAAGCAAATATTAAGAAACAAGAAATTAAAAAGCGGCAGAACAGATCTATGATATTGGGCGAAGATGAAATACAACCATCTTCGGAGGAAAAGGATTACTGAATTTTAGATAAAAAAGAATACGTATAAATCGAATGCTCTATTCGATCCATAGGCCAAGGTATCAGTAAAGGAAAAAATTGAAGCATTTGAACAGGCAGGCACGAACACTTCGAAACTTGCTCAACTAGAATAACTAGAACAAAAACACGAGAACAAAATACTCGAGCTATTGCACAAACAAAAGCTTTGAAAAATGCAAACATTGCAGAGGAAGCGATTGCACATAAATTAGTACAAAAATCACATTTAGCAAAACAAATGCAAGAGAGACAGCGCCAAAAACGGAAGAAGAAACGTCTAGCTCAATTACAACGAGCTCGGGTATAAAATTGATAATTTAAAAGATGAATGTGTACAAAAATAAGGATACCGAAAAAGATATTGATTTTTATATAGTATAGAAAATTAAACTACAGTTGGATTAATTCGGAGGAAAAGCAAGAAAGAAGAAAAGAAGAAGAGCAACAGCGTTTACAATGTTTACAAGAACAAGAAAAGGCGGAACGAATATTAACCGAACAAAGACGTCGAGAATAAGAAACTGAAAGACGAAAAGAAAGAGCTAAACGACAAACTGCAGCTGAAGTAATGAACAGATGCTTACATCACAGATAACATTACAAACAATATCAAAGTATTCTTCTGTTATAAAAGCACAAGCTATTATTCATTCAATATTTTAGGCAAAATATGGCTCCAAACAGTATGGTCGAACCACTTACATTTTAGATAGTGAATCTGACGACGATGAATCGGATGATGAATCGAGGCCAAAACATACAATTCCACTTTGGGCACAATATAAGTATTGTTTTACTTAATAAGTTAATAAACATTAGAGTGCATAGAGTACTCGAATTTTTATCAATTTTAGCGCACATACGTAAAAATCAATTTACAACGCAACGATATATTCCAGAGAAAGCAGTTCATAAATTCTTTGATAGTAGAAAGTGCACACTGGATTTGACTAAAATGTTTCAAAATGTAGATAGGAATAGATTAGAACGCACGTCCAGTGCAATTTAGAAGACACCACCATGTTATTCCATGATGAAAACCGAACAAAAGGTATAATTTGTTAAACTGAATGTTGTTCATATGAAATCATATTGTGCCTTAGAACAAGAATACTTATCATACCTTGCGTGTAATATAGAAATGATGTTACACAACTATCATTAAAATATGTATGTGTTCTTAATATATCAATGAACGTAAGGCTATTTCACTTTTTATATTTTAGAATGATCATAGACATATATTATTTTTATTATACTAATCAAATTTTACCATATTTTCTTATTTATATGTATCTTCTTAAGAATTAATAAATAATTGTTCTGGTTGTTCTAATAATTGTTCTGATTTTTTAATGAAAAGTAAATTTTATTAGATTTGACTTGTTATCACTATTGTGTAATAATTCGCGAGATACCAAACTTTAATGTATCCAGAATTGTGTCCTAAATTTTTTTAAGTGGTCTTACTCTCTAATCATATTTTCTGGCTTTATCTTTTCTTTTATATTAAATATTTTGTCGCAATGAAGTATCTCGTTACATACAAAAAGTAATCTTATAATAAATAAATAATGTGGTAGAAATTAAATGCTTTCCTTTTTTACCTGTTACAATAAAATGATTTTTAGGATCAGTTACTAATGCTAATGCACAATCACGTATAGAACGAATAACTGAGAAAGCTTGTAGAAATCCGGGTGATGAGTTCACACTTGTACATATCCTGAATCAAGAGAAACTAACAATGTTCCAACATCAGGCCTAACCGTCCGAGCATTTAAAAATATCATAGCTCATAAACATTTATCATTATGATTCAAATCTGTTTTAGAAAAGTACAACTGCAATACCATGTTTCGAAATGAATTCTTTCGTAACTTGTTCAGGTTTTTTTATTTTATACGTTATTTCATCTTTGTGGTATCTTATCCTAAATCCATATAACACTGATTAGTTAAAATCGCTTATTACAGCACGTTATTTCTAGAAATGTAATTTTTATATTATTTTAACATTTCTCATATTATTCTAGATCTTATCTTGACATTGGTTCGTTAACTTTATATTTTCGATACGGTTGACCCATTTCTAATCTCCAAAGCATTATTTCTCTATTAAAATTTGCCGTGGCCAATACCTGAGGATACCACATGGCTGAACAAAGAATATTATCGGTGTATATTGTTCCCCAATTCTTTTTATATACATATGAAAGAAATTACAAATTCTACGACTTGACGATTCTTGACGAACCTGACGAAATAATCGATTTTTACTAAATTCAACATCGTCTTTACGAGGAGTTATATCAGTATCACTGTTTATATCGCTTGACAACGCAAATAATTTGTCGCTATCCGCTATTTTCACAAATTCCCCGTATCGTAGATATGAAAATTTTCAATAAATTTGCTAAAATAAACCTCAACGAAAGTAAGACCAGAAACAAAATTTATTAACTGCATGTTTATCGATATTTGCTTTGAAATATGAAGAAGGTATCCGACTTTTTTGCGCCGTCTAATGAAAATGGACATTTTCTTTTATTCGAATATTTTAAAAGCGAATGCGCGAACATTGCAGTTTGAAACAGATTTCTAATCTTAGTTCCCAAACCGTCCCGTTAATTTTACATCGTAATAGATTGAAACTTTGAAGTCTGTTGTTTCAAATCCCAATATACGCTAAAATCGAAAAATTTATCAAGATTACTAAACGAATATCAGATTTGCTCGGTTAACGAAAAATATCTAACTATCGAAGGAGCAACAAGGGGAAAACAGAGAATCGATGCCAGCATAATTTACTTTATGACAAGAACATTTTCTAATAGCGCTCTACTCGTTCATACTGTACAAGGGCAAGCGCACGCGCGGGCCGAATCGAAATTAAGCATCTCCGTATATAATGCGTTGCAACTCTTAATCGACTTATCGATCAAAGTCGTGCGTGCGCCTACAACGCTTGTTACGTTGTTACGCGTGCCGGAGTTCGCTCACCTCTCTCCCAGAGATTCAATATAATTTCGCGGAAGAACTTTTTAACTTGCTTCCTCGTTTTATTACGCTGCTATCTCCTAGCCACGAATGATTCTTTGGCGACGGGTTTATTGCACGAAATTCGTCCTTCCTCGTTGACACGTCTAATTTTCGTCCAATTTTCTCATTGTATCCCGTTGTTATTGAACTCTTCGAAACCTCACGTTGTTTAGTTTCTTCTTTTCAAATATAACGATCTTGTATCTTTTGTCGAAAGGATGTTTCTCTTTTTAGTTAATTTTTCGTATTAGGAAATGTTTAAACTCAAACTTTTTTATCTTTTTAATTTCTTTATTCTTAGGAATTCCTCGAACGTACGTTTAAAATTTAAAGTTCTGTTAAATAAAGTTAGCAACGAACATCGTGCACTTCTTTCAGTTCAACGTTAAAGTTTTCATACAAGAACTTTGAACTTAATAATTACAGCATTTTAGATGATAGAAGAATGTCGAACTTAAAAGAAACAAGCAGACACTTGTTTAAACACTAACGTTCACCTGTGCTAGCGAGTCTAAGATTTAAAACTGCAATCCAGCAAAACTGTAGGTCGCTGGCTAATAATCACAACGGACGATGCCAGGTAACTCGAAGAAAAGAAAGACAAGAAATTTGGCAAATTAACCGCGCTGGTATCTTGAGAAACCCAAGTTCGGAATATATTAAAACTCTGCAACGAATAAAATATTCCTAAAAGATGGACAATGTATGAGAAAAGAGAATTTCACTCTCCGATCGTTGAGATTAATTTCCATTTTCTTATATTTCATCTAAACTTTAACCAAATAGCGATTAAAATCGATGGTGATCGGAATAAAATTTGCGATGTCGCTAGTACTGTTTTTAAAAAACCGAATTCAGGCGGTTTAACGTTCGTCGTTCAAATGCATCGTTAGTAGTTCGTAAATAAACGTTGCCGACGTTGTTCGAAGGCGTTTCATCGATACCCTGTAAATAATCCCGATTCAGTTGGATTTTCAGCGCTTTTCAATCGGTTTTCAATCGAATTTCTAAACGAGACGTAACATTCCTCGGACCCAGCATTTCCATCATACGCGTATTTCAATAATTTCAATAATTACGTCGCTTTTAATCGACAAAGTGTAGCTCTGATCGCATCAAAGCGGAAAGATGAAATTTTTACGAAGGTCTAGGTTTAGATCGATGTTTAGATAACAAATTTACCATAGAAATTATTTATGTCTATTCGATGCAGCCTTTCGATAGTCTAATACGCAGCAAAATAAACCTTTAAAGAGAAAGACAATCTCTTACTGTTTTCAAAAAAGAATCAAGAAAATTCCAAAACTGTTCGTATATATCTGTTGGAAAACCTACCAACATTCACAGATTGCCAAAAGGCAAGGTTCTCGGAACTCACAAAACTACCTATAAACTGTTCCAAAACGAAAAATCCTTCGGAAGAAGAAGATGGGAAAGAATAAAGAAAGAATTACGCGAAACTGAACTTCGTAGATTGCGGTGAAGCTCGCGGTAGATCTCGATCCACACGGAGAGTGGATTAGAGTAGCGAGGCGAGAGAATGACGCGTGGTGTCGTCCGGAACGGTATCGGCCGACTGACTGAGTGGCGAGTGTCGTGCCGTGTGCAACCTCTGGTCCGATCTGCCCGTGTATGTGCTCGCGTGCATTCCGTCCTCGGCGTCGATTCAAGGACCGCTCCAATTCCCAATACCTAATCGCAGGCGGACAGTCTGTGTGCTAAGCCTTCTCCGGCAGCTGCCTCTCTTTTGTTAACACCACACTGGGTATTCCAACTAGGTTTCAATGGCTGGGAAGGGCGGCAGCTTTCCACAGCGAATAAAAGTCCTGATATTTCGATTGTTTACCGGTCTGCTTCTGCCGTTGCCACTATCATCGCCGTCGCCGTTTCGCCGTCGCTGCTACGGTTGGCTGTCCGCTTGATAATTGTGCGTCGTGCATGGATTCAATTGTGCTTTGAATAACTAGACGATGGGTTTGGGTAACTAGACGACACATCTGATGCTGTTGTTCCATTCGGATAACGATACTTTGCTTCTGTTAGTTTTTTGGAGCACGTTGATTATTTCTGTCTATGCGTTTGATATATCGATCTTTGTTGTTAATGTCTGTTTATATTGTGGCGGCACTCGACCTCGAAAATTTCCAACGGCACAAAGCGTTTTATCTTTAAAGCGCTATGCCGACAAGCCTAATGTGCCATCGATATCCCTACGGCTCTTTCGCCGAATCTTCGGGAGAACGCAACGCGGCAACCGTCGCGGACTTCTAACAAACGCGCACGATATCGATGGCCAACAAAGAAAAGAATCGGCGTGGCTTTTGAATAAAAGAGATTCAGTCTGCCCCCAGCTGCGAAGTGCGAAGGATTACGCGAAGCAAACATAGAGAGACTTTCTCTCCATAAGGAGTCCTGCTCCCAGGGGTCATCGACGTTGAAACTGTTCGACGTAGAACCGCTATCGATGTCACACACGTCCTGCGGCGCTTCTTCCTCAACCTGAGTAGGCGGAACCGTTGTTACTCGGTTGTTTCTGTTCCTCTGTTCTGCCAGATTTTGAAGTCCGACGTCGTCCCAAAAGCTCTCCAAAGGCCTAGACCTTCGATGGGACGTCTGCGTTTCAGGCACCAACTCGAACGTGTTTCGGCTGTTCGACTGATTGTTCAACTTATCGCGAGAGGCCATGCGGATACAGATTCCTCGTGCTAATCTCTGCCGACGAGATATCAGGCAAAGGATCGGTAGATTTTACACTCCTCAGAGTATCGGCTTCGCAAAAGTTCTTCTTGTCCACGAGATCGACTTTGTAATCGCTCAACAATTGGCCAGTCATTCATTTGAACGTGTCTGGGCATTTGCCTGGAAATTGGATTCAAGATACGTCCTATATCGTTCCTTTTGTTTAACACGGAAGCGTCGTCTCTTTGATTGTTTAGTTAAGGTAATCTGGAAGAATGACCGATCGACTTCATCGACTCGAAGGTGTCTACGGCGTTTACGCTACCTTGGAGATCGGAGTATTTCTTTAATAGTGTTTTTTTGTACCAATTTTTGTGTATTACATATGTGATTATATACCATTATAAACGATGAATTCGGTTGTGAGGTGGTCCAGGCAAAAGTACCGATACACGACGGTACGATATAGCCATGCAATATTACATTTTTTTTTAGGTTTACACTTCCTGTCACACTTCTGTCCTGAAAACCTGATTGCAAAAACAGGACAAGGAGATCGGAGTAGTAGTAAGGACCGCCTGACTGCTCGTTCTGCAGATGTGGCTCACCTAGCAGATACGATCGAGGCGCGATATTTGCCTTAATCGTAGACGTCGAAGTTTGATAGTGACTGGAATCCTGACTGACCTACCTCGAATGACTTTGAAACCGTAGATCAGACTCGCGTTTTGCAGTATGTTGCCGACCAAACAATTCCCTAATTCCCTGATTTCCTAAGGACATCAAACCCATACGAGAGTGCATGGAGGACCGGGCGCTGGCAACTCTCTGACAAGCCATAGAAGTCGAGATCGAAGTGGTTCCAGAGGCCACAGAGTAACTAGAGTCTCTGCTATGAGAAGCCGTAAGCAGATTATTTTGAGATCCTCTCTGAAGACCGTGCGAATTGTCTCGCGATTGGTTGTCCAATAGAATCGCCGGTGAATTCCTCGGTGCATCTAAAGGAGACATCCTCCTTCTTCTTCGTCGTGTCGGTGTACATTCTATGGTCGTTGATAGGCTCAGGTACAACTTGATCGATCTCCTCTTAGAGTCCTCTCGTTCTGCGCGTCTTCGTTTTTCTCGCGCTGATCCAGATCGCTGTCCTTATCGCACAGCAAAGCCTCCGAGCCGCTGAACACTCCACGGTGTTTCATTTCCTGGTGCCTACGGTATTCTTGTCTTTGAATCTGTCGAAACTTCCTCTTTAAATCCGCCAGCAGATCCTTCACGGATTTGTTGCTATCTTGTTCTCGATCGCTCGACGGCAAAAACACGTATTACGAGCTGGAAATTAGACGACGAAAACAGTCGAACGCCTCTACGATAGCGTTAACGATATAATTCCCGACATACCATGCTGACCCATATTTTGCAAGATAGTACGGCTATAGTACGAGCGTTAAGTCGTAACGGCCGGTTTCGCTAGTTAAATTCCAAAGCTGTTAATCGTTCCCATTCACCAATCAGCCCAAACCCAACAGTAACAAAGAGAAGGAGCTCCACGGAGAAAATGTTTGCAGATTCCGCTCTTTTCCTACGCCCCTTTTTCTATCTTTTTGTGTCTATTTTTCGGTTTCCTTTCACTTTTCTTAAAGTTCCTTGCTACCTACAAATTTGATCTACCTCTTGACGAGAGGCAACTTGGCGATAGAGAGAAGAACAACTAGAGAAGATAAGAGACGAGGAAATTTTCAAGTCTCGATCGCGAAATGTCGCTAAAACATATGCGCTTCTTTTTCTCGTTTCATTTCGATTCGTTCGTGCGTTCGTACTTTTGCTAGTTTCAAGATGATTAAAGTAATTTTAATGGAAGTGTAACAGGATTCGTGATACACACAGATTAATTCGACTCTCAAATTGATTCGAAGCATTTTATCCGAAAACTGGTTCGTAGAAGAAGTATAAATCGTTAGTTTCATGCGCAATTAGCGTCTCCGCTCGTTCTCCGCTAACGTATCTCTAACGCGATACTATCGACTCGTGCAACACGATATAGAAGCGTTTTATTCGTTTCAAGGTTTATTTCGTAAAACACACACGTGAGTGCGTCGAACATGTTAGGGCGGTTATACTGGTTAGAGTTTGATATCGTACTTGGTACAGTCCAATTATCCACTTGGAATTCTTTCAGTAGGTAGACGCGGCACGTTCGTGGGCATATTTGTGCAAAATTGTGTATAAATCTTTGAAAAATTCTTAACTCGATATATTCTTTACGATGCAACTAGCAAACTGAGCGTTAAAACGATCTTTCAACAGGTATACGACCTAATTTTGGTAATAAAACAGGCCGAACAATTTTCTGGTTAATCGCAAAACTTGGCCCCAAAGTAATTTATGGAATTATACAAAGTCAACGTACAAAGTATAATCGAACATTCTCAAGAAGTTTATACGCGTACTGAGAGAAAAATGGTCCCAAGAACGGCCCGTATGGGAGAAGCCATAACTCAGGTAACAAGTTCAGGCGAGGTGTCCTTACCTTCGTCGTCGCAGTAGCTGTTGTATCGCGAAACGTTGGCGACAGTCCGGCGGCCGTCGGTGCTCTTGCTGCAGACATGTGGCTGATGACCGTCCTCACTTCGCCGTGAGTGACGATCTTCTACCGACAGAAACCTCGTGAGCAGCGAGCTCGAGCAGCACCTCCTGCTTGTAATAGCTCGACACCTCTACTTTCCGGGTTAACGGCGATTGCAGCATTCGCTGCTTCCATTCTAGCAGTCGCTTCATTGACTCTTCGCGCTGCAATCAGATGCATCTTGTGGAAAAGTGTCTTACAAACCCGTTCTCTTACGGAGCATTAAACAGAATTAAGCACAAAAAAAAAAAAAAAAAAGATGAAAATACGTGTATTTTCAGGAAATTGTCTTTTCTCTGCTAGTGAATTCCAATATTTATCTAATGAGCAAAATTTATCCGATTGCGATAATGGTGAACGAGACGAAAATTAAAAAAAAGAAAAATTGACAAAAAAAACTCTGCTGGATGATTTTCCACTTTACGAGATCAACGGTTCATCGATCAATGTTTTTCAAAACTCATTGTACAGGAGCGTGTATTTTATATTTTTTCTTTGCTATAACCATTTTTAAACTTCATGATTCATGGTATATTTAAACTTTAGAGTTGAAAGTTATGTGGCGGCACTCGAGCACGGAACTTTCCAACGGCTTCGCGACACAAAGCGCTATACCTTGAAAGTGTAAGGCCGACGTGCCTAATGTGCCATCGATATCCCTACGGTTCTTTCGCCGAATGTTCGGAAGAATGCATACGCGGCAACCGCCGCGATACATCTAATAAACGCGTGTTTAGTAGGGATATCGAAGGAGAGAATCCGTTCGGTTTCGAACAAAAGAGTCATTCTGCCTCAAGCCGCAAAGTGCGAAAGATTCAGCATAATAGCGAAGTAAACACAAGCCGAGATACGCGATTGTAAACTCTCGATGGTTAATCATAAGTGTGGATCGTATAAATTGTTGACTGGTTGATTGTTAATAGTGATAAACTTTTTGTTGAACATCTGAGTATTCCTTCCGCACCTATCACGACTTACCACCTCAGTTATATTTTACAAAAGGATTAAATAGAGAATTACTTCCTTTACAGATTTACAGAAAATTTTGTACGAAGATCCGGGCTGTGCCAACATTCCTGTTTGGCAATGTATTAGCATCAGCGAACAGTCTAACTTCGAGTCGGCTTGACAAAAATCGAACAACTAGCACAAACAACTAGCGACTGCTTATTTTCCATAGCTCGGAATATAGTTATGGACATAAAGACGAAATTGTTATCGGAGAAAATACAAAAGTTATATAGTTCAATACGACAAGATTTCTACAGTTTTCTACATATTACGTATATAGAAACCAAAAATGTAATAAAAATAAAAAACGACCTAAAATAAGAAGATTAAATATATTTGTTTTCGTGACTTACCTTTATATGTAGAATAATTTTCTGTCCCGTTACTGCGTTACCCTATCTATTATTGTACAAATTTTTAGGTTAGAATTATTTACACAAAGCTAATACGCGTACGGATATCTTTTCATTTTATAAACGTTTATGTATAAAATATCTGTCCACGTTAAATCAATTTCTTTTTATAGAAACTTAATAAGTTAATTTTCTAGATAGAAAAATTAAAGCTTTCAGTAAATTCTCGTACAACGCGCACTCTACTGCGTACCAGATAATGGTCAGTGAACGTTATCGAACTCTACGGCGATCGCTTAGATAATGACGACGACGGATTAATATTGCTCAGTGATTGGCTACGCTTCGAGCCTATAGGCGGTACCCGTACGCGATCACTGCGCAAAAATCATTTCGTGCCATGCTCCTCCCCCTCCCCCTTCCTTCGCTCGCCGCTCATTCAGCCCCGCAGGAACTAAAAATAGGCTACCGATCTGTCCTGTTTCGCGACCAAGTTTTCAGAACAGAAAAAGAAAGAGAAGACAATATCGTATAAAAGTACCGATTTTAAATGGCTTAAATTAAATTACAAATTGTAATGTTAAAAATGTAAACCCAACACAAAATATGGTATGGCTACGTCGTACTGTCGCGTAACGGTACTTTTACCAAAACCACTTTCAAACAGAAATTCGTCGTTTATTGTGTCATATCAAATCACATATGTAATTTATATTTTTCTTGGGAAAAAAACATTATATATATATATATATATATATATAAATTTATATATATATATATATATATAATTCTATAGAATTTAGAATATCAACCGACAGTTTGACTTTCCCTGTGTTTACTGGAAGTCGGTCGAACGATATAAATAGAGAAGGACGGGGATTTAGGATAGAAAATAAAACAGGACTTGTACATTACACACACATATATATTAGGTCATCCCATAAGTTCGTGCCGACCTTTGTGTTTACATTTCATATTTAAAAAAAAAAAAAAACAAGAGAACTTTTATCGAGACGGAATAATGAAAAATGGGAAGAAGTTGTATAACGAGAGGGGGATTACATTTTTTCATGAAACTGAAAGGTATGTAAACAATCTTAACATACATAACCAGTCGAAAAACGGAACGAACTTATGGGATGACCTAATATAATTCGTGACATGCTTGTAAAATCTAGACATGATTCTTTTGTTAGCTTTTCATAATTGTGTCGCAATATTAAGATTAATTAAACGAATATTTAGTAATGATTTTAACATTGAAAATAACGATTATTATACTGCGAATTTTTATATGAATACAATATGTTAGGATATGTGAAACATAAGATCCGGTCAAATAACATCAACAAACGAAAAACAGTTTTGTACGAAAACAACAAGAAAAACATAAAGAATAACAGACTTTGTTATTGAGAAAATTGATCTCTGAAATCTGTTTGAAACATGTAAATTTGGTTAGTTACCGACTAAACAGACGCAAGTTATTCTACGTGCGAAAATCAGAGAAAAATGTGGAATAAAATCTGTTCACTGTTCGACACGTATCTAGTTCTGCAACATTCAATAGGCGATTCTTGTGGATTTTTGCGTGCTACACTCGAATTTGCAACCCGTTTTCCCCCTATAACTCACAATTTTCAAAAAAATCAATTTTGAAGAGAATTGCAAATTTTCAACTTTGGAAATATTTTATGTTCTTATAGTAGCAGCTATTGAGTTGCGGTTGAGATGAAAAAATTCTGTGGACTCTCCCGAATAAAATGGCATGTATTGTTATTGCATTATGAACATTTAAACATGTTTAAATAATGATTAGAACGAAAAGGCATCTCAAACGCAACGTTTCTTCTTACATTTCTCAGTTTATTGAAAAAGGTCTAGGAGAAAATATAACTACAATACGCGATACAACAAACATTTTTGCTAGGGCAAGCATCATTTACCGTATTTTATTTGCGATATAGAAGCACAACTCACAATGTCTTATCCGCCATTCGGTAGAACGGAACCGCTAAACGCACGCAGTTTTTCATCGAAAGTATTAACATCATCAAAATTTTTAGATTTCTTATACCGCTGCTTGGCATTGATGGTGGCACAACTTAAAAGGATTTCGAATTTGCTTTTATTGAATAGCAAATCTACATTGTGCTTTTCTTTCTATCATATAAAAGGGTAAATTTAAAATTCCATCAGTTTTGCGCCACAGGACAAAATTATTACGTATCGCTCTGACCTGAGTTTTACGACAATATTTTCATATCTTCAGTTGTTTGCGACACCATAAGTGGAAGGTCATACTGCTTTCACGAATAATGGTATATCTTGTTTTTAGTCAGTCTTATAATGCTGTTGAAATGACTCGTTGGAAATCTCTTCGTAAATTTTAAAAAGCTTCTCCTCTAAAATTTACCTTTTTGCGAATTGCTCCACTATCAATGTCAAGCAGCGATATACGGCTTCTATATCTTTCTATTTCTGCTTCATCGATTGAAAAATATTTACTGAAAAATATTCTGTCAATTTTGGAAGTTTATTTTCAAACTCTTCTTCCTCATTAATTTAAAAATTCCTTTTTTCGAGCTCTGCATTCGAATCTCTCGACACTTTGAAATTTCACAAATAATAATTTGTCACGATACTCGTAGTTTTCTGACAGTTCTGAGGTAAGTACTGAGAATCATAGTCCTTTTACCAGAAGGTTCATCGTCTCTCTGCTCCGTGGCTGTTTTTTTCTAGAGCATCTTTAAGCCAGTTTGAGGGTTTCTTGTGACATTTGCCGTCGAAAGTGCTCTGAAATTGTGCATCCATTTGAGAGTTTAAGTACAAATTAAATATAAAAAAAAAATTTTTTTTTAAAGCAGCTTGAAAGTTTGCTACCACACAGTACTTTCAGAATCGTTCATTTGAGATTCGCTCGTGCGTTTGTTCGTCTGTTCTGCAGTTTGTTTCGAAATACAAGTGAGGTGAGATGGCGACTGAACGAAAAGCTTTATGGTCTTAATATTGCGTACAATTGCATACAATTGGGTGTAGAGATAAAGTAGGTACATATTCGACCCTGACAAAGAAACTTCACATTGGCCAGCAATTTCAATTTATAGTAAAAATTCAATTTTGTAATAAAAATAATTGGAATAACAATTGCCGGAAGAGATACAAACCGAAGATGTGACATTACGCTTTTTATATTTAGATTAGGTTGGAAATTAAATAACTAAATGCAAAAGTAATATAAAGCTACATATCGTTTTGAAAGTCTTCAAAATGTATTTCCTATACCGAAGTGCACGAGACGAAAATATTTCTGAAAATGTTTTCTTTCTATTGAATCGCGGAAACCAAGGTAATCACACATATTTTTAAAAGGACGTAAAAGACCAAGTTGAATTTCATGGTAAACTATCACGGCAATATAAACACGTATAATTGGCATTCCTTTTTACTCACGATAGTCACCAATGCCTCTATATATGACTGGATTGCGTTTTTGCCGTAAACGATTTACATTTTTTCAATTCTTTTGATATCCGTAATTTGAATATTTAAGTAACATGTCTATTTGATTTTACTTACTTTATTATATATGCTTTACCCGGTTTCTTAATTGTGAATTTTCCGCTGAATTTTTTTCAGCAGAGTATTGAAAATCATTTGCAATAACCTAAGCCCAATACGTTGATGATACTCATTTTTAATTGAATTATTGTCACGTTTCGCGACCCGCACGATCCGTAGCGCGAAAGTAAAATTGATAATTTCATTCAAATCAAGGTAATTTAAAACGTTTATTTGAAACCGTGTTTACAGTATTTGAAGTGAAAAGCAGTTAAAGCCGCTAAAAGCTATATCTTGCGAAAACTTATCTAACTATGTATTTATATTTACCTAATTATGTTTCTATAACGATATTAAGATAATTTAAATTGTAAACAAAGTCGCCAGTTGAAAAAACGTTAGGGATATTTCCAAACATTTTCAAAAGAAAGAGTTCAACCTACATATAACTTACTTATTTACACTTACATATAAATGTAACGACTCAGAGAAGTCAGTAAGAACAATAATTACCGTTCGTTTATCGAATAGTATACGTTAATCGTTCGTCTATCGAGTAATAATAATTATCATTTGTCTATCGAGCATATTAATTAATTACCGTTCGTCAACCGAATAATTACTATTGTCTATCGAAGAGTTAATTACTATTTTGACTATCGAAGAGTTAGTTATCATTTTGTCAATCGAAGAATTTTATATCCGTCAGTCTGTCAGTCAATTGTCAACATCGAAATCAAGTAAGATTTGAATAAATCATTACATATTGTTAATTTACTTTTGAACAACTTTAATCCTCTGCCGTGCCAGTATTCCAGCACATAGCAGGTTAACCGAAAGTATTATAAACAAATTATAAACAGAGTCAGCGGACGATTCCCTTAATTATATCCTCATTCTGCCACCGTTGCTGTCTATAGCAATATGATCTTATCTATATACGTGACGCAAGCTTATTATTATGATCACATTGAGAGTGGCAATAAATGGGAGTATGGGTTACATTTCTTACACTTTTGTATATATAATTGTGTACGACACTTTATCCAAGCTCGCTCAACTTTTGTTTATATGTAGTGTTGTTTTATAAGTTAGGATACGTGTTACATTGTAGATAGTTTAACCCTTTGCGTTCAAGAATTGTTTCGGTCGGGCGTAGCAGCAACTCCAAATGATTTAGCGTATATGTGACGCTATAGGTAGCTTAAAATGATTTTATATACAAATTAACTTTATATTCTAAAAAAGTTACCACAGTTAAATATTATCAAAATATAGCAAGAAGTTACCAAAGTTACCCATACTCCCATTTACAAAAACATTATATTCTAATAATTTATCTATATTTACATATTTGAAGATATGATTTTGTAATATTAATTTCTGTATTTTTGTGTATGATAATTTATTAAGCATTCACCAAGATGCATTCTAAAATACAATTAATCTCATTTATCAACAGTTTAGATTGAAGTTCATCTTCATTTCAGCTAATTTTATTTGCGAAAACCATTTTTTTAGGGTTTCTAAACTATAATACTTTTGCCATGATCGTCGAATTCGAACTAACGCCGGAGACGTTGTCAGACCCATAGTTTCGGAGGAATTTGGGATTAAACATTTTATTTCCATTTTAAAATCTAGTTTTACATTTCGTAACAAAGAACATAAAGAGCCGAAGAACCTATTTACGAACCAATACCGCATTCTTATCAATTGGAAATGTCGAAATCTAGCATAACCGTTTGAGTTCCAGGGGTTATTGAAAAAACAGAGTCGAAAAATCCCTAACAGCGCCATACCGTTTGTCTTAATCGATTGCGAAGAGAAACAAGCGGCCCAATAGCGCTCGTCATATTTGTTACTTTATGAAATACATTTATATTATTATATATGAGTACTATTAGTTTCTAAATATTTCATGTTTTGTTCAATAAAAATTATTGTGTTATTCATTTAGATTGAGTTATCGTGTTCCCATATGTTCCATAACAAAGTAACTATGATTCTTGGATATTTGTTGACACGTTTTCAAACTCTTCTGCTAGTTATATTTTTCTCTCCTTTATACACCTTTTTACGCTTGTATTAGTTACCAGATATATTGCTGCGAATAATTATAAACTCAACTGTATTTTCAGATTTTTCATGATGCTAAAACAAAAATTGAAAGAATCGTTTGTATAATGTCATATTATAATATAAAACAAAACTGAAGATAAAACAAACAAATAATGTCTTTTTTCGAACTCTGGAAAAAATTAAATTTTCTCTTAAAATTATGTTTTTGGTTGTGAAACAATATAAATTCAATGTTAATTTTGTTATCCTTTCATTGAATATTTAGTGGATTTTCCCTTATTTTTTATTACTTCTATCAATCTATGAGGTACATTATCCACTAATTTATTTAAAAAACAGGAGAGATATTATCCAAAGAAGTCATTGCTTTTTTTAGAATTTAATATATATATTAATTTATACGTTAATAAATGCATTAAAGAATGATATTGTCGTCCTTAAATGGAGAGATTCATGAGATTTATCAACAAAGCACACTCCCATTATGGTACCAAGTGCGAGAAATATTCGCAACATTCATGCTGCTTTTACAAGCCAACAATCATCTGGAAAATTGAAACCACTAGCTGTTCTTGCATACGATAAAGTGTAGTATAGATTATTCGGATCAAATGTTTTCTTACGCCACTACAATTAGAAAAGGACTCAAACGGTACCGGAAACTTGGTATTCAGTTTCCTCTGGGAATTACAGAAAAACGCTTTAATAGTTTATAAGATTACAAGACAGAAGGATACAAATATCAGAAAATTTATAGAATTATTAGAAAATTATGAAATTATCAGGGTTGACTGACAATGTAATGATATCTTCTGTTTAACGTAGATATCATAATATTGTCATCCGAAAAAGTGCTTCTGGACTGTTGAGGTTATCTGATAGAGGAACGCGTGGATACATTTATAATAGAAATATATATACAAGTAAGCATAAGTATAGGTATAGTATATGCCGATCCAGATCATCACTTTAGCAGTGTCACATTACAATAGAATATAATAGGGAGCAGGTTGATACATTGACAGCAAACAACATTACCAAAAAATTAACCTTGGTATGTAACTCTAGCTGAAAGTTACAAAAAACAGCAATAAAAGTCTACTTATAGCTCTTTTGTTTCTAGACCTTGTGACCCAAAAACAACATTCATATTCAAGGACGCAATAATATGGACCTCTCCTTTTCGTTAACTTTTTTGCTTCACCAAGTTCTATTTTCATCGTAACAGCGGTGTCCAGGTCGCGGGTATACAAACAAAGAAGATGTAGAGTTTTTCTAGAGGTAAATACTTTAACAAGGACAAAGCATTACATTGCAAATAATTTTTTAATAAACCATGTATCTATATTACTTTTATAACAGTTTAATAGTCTTATTATTGTTGACAATCGTGGATCTTTGTCGCCGAAATAAACGCATAGCAACACTCACATTACACGTAGAAATGATATTAAAATAGGTTCATATTTATTTAATATGTGATTTATTATCTGCTATATATTAGGTTATCCCATAAGTTCGTGCCGACCATTGTATATACATTTCATATTTTAAAGAAAAACAAGAGAACTTTTATCGAGACGGAATAATGAAAAATAGGAAGAAGTTGTACAACGAGAGGGGAATTACATTTTTTCATGAAACTGAAAGGTATGTAAACAATCTTAACATATATAACCGCTCGAAAAACGGCACGAACTTATGGGATGACCTAATACTTTGATGGAGAGCTTCAAGAGTATCTAACGTTAAATGACCAATTATCTCTAAATTTTAGCAAGAATTTAATTTGTTCACATTACAAGCTTCTTTAAAAGCTCACATCTAAAGTAATTGAAAAACGGTTTACAAACTTGGTTTCTTTCTCTATTATCTTGATGATTACCAGCAAGATGATCAGCAGATGTCGATGCATCTTCACAGTACATGTTCAGCTAGTCTGAGGAGCCGATGTAAATCTTAGGATTTAGTTAAGTAAAGTCCTTCAAACGGACAAACAGTCTTTATCCTAACAGTCCCTAAATCTACCACCTACTACGGGAAGTACGGGAAATCTGCTTTTTTCACGAACAAGGCTTCCCGCTAGCAACCTTCTCTCAAGGGCGGTTAGCATCCTTCTTGAACCACCAACATAGAAATTAACCAATTAACAGGAACGTCCATTTCCCTCACTTTCCGAACGAAGGCTTTCCTCGACGAATCCGATGATCTCGTGTCCTTAGACACACCCCATCATAGTTTTCCTCTGTAGCATCATCGTGACGGAAAGTCATTCTCTCGTGAGGTCGCATTAGCGAGATACATAGCATCTTTATGCTCGGTGGATATTCTACGTTTTAACAAAGAGTTAGTTCAGTAATACTTGTACCATAGACAAGCAAGTGGAGTACAACTTGGACTTTGGAAGAAAGCGCATTTGGTTATCCCGTTGACCGCGGATTCGTTATCGAACCTGAGGCCATTGTCATTAGCATCGCAAGGTATCTAATCACCACGGTTATTTGCCAACACTATAACATTTCTACTTGTGTTAATAAACGTTACCCCCAACCCTAACCCTAATGTAAACCCGACATATATAACTTGTATAGCTCGCCCTCGTCCGCAACTTTTTTCGTTAGTAGTGATCTTTTTTTAGGCATTTAGGCGATTCAGAACTTTCAGTAATGAAAATGGAAACAAAAATTATGTAATATTGTATTATTTTTGGAAATCAGGCGATCAATTCGTGAAAACTCAAGAATCGACTTTTTAAGTTTTCTTCCGTATCTCCTGAAAACTCTCCGCTTCTAATCCCCCTTCTCTTTCTTCTTCTAGCTCTTAACTTGCTTTTTTTCTTTGTTCAATCTTCGCTTCTCCAAGTTCTGTTTTATTTTCTATCCCAAGTTCCCGTTCTTCTCTATTTATATCGTTCGACCGACTCGCAGTAAACACAGGAAAAGTCAAACCGTCGGTTCGTGTTTTAAATTCTATAGAATTTACATGTATAGGATATTCATCTTTTATAGGAAATATGACCCCTATACGTTTATACGTTTATAGGAAATATGACCCTTATACGTATAGTTAAAGACTATAATTACACCCGCGAAACCATTAAATTCCTGTCTCAACGCAGTTCTTACACGGAGGGCAGTTTACGAGCAATTCGCATTTATAGGTTAAATTCAGATGCTCTGTACATCAGGATCCTAAAATCGGTAGTCTGTCGAATAAGGAATAACGAATAAAATTTGGTTTTTATATAGAAAGCTGCTGGCAGCGTGGGTTTCGGTGATTTTTTACTATGTCGTAGAAATCGACGTTTTGAACAACTTTTTCCTCTGCATGTTACCACTACTCGGCCTTACTTTGCGAGATCTTTGCAAAAATCTGTCGGTACCTCCACTACGGTGAATGATACATATAACTGTGTGTCCGTAACACCGTATATGTTCGTATTGTTTGTCAACTACTGTCCGATGGCCGAATTTAGAAAGCTAATGTAAACCTAACTATCACCTTCCAATCACATGCAATATATATACGAAGACTGGGCGAACTTGGACTGGTAATCCACGGATCCTCCGAGTTATAGCCGCTTGCAGAACTGCGTAATAAAAATTATTATTATTAATGGTATGAGTTAGGTTTAGAATAATCCAAGTCTTTTAAATTACAGTTTATATCGAGCTTTATATTTTATTGTCAAGTTAAATACATTTCAGCCAATATCAGCAATGATTCTTACAGTCTCGAATACGCAGTTGTAAATAATTAATTATCGTTAGATTCGGAAAGTAGAGTTCAAAGACAAAAACATCAATGTCTGATGGATGTACATAAACAAATCGCCAAGCGACACGACGCTCAGCTATGCTTGTGTAATATCAAAAGCAAAATTGATAGTTGCGTTACGACTCAGCTATTTTATTTTATCATCCAACCCTCAACTTTACGTGATACTTGCGACTCTGTTAGATATACATGTAATATACATGTAGTGTTACCGACAGTTTTTTGCGAATATCTCGGAGACGAAGACCAAGCGGCAGTAAAATGCCAAGGAAGAAGTGTTGAAAATGTTGATTTCTACAGCATATCATGGAAATTCAAGCTGCCGGCAACTTCTTAAATAATTTATTATCTAAAATTTTATTCTCATTCTTATTCATTATTCATTAAATTTATCTTTAAAAAGAACATTTATTCGTCCGTTTTTTTCTAAATAATTATGTTCGATACATTATAGAGAAATTTTTTATTCGTCTTTATGCAATAAAAACTTCTTCTCTCTTATGAATTGATTTCAATGTATCATTCTACAACTGGTAAAGACGAATAATACACAAAATAAATCATAAATAACTCGAAAATAAGATCACATCGCGTATATGTATATTTATATAAACTTCTTTTCTTGTTTGCCAAATCTGTTCCTGCTATATTCGTTACGTACAACAAAATATCCTGTAGAATTTTGGTATTACCTCTTCTATCTGAAGTATTGAGATACAAAAATTGCTTTTAAAATATTCTTGTGGGCAATATATATTGTTGACAGTGAGTAAAATATGTACATATACATCGTACATGTATAATACGGCTTTGTATACACTGTTGCCCAAGGTTATAGTTTGGTCATGTGGAGGTTAGAGAATTGTTACGTACAAAGTATCTTCTTCGATATAGCTATAAGCATTGTAGCGGTTTATGCCATATATTATACTTACGTATATGTGTGGCAGTTACGCAATTTACGAACGATTACGTACGATCCATTTTGTTATATCACGATAAAAATCACAACGTTTGAGACATTAGGTTTCATGTTTGAATAAAGATGCGTTGTTGTAAAAGACGTGTTTGTAAAAGAAAGACACTTTTCTGACCACCTTGTATAATCGGCGCAGAGACATTTGCGCAGCGTACAGGATTTGCTTATAGTCTAGAAGCGTAGACAATGAACACGCAGTACGAATCTGCCTTTAATAGGGAAGGTATTGTTCAACAGTCTTTCGTATTCGAAATGCGGTAGTGTAGACCTGCTACGGAATAGTTATCTATTTAAACGTTACAATTTTTGTGTTTAGCAAGTGTTTGAGCAATTGGTAAGAAGTAACAGTTGCTAAGTAAAATATAAAATATGGTTATTCGAAAGTTCGCTTGCAATTTTCTATAAAAAGGATTTATTCAGGATAAATACTTTATACTTGTAAATTTTATGAATTAAAAAGTTTCTGTAGATTATTTTAATCTAATAACTTTGTTCTGTCTATAGGATGGGTCATACGGCAACCAGATAGATCATTCCACAGTTTTCTTATTTATTTTTCTTTTTTCTTACTTTTATTACATTTTTCGTCTCTAATGTACTACTTGCATTTATACATTTATATTAACGCAAGAGTGATGATATACGTATTTATGTTTTAGTTTTAATTAAACATATTGATTATATTTTTTAATATAAAAGTTAGGTCGTTCTTCCTATTTTGCTCATTCAGAACCAAAGATAAAGTTAGTCATCGATAATGGTTACTAATAACAGAACTTAACGTATAATTATTTCTATAATTGAATATTATGTTCTTGTAAAATAATTATGTTTTTGTTAATATTAATTATTCATTGAATCTCGTATTGTATTTACCTGATAGTAATTTTTTTTCGAAATTTGTTTAAGAATCCTCCTCTGATACACTTCGTGATACACAAAGAAGCTTATTCCAGTCACGCAATTCTTCATAAATTCTTTTCCATGCTGTTATGGTAAGTTTCTCCCCTACTTCTTTTTGATTATCTACTATTACTGTACTATTTGCTATAACGTCTGTATTTTAATCGCAAAATTGTTTCATTTAAGAAAAGTGATACAGTATATTCATTCGTTATCTTTCCTATTTATTAACCAAAAATTATGAATGAAATAAATCAAATCTCAGTTCTCAGATTCTGTTACAAGTCATTACAATTAGATATGGACATGATTTAAATAATATACCGAGTCTGATATCTACAAAATCGTCTAAAACTTTCAATTTTTATATATAATTTATATGTAGATATTTTATTATACATAGAAATTTATTATACATAGAAACATAACCTCAATATTTAACCAATGGTGAAACAATAATCGGTAGAATATCTCACGTGATATTGATGTTATCCGAAAAAGTTTTAGCAAAAATTGTTTAGTTCGAAAAAAGACATCACATACGGTGCAAATTACTTTTTTGTAAATCCAGTAGTAGGGTCCCTGTTAGTTCACCAGATATCTTAACTTGAATTCGTTGTATAAAAGACAGGTAAGGACGCGAATCGATGCTCTTATGTTTACTTTGTCCTCGTCTTTCGTTTGTTTCAACGTAAACACAATACCGCCTCGTGTCCTACGCTTATCTTTCATACGACAAATTAAACGTAGGATATAATCTAAATTAACAGTTTTTCGACATAAATAGGTTAATACTTTTTTATATGATATGAAACGTTACGATATCGGTTACATCACTGTTGTTTACAAAGCACGAGTTTCGACTGATTGCTAGATAAACAAGAACAATGATAGCAACAAACAACCGAATATCTCATCAAACAAGTCATATTATAGGATGTCAGTATACTTTCCGCGGTGAACCTATGTATATATTGTTTATATATATTGTTTTCATATAGTTATTGCGAAAGTATTTTTACTATTATTTCATATAGTATAGCGAAATATGTTATATTATAGAACTTATACAGGTCCTGTATCTTTACAAAAATCACTTTTTTAATTTGTGATATAGATGTCCACGGCTCATAGTACTATGTGAAACACGGGGTGCGCCTAGCTCACTTTCCTTCCCCCGCGTCATTTAAAAACTTATTGTCATATATAAAACAGCTCACAGGTTTGGTAACTTTACTCGATCACTCTATGTCGGATTTCTTTCTGATAAACACGTTCCTGATTTTTTCCTGCGTATCTTCGTCGGAGTGTGAAATTAGGCAGGAAACCATTTTCTGAGCGTGAGAGTTCAAGAAGTGAGAGAACAGGATTGCCAATTTTGAATATGAAAATAGAAGCAATGTGCACGAAAGCTAATTTTTACCAAAACTAAATTTTAGAATTATATACTTTAGTTGAAATACGATCTCAAATGTTAGGAAGTAACGTAGTATATTACAAACGAAAGAATAAAATGCTACAGAAAGCTCTCGAAACCAATTTCTTTGTGTTTGTTGTTACTTTTCTAGCGATATATCTATTTCAAATTCCGATTGCCGCTCATAGGTTGGAACACTTAATAACAGAAGTACGAATCCCCATTGATACCATTCAATTTCTATATAAAACATTTTTCCCTATTTTTTATACATATAGAAATAATAGCGCGTATACACTTAAAATGGACATACTGTATACGTTATGACTTATGGCTCATAACTGTTTAGTGTAATAATAACTGTATCTACGTGTAGACTCTATCTCAGAACACATGACATTTCAAAAAGGCTATTAAATTGAAGTTAAGTTTCGAAAAATCTAATCCTTCTGGCCATATGGTCACCGAAGGTCAAAAGGTAATATGAAATAATGTTTAATAGCAATTCGATGTATCGCATAATTACTGAAGTCCGTGATGCGTGTGATTTCGATACCCAATCTTGCAGAGATTCTTCGTAACGAATCTGTTGACTAACTGAACCCGTTTAACCTTTCTTAGTACCCTTTTCACACCTCGGAAGTTGGGGAAAAATTAGTACTGGCAAATAGGAGGAAATCGTGGTGTTCATGAGATTTTCGTTTAAAGGATTTCTGTTTCGCGTTGGTCCTAAGTTCTCCATAGTCTAAATCGAGCGTACGATCTCTAAATAAATATGAATGAAATGTTGCGTGAACATAACATCTCCTTTTTTGATGGGATATCATTTGTTGGTATGCTTTCACACTCGTAGATCGAACGCGTGTCAAGAAAATATTCAAGTGAACTGTTACCCTGTAGTATGCGCGTATGTATGTATATATGTAGTACTTATCGTTTGCGCGCTTTATTCGATTTCCTGTTTCTCTTGAGTGTGACGTTTGGCATCAGTAACTGATGTTTTCATAAGTTGGATGGGGGAGCAGTAAGCTATTCTTCCATTTGTACGGTAGTTTCCCCTTGGTTGAATTGACTTTTCCGTTCTCGATCTTGAACTGAGTCAAGTACGAATTTCCCCATTGACCATTTCACCAGTCCGACTCGGCACTCGGTCACTTTTATTTCGGAGGAGGGGAAAATGCTCTTACGCATACCCCGTACCAAATGTACATGGATTATGTGGGACTCGGCAGATGTCTTGCTATACCCACTAAAAACCTCTCCCCCTTCCACTCCTGAGATACTCGAGGTTCGCCTCTACTAAACGTACCCGACTCCTCTCATCTTGTTCCCGTCACTGCTCTTCCTCTTCTTCTTACTCCTCTGGAGCGTCCATCTCACGTCTCCAGCCCCTTTTCTTTTCTTTGCCTGATGATCATCGCCCGCATGCAGAACTCTGAGAACTTCTGCCACGACCGATCATCTTCAGCCATCCTCGCGACGATGTCTACTTCCATGCTCCACTCGATCCCCAAATCGGTCTCAAGTGAAGCTCTCTCCTCCATCCATCTGGGGCACTTGAATAGGACATGCTCAGCGTCGTCCGGATCATCCCCACAATCCCAACAACTCGAGTTGTTCTCCTTCCCGATCCTACACCGGTACTTGTTAAAAATTCCGTGACCGGTAAGGATCTGCATAACATAGTAATTGATCCTCCTTCTCCTTCCTACGAAAATCAAAGGATCGTTAATCAACCTCCTAGTCCAGTTGTCGGGATTGTGGAACGCCCATTCGATCCTCCACCTGTCCTTGGCATCCTGTTGTTGCCTCTTCTTGTCCTCCATCCAGTAATGCCTCTCTGCCAGCCCCTCTTCTTCATATCTCCTCTTCGCCTCATACTCCTTACACCGGAGTTTCGCCTTAATGTGTATGGACATACTGCCCGTTACCATACACAGTGTCCCGTGCGACACTGTCCTATACACCGTCGACATCCTCGCCAGCGCTGCCCTCTGGGCACTGATCACGATCTTCTTATTCTTTGCCATGCTTAGGGCAGATGCCCAAATCGGCGCAGCATACAATACCACTGATTACCACACTCAGTAATACAATCTTCTCACGGAATTGGTGGGTCCATTCACATTTGGCAGGAGGCTCCTAATAACACCTACGAACCTCTCCGCCTTATCGCACACTTGCTCCAAATGCGATAATTGGATTGGCATTGTCAAGTGTCACTCCGAGATATCTTGTCCAGTTTCTCTTTTTTATGTCCGAATTGACTTTACATCTGATCCTGTTTACTAATGTTTGATTTACCCTCTCGTTCAGTCCATTGGAGGATGGACAGTCTGTCGAGGTGAAAATTAATTTAATGTTCTTCTTTCACGCGTACTCTTGAACTTCTTTGGATGACATTACTGGGTATCGGTCTGCAAGGATAATTTTTATGGAATCAGTTTCTCCCGTCGAGTCTATAAGTGTTATGATATCTCCTGAGCGTTGCGTTTTTGACGTGGACATAAAAACAGCCCTTGAAAAATGATCAATAAGTATGTGCATATATTTCTTTAGTGAGTTGTTATTGGAAAGACCTCCGACCGTATCGAATGACATTATTTCAAACGGTTTCCTAGCTGGTCCTAGTTTCGACATAAACCCGATCGGTCTTCTCGTTCTGCTTTTATTCTTGATGCAAATTTCGCATTGTTTGCAGAATTTGTCGACAATTCGGTCCATATTTTTGAAATAACAGAAGGGTCGGATTTTTTCAATATATGGTTCCTTCCAACGTGACCAAAGAAATCATGAACCGTCTTTATGATATGTTGACCAAACTCTTGTGAGACCAATATACGTTGACGTTCTTTAATATTTAAAAAAAAATCTCTGATTTTTGTATAAGGTCTTTCGTATTGTTAATATTTTCTCTGTTTTCTTTTTGATCTTGGATTATGTCTTGTTTTTTATAATATTTGCTACTTTTAAAACATCTTCTTCATTGTCAAAACATTCTAAGACGGGGTTCCTGGATAGTGCGTCTGCCTCTATGTTGTGTTTTCCTGAAGAGTAGATGATCTTGAAGTCGTACTGCGACAAGTAGTGCATCAGGTCTCTTAAAGTTTCATCGGTTCTTGCCTTGATTCTCATTGATTCCAACGGTTTATGATCTGAAAGGACAGTGAAATATCTACCGATTAACCAATGATGCCATTACTGAATCGCCTCTTTAATAGCGAGACATTCAAGGTGGATTGCTTTCTTCTTTGCCTCTGTTGGTTTCAATTTTCTCGAAAAGTACGCGACCGGGTGTAACGTCCCGTTGTCTCGAGGTTGCTTTAAAACTGTCCCTAAGCCGTCTCCACTTGCATCTGTATAAATGAATACTTCTTTGTTATGGTCGTATATTGAAAGGATTGGACTTGAACAAAAGTATTCCTTAATTTTTTTAAATGACTTTTCACATTCTTCATTCCAAATGAATTCTGTATTTTTTCTCAGTAAATTGTGTAGTGGTTCTAAGAGTTTGCACGCGTCTTCTATGAATTTATAATAAAAATTTATTTTTCCGAGTAGTCTCACATTTTTCTTGTTTCTTGGACGTTCAAATTCGTGTATCGTTATCTTTTCCTGGTCTCACGCCGTCTTTCTCGATAATGTGGCCTAGATATTTTACTGAGTTCTCTGCGAATTTACATTTGGCCAGTTTTAATCGGAAGCCTTCTTTTCTTATGACTTTCATCAGCTGCTCTATGTGTTTTATATGTTAATCAAACGTTTCGGAGAAGACTAGGATGTCGTCAATGTAGTTAATGCAGAATTCTGCTAATCCGTTCCTTCTAAGAGTGTTTGCCAGCACCCGTTGGAAAATAGCAGGAGAGATTTTCAGTCCGAACGGTAAACATTTCCATTGCCAGTGTCCATTTTGTGTTATGAAGGCTGTCTTCTCTCGGTCCTCCTTTTTTATTGGAATTGACCAAAACGCTGAATTAATGTCAAATGTTGAGAAGAAATGGCAATTTCCCGCTTTGACTATGATATCTTCAATTCTTGGGAACGGTTGCGATTCCGGAACAACAATTTTGTTTATCTCACGGAAATCAATACACAGTCTATCTCTACGATTCGACTCTTTTTTAAAAGCTAGTGTCACCGGTGCTGCAAATGGTGAACTTGATTCCTCCATGAGATCGTGTTCTAGTAATTTCGTAATCTGGAATTCTAGTTCTTTCTGATTTGGAATGCTACATCTGTATGGTTTCTTTGATATGTATTTGTTTTCGGTTAGCTTAATGGAAGCCTCTTGTGATTTCCTAGTTCCCACATCGAATTTTTGTTTGGCAAATACGTCTTTATATTTCTCTATAAGTTGGCTTACCTCTTTTTTTTGTAGGCTATTTAAGTGTCCTAGGTTGTCCATAGGCTTGCCCGTCTCCTTGTATTCGGTAACGTTTACCTTTCTTCTCTGATTATTTTTTCTTTCTTCTGTTCTATTAAATATTATTTCCTCTTTGTCATCTACATTTTGACTTTCTCAAATTCTCGTCTTGTTTTAACTTGAATTGCGTACTATATAAACATCTATTTCTTTTTCTATTTTATTAATTCTCATTCTAAGTTTCGCCCGGTTATTCGTGAAGTCCTTCCCACTGATAGTTTTAAACATACTCTTCTCTTTTATTATGTCTGCCTTTATTTGGTCAATGATTCGTTGGTTAATGTAGGTCCAGTGTCGTAGACGCCTTCAACCTCTTTCTGGTCATTGATTCTAACTCGAAGCTTTATCAATGATTCGTGCTTCTCCGGGCGTTTTAGTTTTTTTCATTCTCATCTGGTGTTATTCCTCTTTGTTTTCTGACGTGAATGATTCTAATGAATTTACTTGTTTGTGGTTCCTCTGAGCATTTCCGTTTCTGTTTCTGCATACTTCTATTGGGTAAAATCGGCCTGGGAAATTCAGTGCTTCACAAATCACGCACGGTTGTTTCTTGGGTGGTGGACTTTCTGTCCAATCTTACATTACTTTCTTGTGTTTTTTTCCTTTTTTTCTGATCTTCATATTGCCCCAAAAGTCCGATTAAGTCATTTCTTGATTGTACCGCTACTTTATCGATTCCGTCTTGAATGTATATGGGTAATCCAATAACAATTAGATTTATCCTTGTCTCCTCGGAAGTCTTCCTCCTTACTTCCAATATTAACCGTTCGCGAGTTTTCCTGATAGTATCTTTTTAATTTTGATTGGCAAATTAATACATAGTAAAAATATCTGAGCGTGTTGTAATTGACAGGTTTTTATAATTCCCGTTTGTTATTATTATACGGTGTTCGGACGCTGGCAGTTCGCGAATTTCCCCCATCATATTATTTGAATTTTGGTTGTAGATTAATATTGTAAAAAGTGAAAATATCTGAACGTTTTGCGTCTTTATTCCCCTAAACGTTCTTTACCTAATTCTATTATCCCCAGAGTAGTGTCTCGCATCATTCGCGAGTTATGACATATTCTTACTCTGTCTCAAGTTACGGGTCGTGTTGAGCGCGAGACGCGACAAGAAGATTTCAACGAAATTCTCCAAGAAATTGCATTTTACAGATATGCGCGCACTTCGTGCAAAACTTCCATGCGATGCATTCGGCATCAAAACAGAGTAAAAAGAGTGCTTAGTTGACAGGATATCCCTTATTGGAGCGGAAAAGCAACAGGTTTCAACGTATATCCCCATAAGATTGCACTTTACATTACAATGCGCGCTGCGATCAATAAATTTCACAATATGCCACCATGGATAAGATAGGATTAATAAAGCGATAAGAAAAATAACCGGAATTCACGAAACGCGCACACCGCGATCAGTAAAATCCACATTACGTCGCTTTCAATAAAATAATAAAGAAACTCACGTAAAATACTCGTTACGAATCGTTAAACACTTCAAGAAATTTCGCAGAGATACTTCGTTATATCGAAGACTACGTAGGGATAGGTGTTGCGCGGTTCAGAGTTGGCGTAACATTGAGACGTCCGCTGATGCTCTCTGCCTTGCGCGCGCTCTCCCCACCATAGTACACAGTGCAGTAAGCAGCGAATAGGAGCTGAGGGACGATGATGTTCTCAGGTAAAGTCAGCAGAGGGAAGCAGCTGCGACGCGCCAAAGGATCGAGTATCACCGCGAGCAGAGATAACCATGTGCCGAGAAGAGTTCGACTCATTATCAGCAAAACGTAAATCCAATCTTACATTACTTTCTTGTGTTTTTTTCCTTTTTGTCTGATCTTCATATTGCCCCAAAAGTCCGATTAAGTCATTTGTTGATTGTACCGCTACTTTATCGATTCTGTCTTGAATGTATATGGGTAATCCAATAACAATTAGATTTATCCTTGTCTCTTCGGAAGTCTTCCTCCTTACTTCCAATATTAACCGTTCTTTTTTTATATCATACTCGGTGAACGAATCTGAAATGTATTTAAAATTATAGGCTTATCGTACTGCAGACCAACCTTTATTGCCAAAATCTTTTAGAAATGCCGCCTTCCAGTTTTCCCAGTTGTATTCTTCATCCTTCAACAGATTTGTCTGGTACCGTTCTGATGCTGTTTTTCCCAAATATTTTTTCAAATTCTTGATTCTTTTTTCGTCGTTTTGGATTTCGTACTTTTCACATTCCGTTTCATACTCTAATATCCAATCGGTGTTTTTCTGTATTCTATCAAATTGTTTTATGGTGAAGTCCGTGGCTTCTTTCTCATGCATGTTTTGTTTCTGGAAGATCTCTAATAATCCTTCTATTTGAAGACTGGGCTTCTCGGTTTCGGTCTTTATTTTCCTTGTGGGGATGATTTCTGATTTTTCTAAGTAAGTATCTCGAAACACGAAGTTTAAATTTGTATCAATGTATGACGCTGCCGTTGCGTCATCCATCGTGATTGCAACGTTTCTGTAATCGCCTACCTTGGTTAAGCTGTTTGCGGCTTTCCTCACTATCGATAAACTGAATAACTGCGGATGATGATCTCTTGCTTGATATTCTGGGGGAAAGAGATAGCATACTTCGTCTTCTGGTTTTCTTATGGATTCTATGCATTCTATTTTCTCCCCTCTTGCGTTCTCGTTCATGACGATACATAGCTTCACTTCTAACGGCATGGCGTAGTGAAAATCGATTTGTAAGATCATAAATCTTGGGATAATTCAGGGATCGATTCTGTAGTCTGAAAATCGAGTTTTTTATTATGAAGTAATTAGATAAAATACAAAAACAAATAACAATTAATATCCGTCTATAACAATAAATAACAATAATTATATTAACTGGAAATAACAAGTTTTTGGTATAATGTTTACCTGAAAATCGAGAATCGATTTTCAACGTCCTGAGCTATCGATCTTTCTTCTTCAGTCTTTAAAATCTTAAATAACTATTCTGTAACCTTGTCTGTCTCTAATGTAACTCTCTGTCCGTCCGTTTGGGAAAATGCGTGCCTCTCAAAAATGGTTGTCCGTAAAACAAAAGAGGATCGCTCTGTCCGTGAAGCAAAGCCTGTCGTGCTACCCGTAAAACAAAAAGAATCCCTATCCCACATGAACTCTAGGAAGTTTACACGTATATTTAAAATAAATAAATATACGTATACAAAATCCTTGAAACAGTATAAAACTTGTTATCGTTCGTTGCGGAGATAGTCGTTCATCTCGATATATACCGTTCGATATTTCGTAGCTAATCGACTTATGTGCCGCTACAAATTAAAAACCTTAGGGACTCATTTCCCAGTCAACAAAATAACTTCGGTCTTCTTCGGAAGACCCGCGTCCTTACACCATTCTGCCACCATCTTGACCAGTCCGTGGACCCTGTCCCCGATCTTTTGTGTTTTCCGTATCGTGATGACCAGGGCCAAGTCATCCGCGAACGCGATCGCGTTCAAATCCTTGACCGGGTCCAATGCCTTCAGGAGCCCATCGTAGACCAAATTCCACAATAATGGTCCCTGACTGACCCCGAGGCACCCCCGCATAAATATTTCTTTCTACGTTACCCTCCTGGCAGTGGACAACTATTCTTCTATCCGACAGATCGTCCAGAATCTTCAGCAACTGGCTTGATAAACGCCTTTCCTTGGCCTCCTCCAGTATCCTCTTCCAGCTCAACGTGTTAAGGGCGTTCTTTATATCCAGAGCGACTAGAACGCAGACCAATCCTCTTCTTTTGCATAGCTCCGCGATCCCACAAACTCTTCTCAGCGCGTCGATAGTAGACCTTCCTCTTCTAAATCCATATTGTTCTCTACGGAAGGGATCCATCCCTAGGCATCTCTCGATGTGGTTCTGACATGTATACTCCCAGACCTTGCTCAACGCCGGCAGTATACTTATCGGTCTATAAGAAGATGACAACAGATTCCAACCTATTATAAGATAATATAAATAATTGCATTATAATACCAATTTCCGTGATAACTGGAAACATAACCTATACCATCCATCTATACCTATTACTATAATAATATAGGTTGCAGATCAAATTAACTAACACAGATTACATACTTATTTAATAATAACTTAACTTATTTAACAACCACATGTTAAATAATTATCTTATCTTTGCATCTTCATAAAAATCTATTTTAAAAGTGCTTAAACACCAAAAATATAGTGGACATAACTATCAAATAAATCACTAAAACACTCTATATCAAAAATTTACATTTCTTTTTCATCATTAATCGTCATAAAAGAACTTCACAGTTATCATTTAGTCAATTCTTACCACTAAAAACACCAGTAACTGACAATGCTTTAAACCTAATCTTATCTACCATATAATTAATTTTCCTTAATAATACCCTTATAAATCAAGCCATGGGCTTAACAATTATAATTTAATAACCAATTTACTTCTTCTCCTGCTTTCTTAGCCTCAGAAAGCTCACAGAAAATTTTATTTCACTATAAACATAATGTAAACATAATCTTGCTACAATCTCCCACCTGATTTTAACATTTCCACACTGCCGGAATCATTCCGCTCCTATATATACTGTTAAACAGGTCCAGGAGCCGCCGAGGGCGTTGTTCAACGATGATCTTAACAACCTGCCCTGGGACTCCATCCACACCCGTGGCCTTCTTCGGATCACATCTCTTCATTGCAACCCGCAGATATTCTTCCGTTACCCGCAGATCATATGGATCCTTGTCCTGCGTCCATGGGATACGAATACCATGCCCTTCCTCCGACTGTTCTTCTCGACCGGTGACGAAGAGGTTGTCCAGAATCCTCGCAACTCTGCCCCTGCTAAAACTCTCCGGAGCTCCGCATCGTATTATCTTTGCCTTGACCACTCCATACGGCCTCCCCCAGGGATCTTGTTCCAGAGCTGCGCGGAACTCCTTCCACTTCTCGTCCTTGCTGCGCACGATCGCTCTTCTCAACCTCTCTCTCGCCTTCTTGAATTCGCTTACCAGGCCAGCGTTGTCACCACTAGCTGTCATTGCCCTCTGAGCTCTTCTCCTTTATCTCAAAGTTGTCCGTCTCAGATCGGACTCGTCGTTCCACCAGTACTTTAAACATTTCCTTCCTCGCGGGGGTAAAATCCTCGGCATACGTGCGTTCTTATCGTTTGTGTCGTCATAGTCCATAAAATTTATTCTTTCGTCCAAGTTTCTCAAGAATTTTCTCTCGTCAGTATTCTTCGTCGAGTACCTAAGACTGAGGCTACCCTCCACTTGTCTTCTTCCATATACCAAAAATCTATGTAAAATATAACGAAGATCAGAGGCAGGGTACCAGCCCATAAAGGAGCTGCTCCTCCATCTCTGCCTCATCCGGCTCCGACCTCCTTCCTCCCCAGACCGTAGACTTCGAATTGTAGTTTCCGGCCACCATCGTCCCCGGAGCTCTTCTCTTGCCCTCCCTTATTGCCGCCTCCAGCTCTTCCACGTAACTTTCGAACTCACATCTACTCGCATTAGAGGAACAATATCCACTCATGCACATAGTGTTCTTTACCCTGACGCCGACCACTCCTCTCTTGGCAATCTTGGTCCCGCCGATCGCTTGTCTCCCATTAAACAGAGTGACCCACAGCGACGCATCCCCGCCCGTATCGTTATACCAATACTCTAACTGTTTGTACGGCTCGGAGATGACCACCATGCCCACCCTGTTCTCACATGCATACTGCTCCATAAGATCCTGGGCAAGCTTACACCTATTAAGGTTGATCTGCAGGACCTTTATCTTCTAGGGCCGCTTCTTCTCGTACTCCATCTGCCCTCAATTCTGACCATAGGGCAGGCTAATGATCCCGTAATGTGCCTCGCACTCGCTCCCTCGTGTCTGGAGCACATGGCATACCTCGGCTCCTTAGTACACTCCTTCATAGTGCGATCCTCCCCACCACATCTCCTGCATAACTCTCTACCAGGGCATACCACCGTGTATCTAGTCGCCGTATGCCCCAGCATGTGGCACTTGTAGCACCTCTGCACATTCGGGAGGAGCCTGGCCGACGATATCGTCAGGCCCGTTCTCAACCTAAGAGCCTCCCCTTCCTTAGGGAACACGTTCGCGGGGATCACCACCACCGCCGTTTGCGTCCCTCACGGCACCATGTTAAGCGCCTTCACCTCTACCTGATCGGAATGGGATATTCCTCATTCCCTTTTAATGTCCTCCACTAACTCCTCCTTACTCGTTAGTGGATCCACATTTTTAATTCGCAAAGTTACTCTATTGACCAGGGCTGACACCTCCACCCGGTCGCTTAACACCGCCTTCAGTTTCTTGGTCACTTCGTTAATTGCCACCTCCTTATCGAATTCGATAAGAATGTGGCCGGCCCTCGTCCTCCTCATGACGGTGATTCCCACGATAGTACTTCTCACCGCCATGATTTTTCTATATACTTCCATCAATTCGCGATCCTCGTCGACCTTGATAAGGATGGCCTCCCTTCTCCTCCTTCCTGGGGGTATCCTTCTTAATTGTTACTCCCCCTTTCTCCTACAGGTTGTGGTTCTGGTTGTCGTCGTCTCTTTTCTCTCTTTCTCCTTTCCACGACGTACCATCCGTCAGAATCACTCCTCACTCTCTCGGAGTAATCGGCAACCTCCGTCCACATACCTCCGCATACGATGGTTCTCCTTTTCTTGGTCTCTTCGTCACCGCCGTGACCTTGTTTCCTTCCGCCGGAGAAACCATCCTTCTTTTCGGCCTCATCCAGAGACATCCGTCTTCTCTCTCCTGCCTGCTCACGGCATTCGTCCTTCCAATTATCCGCCCAGACCTTTCCACTCTGTCGAGCTTCGATATTTCTCTCCTGCTCGGTGCCCTCATACACTGCTCCAATGTAGACACCGAGCCCTCCACCATTAAACTCATTCTTCTGAGTTTCTCATTCTCTTTCCTGTTTCTCCATAGACTCTCATCGTCTTGACCCACCCCCATTAGGGATCTAGTGAGACTGCTCAGTTTCGAAGCCTTTAAGATAATACTTAGCATCTTTCTCCGTATCACTATACGGGTCCTCGATCTCCTCCATGTTTTCCTCGACCTCGATGCCACCCGGAACTTGGCTTCGATATCTTGCCGAAGAACTCGGCTCCACGGCTCTCCTCGCCAAATATCTCCTGCCTCCATCCGTTATCACCTTCACCTCCTTAAGCGTACTAAGGCTCGCCTCGGAGTACCCGCCATCACATGTTTCCTTCTTTGTCCCGATAGTTGGACTCCTCAACAGTCTCTTACTAGGTTTGAAGGGATTTAACTCCTCATCCACCTTCTTGCTTCCACTTCCAGGCAGCACCGTGATCGTCACGTCCCTCAACTTCACATCGAAGAATGCCCTAAGCCTCTCATTCTCCGACTCCCTCCTACTCATTTGACTCAATTGATCCCCGGTCGTCTTTCCCGCACGAGGGGAGGCCCTGGGATTGACCTTTTCCCCGCTGTTTTTCCAGTCGCTTGATGACCGTCGGGTCGGGCCTGGAGAACCATTCAAACCACCAACGGGGCCTGGGTGCTCCGCAACCCCCTGAGCCGTAAGTTTATTTCCTTTTCTTGACTTTTCCATAATTGTAATAGGTTTCTCATTGTCCATGTACATAGCCAGTCGTCACCAATTCTAGTCGTTATCCTTCTAAACATTAGGGAAATCATAGTCCTGAGTCATGCCAACGTCGTCATCACACATCCAATCCCTTCGAAAATTTTATTTCAATTCGCATTTCTGACCTCGGTTATATATGTTAGCAGTTATATATGTTAAGATTGTTTACATACCTTTTAGTTTCATGAAAGAATGTAATCCCCCTCTCGTTGTACAACTTCCTCCCATTTATCTGGTAGGGCCATTATTCCGTCTCGATAAAAATTCTTTTGCTTTTATTTAAAATAATTTTCTAAGCTATTTTTGAGAATGTCAATATTTTCAAATGCTGTACCTACTAAAAAGTGTTGTAATGCTCTGAACAGGTGGTAATCAGATGGGGCAATGTCTGAGGAATATGGGGGATGTGGTAAAATTTCCTAATTAAATTCAGACAGTTTTTTTATAACGCTTTTCGCGACATGCGGTCTAGCGTTGTCGTGATGGAAGATAACGTTGTTCCTATTTACTATACCTGGTCGTTTTTCAGCTTCCCTTAATTTTTCTAACTGAGTGCAATATTTCGTCTGAATTAATGGTATCACCACTAGATAAAAGTTCAAAATAGAGTATTCCTTTATAATCCCGCTATACACACAAAAGAACTTTACGTGGATGTAACCCTGGTTTTGCACACCGTTGAGGTGGTTGAATTCGTTGGGACCAGCTACGTTTCCGTTCAGGGTTTTCGTAAAGTATCCACTTTTCATCACCAGTTACCAGGCGTTTAAGGAATGGCTCATGTTTATTACGCGCAAGTAATGACATGCACGCCGTCGTTCGTTCAAGACGGTTCCGTTCCGTAAGTTCATGGGGCACCCAAACGTTCAACTTTGACACCATCCCCATTTTTGGGGATTTGTCAATTTTGGAGAGGTTGTCAATAGTAGTTCAACCGTCACCGTGCGAATTCCACCATTTGCCTCGGTATCTTATACATATTACCTGGTCCTCATTTGATTCGGTTTTCGTTGAATTTCTGTTCTCTGAATGCGTAAAGATTATGGAGATCCTCGTCCGGGTTTTGTACCACCATTGGCGGATGGGGGGTTGTAGCTGCTCGGTGGTGTTCATCTTTCGGGCGTTGCTAGAAAGAAGACGGCCGCTAGCAGTGCAAGTTAGATTGGTTTGATACAAACTCAGCGCAAGCATAAAGATAAGTACGCGTATTTATCGAGAATGACAGGTATCCAAATAATTTAGCAATTTTTTAACTTTTATTCCCGCAGTGATAAAGAGTATACTACCACTGTATTGGTCAAATAACACAATGTATTTATAATTTGAAAAACGTGGGCTAGCACGGTTTGAAAATTTGGGAAACCCTCGTGTAACATGTTATTCGCATAACATGCTTTCGCTCCATCGAAAATGGTTTTCGATAATTGGAGAAATTAAACAAGAAAGAAAGGAAATGCAGACCACTGAATTATGAAACAGTTGGCAGTCATTACAGTTTGTCCTTTCAGACATATGTACGGCACTGTATTGGTACTCCCGGAGCTTAAATTTTCGCCTAATCAGTTTTGAAAAGGGAACAGAAAGCACTAATTTCAGAGTACAGTTAATAATGTTGGCGTGAACTTCTCGGCAACATGTGAACGTATAGAACGCGACTGTTGGGGTCCAGGTAATAGCCTGTTAGTTGCTTAAAGCGGTCGGCAGAGATTTTGAATTTCATTCAGTGACGCTTGGACAGAATCTGCCGTAAAGCGAAATGAAGTTATTAATTCGCGATATTCGAAAGTGGAGAGAAACCGTTTTTTTTTCGATATCCGGCAAGAGGCGTGATGTGTAGCTGCAGAAAGTTGGAAATTTAAAAGGAGGTTACTTATGGGGTTGCACTCTTGGGGTACCAGGACTTAATCCGCTTGGAGTGGAAAGAGTTTCATGTTCGAGTTGCATGATGGAAAAGAGAATCCGTTACGTATATGGTGAAAATAGAAAACAGACTTGATGGAAATAGACAATAGATGATAAAGGATAGGGAAAGTAATTTATGATCGCGTAATTTGAATCTCCAACACTCCTCATCCTCGAGTGAGACAAGTGAATGCTACACGGTATATTGAATTGCGATTTATTTATGTACAATTGAGTATACGAACTTCAAGCTTTGAGGAAATATAACTTTTCTTAATTTTGTAAAGTGTACAAAATTCAATTGCCAAATATCTATCAGCTGAAAACGCTTTTTAGCGAATGAAACGGTGTTTTATTTGATCTTGATTTCTACTATTTTTGCACCTTGCGCAGCAACTGACAGCAACTCAGTTCTATTCTTTCTATTTGTTCTCTACTCAAGAGTTGCATTATTATATGCTGGTCCAATAGATTTTCCAACTTCAAATTATTCAGAAATGACTCTATATGCTAATAATAAATAAGGAAGTTCGTCAATTTTGTTCCATTTGAGGTCTCACGTGGATCTCTGTAAAGTTAGCGTTTCTCTACGAATTTTACGCTCGTGTGTCTTTATCTTTTTCTAAACTCTTCGGTATTCTTCTTCTTTACGGTCGCTTACCCAATGCAATAGCAGCGAAGGAACCGCACGACATCTTGTCGTCGCCCCCCCCCCGCACAGCCCCTGCAATGGTAGCTCGTCGCAGAAGAAGAATCCCAGATCGCTTGCTGCCGCCTCCGATTCTAGCGACATCCTCTTTCCCACTCCTGTTTTCACCTCCCCCTCGCCAGACGCAGAAACACGCTCGGGAGCCAGTCGAATTCGGCTACCCTCGGTCACTGCGCTGTATGGGCCCACCAACTTCTCCGAAATTCTTCGTAAGAAGAATATCAGATCCATTGAGGTTTCCCGAGGCATAGTACTACACCGCGAGAACTCCCTGTTCGTACTCCCCAAATATCGAGCCTGCTTCAGCTTCAAGGTAGAAATTGCTCGAATTTTCTTTTCTCTCGGCTCACATTACTTTATTTTGGATTTTTTTAATCGCGTTGCAATATGCTGCCTTCAACATCCGGGTCGTGTTGTTCAACATGTCCGCCAGATTTCATAGATGAGTCACATAAATAAATTCGAGTCGCTGCAATCGAAGATACTGTAGCGGTACATGAGTTAGAGGGCAATTCAAATCACGTTATTTTGCCTCATTTGACACTTGCCTTGACGCACGAAACGTAATGATAAATAATCTCCGGGCGAAACAATGTCGCCACCGCATGCAATCGCTGAATAAAGACGAATTCGAATTTTCCCACTCTCCACCGACCAGTGTGAATAAACGGACGCGATCGTGTGCGAGCAGTTATTGTCCGAGTTATTATCCGAGTTGTTATCCAAGTTATTGTCCAAGAGATTATCCGAGTATCTATCAGTATCTATCAATATCTACGAGTATATTTCTGTATCGACGAGCTATCTACCGAGTTATCGACGATTATCTTTTACTGAGTATTAATTAGCAATTCTACTTTGCGATTTATACTCTGTACGAGCGTCTCAGCGAATATAGTCTGTATATCTCTTTATCATTTTAAATATATTCGACGGTTACGTCAACGGGCAATAACATCTAGTAAATCTCACTCATGATCAACCATCCTCTACGCAGTCCTCTACAATATTCAGAACAATAGTCAACGCCCCAAGGTATGTCAGAAACGAGGATATACGCAAAGACCTAAAAATACCAACAGTCAAAGAAGAAATCGGCAGATACGCAAAAGAATACAAGGAAAGAATGGCAAGAAATCCAAACCAGTTGGCTGTTGAATCGAGCAAAACTCTCATAAAAAGAAGACTAAAGAGAAAACAACCCACTGATCTCACTAAAGAAATAAAATAGAGCAATTGAAAGATAGTATCCCGCTTGAGGTAACCATCCACATATTAATTAGCAATAAAGATAGAAGAATCTACCGAATGTCCAAATTGTAAAGTACGTATTTCCGAAGTGTACGTAGTGGGAGATTTACGTGACAATGCAGTGCAATGGAGTGTAGAAAAGTAGAGTTTAAACATCTTTAATATAGTTAATAATATAGTAATAGTTATTTTTTGTATCTATGAGATAAACTCTTATTTCCAGATAATGCAAATGACTTGAGATGACACAGCATAAACGTAACATCATAAAAAATAAAATAATATATAGAACACGACGAAACAAGAACAGGAAAAGAAAAGACTGGTTGTACGAGATCGCGCAATTGATTTTAGTAGATACATACGGTGATGTGAGCGGAGTGCTTAAGACTAGATAGAGTGACAAAAAAGAGCAGTTTATTGTCGAAATTGTTGGCTTTTACAACTAGATGATCCAAGCTGTTATATTAGCCATAAAGTTTCGGGTACGAAGAGAATGTGTGTTCTTATACGATGCACTGGAATTTAAAAACTCAATTTATTGAGAATGTCGGGTGCTAGGACAAAATTATTAAAACTTTTAGGACACTTATTATTATAGGACTTATTTCTTTTGGGATAATAGGGGTGATTGATGTGATATAACACTGCGATTAACAGGTTATAAATTTTATATTTCCATCAACTTAATACAATGAACTTACGCCGTTGCGTGTGATATAAATGTCGTAGACGATTCGTCGACGTATGAAGATCCGATGGATATACCTTCGTAGTGGAGCAAGGCCCTTACAATTGAATGTAATAGAGGAAGAATTTGACTTTCTTGATGTAGAAGAAGTAACAGTCGAGTAAACTGATGTTCCGCTCTCATGCAATTACAGAGGAAAGCTCCATGCGGGTATGTTTTTTGAAACAAGAAAGCGGATTCGTTGCTCACACTTTTCGTTAGTATGGCGAAGGCAACGATCTGCGATGCTCATTGGATCAAGTCAATATTAATGAGTGATTAGAGGGGAAGAAACCTCCTACCAACGTTGCTAGTGGGTGTCATTGTTTAAGGGAAAAACCGGATTTTCCGTTAGGTCACTACCCGCTTTTTCCGTAATTTCTAAGAGCGAATAGTAAACCTAAGGACTTTACTAATAACCAGCCATAAACCAAAAAACATTTCTAGGATTAGAAAATCCTTCAGGACAAACAGATTAACTGAAAAACATGTGTTGAAACAATGGAGTTAAAAGGTTAAAGTTTATGGTGGGTCTTTCGGCCTATTGAGGGGTCGGAGGGACGGTACGTAGACAGTTGGCTGCCGGACAATGAGGGATGAAGTGCAGATGTCTCACGCGGCATAACATCCTCCTCCCGTTGAGAGGGCACCGATCAAAATTCTGTGTGAAGGGTCAGGTGGATATCATCTTCACATCCTTCGCTCTTCGGAGCTGTTCGGACTCGCCTGGATCGGGTTAACGGGGTAGGGAGATCAGTCGTTTGACGCCGCGATTCAAGATACTCGCTGCCATCTGCACGGTAGATAATTACTTCGTCCACTCTCCAGCGATGTCTCGACTCTATGGAAAAGTGGTTTCATAAATGGGGCTTCAAAATTAACGAAAACAAATCCGCACGTGTAACCTTCACACTGCGAAAACAAACCTGTCCTCAGGTGACCATTAACAATATAACAATTCCTAACAAGGATTCAGTCAGATACCTGGGCATGACTCTGGACGGGAGATTAACATGGAAACAAGACATCTCAGATAAATCTCAGACAAGACATCTCAGATAAGACAAGAGAGATAAATCGAATTAACTCAAGGATAAACTTAAAAAATTCTACTGGCTCACTGGCCGACGCTCCAACCTAAGCACGCAGAACAAAATTACACTCTATAATACCATAATAAAACCTGTCTGGACCTACGGAATCCAACTATGGGAAACAGCAAGTAATTCCAACATTGAAATACTTCAACGCTTCCAATCGAAGACGCTAAGATCTCTAATAAATGTACCCTGGTATGTTACCAACGAAGCAATTCATCGCGACCTCAAGATACCCATAGTCAAAGAAGAAATAACAAAATATAGCAATAGATATAGCAAAAGAGTCAAGAAACATCGAACCCCCGTAATTACTAAATTGCTTAATATGTCGGACCAGATCCACAGGCTAAAAAGCACTATCCGTTAGACCTAAGCACAAGATTCAAATAGATATTTATAATAAGTAATATTTACTTACTTATAATAATTATTTATAAATTATACTTATCTATAATAAGTATTAACTTATTATAAATAATTAGCTATGTCACTGCGCCACGCCAGAGAAAATTACTCAAAATTCTCAATGCGAGAATTGATTGTAAAATAATGGTAAATATAAAAAAATCTGCACAGTAGCTGTCCGTATTATTCCATCTGCTCCGGGGTGGATCTTGATTACGCGGCGCAAGGGCCACTGCATTGATGGAACGTTGTCCTCCCTGAGAATGACGCGAATATTATGACTGCCCTTGTTTCCGAGAGTGAGGACAAGAAGATCATTAGAATCTGGTGATATTGGAGGTAAGTAGGCGGGAGTTCTTTCCGGATTGGGAGAGGATCTGCAGTTCTTTCAATTCCTTGTTAGCCCCGACGAAGTTGGTGCCGTTGTCTGATAGAATTGTCGTGCAATATTCTCACCGAGAGATGAATCGGCGGAGGGCGGCAAGGAATATGAGGTGTATGTAGGCGATAGAAGGTTTAGAAACACTAGAGCATATTTAACAATATAATTTATTAAGGTATATCCTAAGTGTACACTAGTCGTATCACACAACTTGCTGGTTTGATTCGTGATTACGAATATATCGGCGCAGGGGAAGTATCAACTTAGCTGTTACTGCTCGTGTCACTCGATAACAAAAGGTTGCCTCGCTTCCCTGTTCGCTATATTTATAACCGTCGGAGTTGACAAAAGGCGTCGGGATTTTAATTTCGAAGGTGTTCTCGAAAGATCCCAACGAACGCTGAACTCTCGACCTTGTTTACCAATTTTAACCTTTCGGGTAGTCGAATCGAAGGCATATGATCACGACAAAAATGACGGATTTTGATTGACCTTTGGTAACTGGCTAAGGTTGTTTGATCTATGATAAGCTAATCTATCGGTAAACACGGTTTTTGTATAGCGGGTTCACTGGACGGAAACCGTTATGAATTTTACCGTCGAGTGCCGCTACAGTACCCTCCTGCCAGTGGTAACGTTACTACTTCCTTTTATATTTTTATTTTGTTTACGTTAGCGCGGATACTCTTGCTAACCACTTAATTCAAATCCGCTTGAAAGCGGTCAGGAAAGCGAACTCTCCTGCTCGAAAGCGTGGTGTAATAGCTTCTTGCGTCTCCCTCGCTTTGTTACGCTTGCTCGCTGCTTTCCGGCCGTAAGATTTTCCCAGGTAAAAACGTGCCGTGGGTTTCTGCGCTCTTTTCAAGTTGTTTGATATCTTCCGAAACGATGAAGGCGGGTTTTAGGCGATCTACGGAGACTTTTACGCTTTTGTCCTTCATTCGTATGGTAAAAGTTTTCTCCCCACGCTGTATAACCTGATAGGAACCGTACAGTGGTTGTAGTGGACCTCCGATTGCATCGTGGCGTACGAAAACGTACGGTGAAGTTCCCAAATTGCGGAACATAAAAATTTTCTTTTCGCCGTGTCGCGAAGTTGGCAGAGGTCTAATATCGTTCATTCGTTCTCGCAGACGATTTGCGAATTCCGTGTTGGCCGGTTGTTTTGCTGGTACAAAAAACTCTGCCGGTAATCGTATATCAGAACCGTAAATCATTTCGGCTGCCGTTGCATTCAGGTCCTCCTTGATAGCGGTTCTAATGCCTAAAAGAACTATGGGTAGGCCAACCCAGTTGTTCGAATTGTGGCATTTGATTGCTGCCTTAAGCTGCCTGTGAATGCACTCTACCATCCCGTTGGACGCGTTGTGCTACGCTGTAGTACGCAAATGCTTAACGCCGAGCATCCGGCATAGTTCGTTGAAAAGGTTGGATTCGAATTGGCGTCCTTGATCGGTTGTTATTTTTGCTGGGACGCTAAAACGCGCTATCCATGTGGAGAAAAGGGCCGAGGCAAAGGTCGTTGCTTCCATATCTACAATGGGAATAGCTTCGGGCTAACGTGAAAAACGGTCGATACATGTTAGACAATATCGGTAACCTTGTGAATATTGCATAACGATAATGTCTAAATGTATATGCTCGAATCGTCCTGCGAGCTCTCCGAATGTTCCGGTCGGCGCTGATACGTGTCTAGTCACTTTACATTGCTGACACGGGATACATTACCGTGTCCATGTTTGGCAATCTTTATTTACCGCCGGCCAAACAAAACGCGATTTTATTAGTTTTTGGGTCGCGCGTATCCCTGGATGGGAAAGTCCGTGGAGCAAATTGAATACGTCGCGCCACAAGGATTCCGGCACGTACGGTCGTACTATGTCGTCTGATACGTCGCAGTATATTTCCGCATCGTAATCCGGAAAACGTATTTTCTTTACCTGCAACGCGGATGTATCGGATTTGATGATATCGCGTAGCTCCTTGTCGTTTTCTTGCGCGGCGGCGAGAGTTTGGTGATCGACGGACTTTCCTATCGCTTCGATGCGAGATAGGGCGTCGGCTACGTTGTTATTCAGCCCTTTTATTTACCTTATATCGGTCGTGAACTGACCGATATAATCTAGCTGTCGGAATTGTCGCGGCGAACATTTGTCGGGATTTTGACTGAACGCATAAGTGAGGGGTTTGTGATCTGTGAAAATAATAAAATTCCTCCCCTCTACGGCGTGTCTAAATCGCTTGACCGCGGTATACATAGCGAGCAATTCGCGATCATACGCGCTATATTTTCGCTGCGCGGAATTTAAGGGTTTAGTTAAGAAATCCAACGGTTGCCAAGTGTCATTCGCGCGTTGCTGCAACACCGCTCCTATTACAAAATCGGACGCGTCTACAGCGAGGCTGATGGGCGCGCCAGGTATAGGATGCGCTAACATCGTAGCGTTAGCTAGGGCGCGTTTTGATTCGCTAAAGCTCGTTTTGGCTTCCTCCGACTAGGTTATGGGCATGTTGCCCTTTTTTGCCCCTTGTAGCAAATCGTTGAGGGGTTGTAAAATTTTAGCTGTGCCCGGTATGAAACGTCGGTAAAAGTTAATCATACCGAGGTATCTGTGTAGTGCCTTGATGTTCGCGGGGAGCGATGCTTCATTTATGGCTTTAACTCGATCGGCGAGCGGTTTTATTCCCTGTGCGTTTACCGTGTGGCCTAGGAAGGCTAGTCGGTCGGGTGCAAGGCGGCGTGGTTTGCAATAGACGGGTGGGTCGTGTGTGGTTTCGATGTGATGCTCCACACTGTGCCGGATTTTCTCTCGCCCAAAGGTCGGTGGGCGCGTTAGATCCGGAAATTTCGCAACAATCGGTGATAGGCCGAATCTCCGATTATGATCTTGATCATAGGCTGTTTGCTGTTGGCGGCGTATCCCCTAACAGACAACTAAATCGTTGTGTCGAGAAGTCGCTTCTTCCTTGGATCCACAAGCAACCTGTAATGACTTAAGAAGTCTAGGCCGATGATGGGAGTTTACACATCGGCGACTGTGAAGTGCCATTTGAAGGCACGTCTAAGGGACAGGTTCAGCTCCATCGCTAAGGTACCATAAATTGCGATGCGCGTCCCGTGAATAGTTCATACGCTGTTTTTTTACGTCCCTTGATAGCTTGCTGCGGGGATATACGCTAATGTCAGCGCCGGTGTCTACTAAGAACGAAGTTTTCGTCCTCTGGTCCGTGACAAAGATGCGGCGAGATCCCAAGCCATCGTCGTCCGCCGCTTTCACGGACGGCTGGGGTCGTTTCCCGACTTCCACTTGCATGGAATGGTACATTTCGTAGCGCAATCACCGAACCTTGCGTGATAGAAACATATCCGGTCCTGGCGCGGCTTGTCTCGCGAACGCGAACGGCGGCGGGATCGAGTGAGTGAATTCGAGCGTCGTCGTGGTCGATGATATCCGCCGATTTCCATAGCTTTAATTTGTTCCCGCAGTCTGCTAACCTCGGCGGCCAGTGCGTCGTTTTTACATGCATGTGGTGCCGGTGGCTCAGCGACGGTGGTTACCCTGTGAGCGCGCTGTCCGTTACGATTGTACGCCTTTTCAATTTTATCCGCTGTCCGTGCGGGTTTCTCGATGTCCGTATCGTCCACGGCAGCCAGGACTTCCCTGATACGGTTGTCGGATCTATGCATACTACCTCTTCGATTGCTTGTTTCCACCATTAATGCAAGAGAATAAACTGAAGATGCTTACAGTGATCTCAACTTAAGAAAAGAGACACTTCTTTTGACGTATATGCGGAACGGGAACATGTATCATAAATTTATATTTCAAAATGTGGTAAGAAGAGAATAAAACAAAGTGCAATTTTCAGAAGAACATGTTAATTTTATCAGCGAATAGAATTGTTAGTAATACTGAAAATTACTTTTATTTTTACTGAAATTACTGAAATTGATACTAAGATCAGTGAAATTATTATTTTTCGAAAAATATTCAAGCCTTGAACTTTTTTCCTGGGAAAATCCTCATGGATAGTGTCGGGATAGTGTCGGACTTACCGACTAAAACCCCACGATTAGGGCCTACTTGACGCCTAACAGGAGTGCACCGCGACCTCTTTCGAAATTCAGGCCTTGAAGTGCTTCGCATATTCATCGGATCCGAGTGTTGGATACATAAAATATGTCAAAAATGGTTCCGCAGAAGGAAGTCAATTTCAAACAGTAAGTTAACTTGAGAGAATTAAATTATAAAGTTCTGGGAGAATAACATAATTTTGCATAAAAATAATACAAAAATGAGTACGTCGAAACATTTTACAACAGAAATAAAGCATGAAATGTTATAAAAAGTGAATCGTTTATTCGTTTTACAACATATTTTACATAACATGCTCTATCAGTTTGTTACCTTGAATTTGTCTTTTATTTAAAATTCCTTACATAATTTTCATGATATATTCATGAAGTAATGTTAAATATATAGTAGGATGCTATAGGCCTACTGCAAGAAGTACATCTAAAAACAGCAACACTAGTAGAGAAAGAGTGTTCAAGCCTAGATCCAAATATGATACAGTAGCTGAACAACTAAAATTAATATGCCTTAAGAAGTAAAATGTATCTTCATAATCTATGTTCTACTAGCGATTTTCCACATATTCAACGAGATATGCAATACAGAGGACGTATAAATTTGTTGTTTTATTTATGTTGAGTCACAAATCAGAATATTGAGTATGTTATTTTCCCGCGGATTGTAAAATCATAAATTGTAAAAGTGCCATGGCTCATTTTATAATCGTAACATCTGTTTGTCAATGTATATTGCGACCTGGGGATTTCGGTAGTGAATATGCAACGATCGAATGCCTCCGCGAGAAGAGCTCGGAAATTATATTTATTCTTATCGTGGGTTCGATAATAAAATATCCTTCTTGCTTTTGCAATTTCATCTACATTGTAATTTTTTGTAACAGTTTTGACAACTGATACGGTCAAAGATGTTTCGATAAGCGGGTTGAAGTAATTGGACGTAACAGTAATTGAATAATTCTCCATACATCTCCGGGTGATAGGTATGAAGTTCTGCATCCCATTCTGTATATAATAGGAAAAATTTTCATTATTAACGTGTTCCTTTGTTTGTTGCCTTTGGGTCGCCCGTTTGTCGGCTCGTCACTATATATTGCGACTGGGCGTTAATTTTAATTTATTTATATGTACTCATCGTGACATTCCCTTCACTTCGATTTTAATGTTACGGTACTTGAAAATATTGGGAACTTTATAAGATCCTGTATATTTGTTTGACATTTCTTTCTACTGAATTCTTTCGTTAAATGTAACAAATCTACCATTATGAAATTTCTTTATTGATCCGTCTGTCGTAATATTCCTTAGATTTTATTTTCGACTTTATCAGTGAGGTGGTAGGACGTGTAGGGTGCCAAAGAAATACTCCGCGGATTGATTTAACAATGAGTTTATTAATTATGCGAAGAAGACCTGACAGTTTTACTAGCGCGCGTTGCCTTTTTTTTTTAAGTTATAACTTGAGGTGATAAGGTATCAATTAATTTTCACAAACACCGGAGTATACCTAACTACGTAGTTTATTATTATTTATTAGTAGTTTAACTACGTAGTGTACAATGCGTACACTAGTCGTACAATACACTTGCTGTCTCGTTTCGCGGTCGCTAATAGATCGGCGCAAAAAAGTATCGGTTAATTGTTGCTGCTCGTGTCTCTCGGTAACTAAGAATCCGTCGCTACCCTGTTCGCTATATTTATATCCGCCGGAGTTGACGAAAGGCGTTGGGATTTGAATTTCGAAGATGTTCTCGAAACATCCCAACGGGCGCCGAGCACTCGACCTTGTTTACAATTGTTGGCTTTTTTTGGGTAGCTGACTCGAGGCCTATGATCACGGCAAAAACGACGGATTTGGACTAACGATCGGAACCGCCTAAAGTCGATGGATCTATAATTAGCTCGTGTTTGAGTAAACACGGTTTCTTGTGTAGCAGATTTACTGGGCAAAAACCATAATGACTTTTGTCGACAAGTACCGCTACAGATTTGAGGATCCCTGTGCGTCTCGCTGTTTAGGCTGACCTACTTTTGTTCAGTTAAGGAGGTTTGCTCGAACACAGAGACATTTCGGCTAAGTTTTAATTGACAATAACTAAAAAACAAAGCTGAAACGCAATCTTTTTATTCTTGATTTGCATCTTATTTCAGCTTGAAGAATCGTCTCTTAAATTTTTTTACAGCTGTAGAGTATCGCCCTGTAAATGTGTATATATATATACACACACAACCCTGAGAAACAAGTAGCGTGGAAGAAATCTGAACACATTTACCATTTATACAAGACTAAAAAGAAAACACCCCACTGACCTCGCTAAAGAAACAAAATAGTCAAACTCGAAGATGGTATCCCGCTGGGGGTAGCCATCCACATATTATTTAGCAATTAAGTTAGAAAAATTTACCAAATGTCCAGCCGGACAAATGGTAAAATACAAATTAAATAATAATAATAATAATAAAACTTTCCATTGGGGAGCTGAAGGTACTTGTTTAGTTTAGAAATTTAGCTGTGTCTGGCAATAAAAACGAACTGATCGCACGCTCGATGGCCGCTGACCATTGATATTGAGCCGATCGGAGGATGCTCGATCTTCGATTCCATCAGCGATTAGCACGAGCTGTAATTGGAAAATAATATCATTTAGGATTCAATAAAATCGTCGAAAGTATTAGTAGAGTACATTGGTTGACAGAAAGTAAGACAGAAATATTTTGGCAATTGTTTGAAATGCTCAAAGTTTTCGCCGACTAGTGGTAAAATCGAAGGATATTTGCGTAGTTGAGAAAAGGTAACGTACCTTTTCAAACGGTTATGCCCATGCCAGTCGACAAAAACACAAAAGGTTGGTGTTTACCAATATGAGTTTTCATGACGAAATATTTTAGAACTTAAAGTAGACCCAGACAAGTAATTAGCAATCGAGGCTTTTGTTTTCTCGACTGGGCCATTCAAAGAATTCCTAACTAATAATGCGGTCGAACATGTTACATTCGGTACTCCACAGGCAAACGGAACACCGATGCTGGCAAAATTGTCGGAAACACCCGGGAAATGGCAGTCTTGAGTCTAGAGTCCAGTCGAATTCGCCTAGAACAATACAGTTTGCAGGTCAACGGGAGAAAGTCTTTCGCAATTGTTGTTTGAAATAAATCAGCTTGGCTTCATTAAGCGACAGGAATAAGTGACAAGCCTGAGCAAGAAAATGAACGCGTCTACGACAGAAAACATAAAAATGCGACAGGGTATCAAAATCGACGATACGTGATGATCGGATACGTGATTCGGACGTCGCACCGGGAGTAGATAAGGAATTGGTACCGAAATTTGAAAGCCCCTACGTTATTAAAAAGATTTTAGAGAAAAATAGATATGTTGTTACAGATATAGGTGGGTTTTAATTAACACGTATGCCCTTTACAGGAATAGTAAGAGTCGATCAGATGAAATTTTGCATTTCAGAGGATAATTAACAATTAATAATTCGATTATTTATAAAGCACACCTTCTGTCATTTTACTTTTGTATTTGCGTGATTACCTCGAAAATGAAGGTAAATTCGCCGGCGATATTTTCGATATGTGTGTATACCCATGCGATATACATAGGTTAAGAATATATTTTTGTAATATTTATCGGAAATCCGTGTCTACGTATGCATCGCATTATTTTAGATTTATTGTTACATCAGCTTTGGTTTGATTTTGCCGTCGGAATATCTTGCATTTTATTTGACTACATCGTACTGACAAGCTCTGTTTGGATTCGTTCTGTAGTTCGTATTTCTTCGTTTATGCTAATGAGAAGTCGTAAATTCGTGACTATTATCAAGGTCGTCATTATTGTCAGGAATGGCTGTAGACGGTTATTTTACGACTTTCTCAATTGGCCTCTTTGGAAACTTAGAGACGGTTCAGACCATCACGAGCTCTGAAACAGTTAAGCATCCCTAAATATGCCCTGACCGTTTTTCCATCGTATTGTGTGCTAAACGCTTCAGTTGAAATCCAGGCATCTTTGTAAAGTTTTAACCCTTCTCCTTACACTTTGTACTCATCTTAACAATAAAGGTTATCTTTATATGTGTATTTAGGATATGTCTATATATTGTAGTATCTTTAATTTTGCGCCACCTTCGAAAAGGTTGCGGTATATATAATATGCTGTTTAGTAAGTGAATGAGTAATCCTAACTATTGTTATACGTGCGTAGAAATAAAATATAAATATGGTTGAAATTATTTAATCCTTGTAACATTCCTTATTTGTATAAATACAAAGAAAATTATTTGTCACTTTGCAATGCATTTCGAAATTGATAATATTTCTTTGGAAAAGATTTTTCATCTTATTATACATTCTTTAGTGTAGCGACCAATAATACAGGGTGAACGTAAAACGGTTTTCATTGTTATTGATAAGACGGTAATTTCTTTCTATCTATTTATTACTCTTGTTTCGTTTCTTTATACTTATTAATGAATAAACAATTGTGTGGGCTATCCAGTGCTGTATGCGAATAAGGAGTAAACCAGCTATACTGCGCCAGCAGTATTATACTTTGAACAGTGACAGAGAAGGATATTTCTATAACTTAATAGTGCGTCAGACATCACGTCGCGGCGAACAGATTTCCGTCGAAAATGAATAATTCGCAGAAGATCGTATCCTGTGACGATTTATGCCGACTAAAGAATATACAATGACCAATTAGATTTATATGTCGGGTTATCGTTAGAAATTTTAGGCGTGATATAATTAATAAGTATAGCAAAAGCTATTGACAATGTTTCTGGGCTCAATAACGAATCCACGGTCAACGGGTAAACTCTTTGTACAATGGAATACATTTTGTAGCACGCAGACACGTTAACTCAGACGCTGGGTTACTTTCAGACTGACAGCCAAGACGATGACAGTAAACTCTCCAAGGTGATTGCAAAATAAAAGACAGATACAGTCACATATGTCAAATACATATCGATCGGGAATATCAACAAATTCCCAAGCGCCGTAACTAGGCAGTCCCGCGTAAACCAGCATTGCTCCTGATCGAGACTTGATTGCTTATACAGCGTGTCCCTCAACATCGGTACCTCCTCTGTAAGACATTTCGTTCATCCCGTGACCGTGGCTACGTTCGGCGACCAGTTACGTCATCTCGAGCCCAAGTATTGGGGATCTTCCTAAAGAAAGGCCCGATGTCCCTACATCTCCGACATATATAAAGATTGACGTTACTGTCGTTGAAATATTTGGGATAATTTTGTATCTGTCTGTTTCCCCTTGCCTATTGAGAAAGGCACTGCTATAACCGCGTGACAGGACAAAAGTTTGAACAGGAGGAACGAAAGTGACGTCATAAAAGATAGTTGATTGTTGATGAGATCTCAATGGTATCTTACGAGAATTTGCGAATAATTCATTTAAGACTGCAAGAATTCAAGATATATAAAAAAATATTTGGTGACAGAAATGTATTTCTCTTCGATGACATCTCTTTCATGCAATTATTCCCAGCAAAAGAACATTGTTGTATTGTATAAAAACAGTGGTGTGCTGTAAAGATTAATTTATAGTACCAAGTTTCATTCTGCGAACTCATCATTAATATGAGGTAAAAGGATGATACAGAGTTTATCGACCTATTAGATAATTTACAGTTTGGCGAAATAACAACTTCTGAGTTTGAAATACTATGAGTGCGAAGGAGTGATATATAGCAGTAAGAATATTCCAGATAGTAAGATTCGTAGACGAATATAACACAAAAATGATTGATGAATTAGCGAAATTACGTCGTGTGTACGTTATTCATTGAGTAGGCGAGAGTCGGGAAGCAGCTACATGCGAGAAAAAAACTTCCGAAAATATTATTCATGCAGATGTAAATAATCATGGATAACTGTTGCATGCAATAACATTAGCCGAGGGATCACGAGTTATGTTGCGACGAAACATACCAATTTCCGTTGGTTCGATAAACGACGCAATGGGAATGGCAAAGAAATTTATTTGTCAGTACTTCGAAGAGGTCAGCTGAAAGTGAGAGAATTGGAAGCAGATTCAAATATGCTGACGGCTACATTCCCATATCTCCAGTAATAGCAATGTTTCAACTGACGAAACGTTTCGGAGATGTTGAATAAAGAATGTCATCGCTTGTGCTAAGCTGGACAGTAGCGGTACACAGATTACAAATGGCTATTATAGATAGGACCGTAATTGATCTTGGCAAAGAGAATTTTGCAAAAGTGCAAATCTATGCCGCTTCTAGTCGTGTGGAAAGTTTAGGCAGCTTGGACATATCTGAATCTGAATAGCATCGAATGAAATTTTTATCAAACCATGTGACGAAAGAGCACTTGCAGCGACCAGTTTCCATGGAGAAACGCTCAGACACAAAGAAATGAAATTGGCGAATAATAACATATCATTCGCAATAACAATAGTTAAGAATGGAAAAGTAGGAAATTTGCAAGCTATCTCTACAAGACATATAAGATTACGTCACAATAGCTTAATTCAATCCAAAGTAATCAATAAACCTTTAGAATTCTATCTTGCTTTTGGCATCAAATGTGAACAAATGGTTATTTATAACAGTGTCCTCTGCGGGAACCAATGCGGCTTCGCAAATCGTGCCCAAAGACGAGCAGGTTATTATCCGCTAACTGTGAGAGGGCGATTGCGAAAACCGGTAGGCGTTTTCAGCTACTGAAGATACCGTAACCCGTTGCGATTCTTTCAACCGCAGCAGGGTCGAAGGTTACAACAGCGAATAGTTGTTTGTAGATATTTGCTATTATTAATTATTATATCAGGAAATCAGAATTTATATTTCAAACGAATATATATTTCAAATCGAATTTATATTTTCAAAATAACACCCTTGTAAGTTGGTAATAAGTTGAACGCCCTTCGCCGACAAGAGGTCGGATTGATAGCTCGTCTACGCACTACCTCAAATTCTCTTGCAGCCGCCTCATTCTCGCTTTTGGTTCGTTTCTTAGAACTCGCGACAGAATTTGTTTGTACAACTCTACAATTCGCGCGATGCTCGGTGCATCCTACAAAAACTTCATCGCAACCGTCCGTCTCGTTTCCACCCGACGCTATTGCGGTTATGTTTGTCGCAACCGATTTATCTAACGAAATTTTGTTCATTACGACGGTGTCCTTGAGACAAGCACTCGTGGGAACTACAACTGCCTGCTTGTGTTGCACGTTCTCGACACGAGATAGATCTACCTCACGCGCTCCCGTCTCTATGTATACTTTAAGGACCTCTGGAAACCCATCGGAATTCTCGTTTTTTATTCTACTAATGGAGATATCTCCCCTCTTCATGTTTATCTCGACGGTATCCAGGAAGTCTGTACCTATCAACAACGAGTGTTGCATCGCAGTGTTCGGAACTACGTGTATCGTTATATGATACAATTCACCGTCTATAATAATATCCGTCGGAAATTTCCCGAGCGTAAAATTTCTTTTAGACCCGATACTGTGAAATTCAATAATGTCTCGACTTAATTTGGGCGCTCCGATTCTTACATACTGATTATACCGCATCAAGGTTAACTCGCTACCGGTGTCTACCAGCGCGCTCAGTTCGAAATTTCCGATCTTCACGTCTTTACCACGCTTCGTCGGTAACAATCGAAACACACTACCAACCTCTTTAATGGACTCGCTCAGATTGTCGCACCTCGATGCAATGTATCCGTATTATCTACACTTGAAACATTTAGGTCCCCTCGACTTGTTCGGACACTCTGCACACACGTGTTCTTCATCACCGCAATTATAACACCTTTTACACTTCGCTACATCTTCCGACTGCTTGTATCTTCCATTGTCCTTAGCTCTCACCGGTCTCATAGTTGACTCTGCTATACGGGATTTTTGTTCCTCATAGATGATAAGATTTTCTTTTAGCTCTTTTATTGATTTAGCCCCGTACAATATTGTTTTATTGACTTCTTTGTCTCTTATTCCATCTATGATGTACCTTATCTTTGCTGCTTCTTCCATATTCATTTGACTGGCTATACCAAGCATTCGGTACATGTACGCTGTACATCCTTCGTCGTCTCTTTCTCTTTTTTTTTTTTCTTGTTTCCTGCAGTTTGCGGTGTATTTGCCAAGTGCTGAATTTTTTCGAAAACTCTCTTATCAGACCTTCTTTTAACTCGCGCCAAGTTCTAGCATGGCACTCATAATTCACAAATATGTTTGCCGATCCGTTCATCAACTTTTTTGCATAAATTACCTTTTGTTCTTTTCCACCTACATATGCTTGCTGTTTCTTCGAACGCCTCGAACCATTGATTAATATTTTCGTTGTTTTCGCCTGTAAAAACTTCTAAGGCGTCTTGGACATCCTGAAAACTTACTGTTGTATACCTACGTGCTTTCCAACGGAATTTGTCAGGTTTTTGATATACACCTCGCGTGTTCCTTTTGCTTTCTCTTTCGTCTTCTTCGTCGTCTTCAGTTTCGCTTTCGTCGCCGCTCTCTTCTTCCGACGACGTATTCTCTTCTTCCATCGCCGCTTGTAGTCTCACATGTAGTTCAGCTTTTCTTCCTCTCGTCTCTAGCCCCATACTAGCAAGACGTTCTCTTAATTCTTTTGTCCTAAGCTTCTCGAGATCTTCGTCTTCGTCTCGATCACGCTTAGTTTTTGGTATTGCCCCTGAACCTTGCTTCTCCGTGGTCTTTTTACCGTTTGCTGGCTCTTTAGTACTTGGTTGTCCAGTACTATATGCTCGACTTAGCCTGGCAACCAACACTGTCCTTGCACCAGATATTGGTAGATTTAACTGTGCAAGCTTGTTTCTTAATTCTTCCAGCGTTGGATTTTCCTCACTTGAAAACTGTTCTTCTTCACAATTTGCCATTTTCAACTCTTTTCTTTTCAGCACGAGTAGTTCCGTAAAACGTGTCGTTCTCGGTCTGATTTCAATCCCGGACGAGCCCCCAAAATGTAGTATCGGAAAGGATAGGATTAGGATAATTTAGATTTGTAAAATTCTCCTAATGCTATTTATTTAAGATAAATAAAAATAACAGAGGTTTATTTTACAGAGAACGATAAATGTTCAACTTGAACTAAACGCAAAAATCTTATTCTACTCAAATCACTCTCGCAACTCTATAACTCTAACAACCCAATCTCACAACAACGCTAGCAACTCAGGCAACTCCGCTGACTCTTTCAACTCTACAAATCTACTCCTCCGCTTCTCGACTAACTCTGACCTCTCGATAAAACGATCTCACTTCTCGATCAACGTTATTTTGTCCTTTTCCTAATCCGGTCCTGTTTTCGTGCCGCAAGGACTAGGTGACTTTAGTCAATAGGTTTTTCTCTTATGTAAACCAACAGCCGAAGGTCAGACGACAATGTTTTGGTTTGTTTCTAACCAGGTTTTTTCCTCGCGATACTACAATACACATGTATATATATATATATATCCATATACAGGGTGGTTGGTAACTGGTGGTAAAAGCGGAAAGGGAGTGATTCTACGCGAAGAAAGAAGTCGAAAATATAGAATAAAAATTTTTCGTTTGAGGCTTTGTTTTCGAGAAAATCGACTTTGAAAGTGTTCATAGAAATTTAATTAGAAGAGCAGAAGTATGTGTTCGGCAGAATGGGCAACATTTTCAGCAATTTTTGTAGTAATAAACTTTATGATTACTTCATATTATTTCATTATGTATTCCTAATTTTCCGTTACGGCAGAAACAAACTTAAACTGCAATAATATCCATCGAGACAACGATCTACAGGGAGATCCGTTATAACGAGACGTGATAAAGTGCACGCGTACCGAGCGAACATTCAAAGTCGATTTTCTCGAAAACAAAGCCTCAAACGAAAAATTGTTATTCTATATTTTCGACTTCTTTTTTCGCGTAGAATCACCCCCTTTCCGCTTGTACCACCATCCTGCAGTTGCCAACCACCCTGTATATAATATATTGTCTATCGCATTACGAGAGTATGTGGTTATTGATAGTGGCTCTTAATATTTATTGCGTAACTGCAGAATCTGATGGACCGTAATTGCTCCGGAACATAATTGTGACTAACTTCTTAATGACTGACTGTTCTTGTAGGCGACAACTCCTATTTATAATAAAACTACCATGGGATAATTGCCTCGTGACGGTTTATTCCCACGAGAACGCGTAGTTTCGGCACGTAGTTATCTCTGCGGACGCTACAGTCTTCGCTTCTGCTGATTTCCTTCCCAAGTGTGTTACGGTTTCATCCACCTGCTGATACGATCTCCCAACGAGCGTTGCAGTTTTACGTTTTGCTGATAATGAGTCGAACTCTTCTCGGCACGTGGTTATCTCTGCTCGCGGTGATACTCGACCCTTTGGCGCGTCGCAGCTGCTTCCCTCTGCTGACTTTACCTGAGAACATCATCGTCCCTCAGCACTGCACTGTGTACTATGGTGGGGAGAGCGCGCGCAAGGCAGAGAGCATCAGCGGACGTCTCAATGTTACGCCAACTCTGAACCGCGCAACACCTATCCCTACGTAGTCTTCGATATAACGAAGTATCTCTGCGAAATTTCTTGAAGTGTTTAACGATTCGTAACGAGTATTTTACGTGAGTTTCTTTATTATTTTATTGAAAGCGACGTAATGTGGATTTTACTGATCGCGGTGTGCGCGTTTCGTGAATTCCGGTTATTTTTCTTATCGCTTTATTAATCCTATCTTATCCATGGTGGCATATTGTGAAATTTATTGATCGCAGCGCGCATTGTAATGTAAAGTGCAATCTTATGGGGATATACGTTGAAACCTGTTGCTTTTCCGCTCCAATAAGGGATATCCTGTCAACTAAGCACTCTTTTTACTCTGTTTTGATGCCGAATGCATCGCATGGAAGTTTTGCACGAAGTGCGCGCATATCTGTAAAATGCAATTTCTTGGAGAATTTCGTTGAAATCTTCTTGTCGCGTCTCGCGCTCAACACGACCCGTAACTTGAGACAGAGTAAGAATATGTCATAACTCGCGAATGATGCGAGACACTACTCTGGGGATAATAGAATTAGGTAAAGAACGTTTAGGGGAATAAAGACGCAAAACGTTCAGATATTTTCACTTTTTACAATATTAATCTACAACCAAAATTCAAATAATATGATGGGGGAAATTCGCGAACTGCCAGCGTCCGAACACCGTATAATAATAACAAACGGGAATTATAAAAACCTGTCAATTACAACACGCTCAGATACTTTTACTATGTATTAATTTGCCAATCAAAATTAAAAAGATACTATCAGGAAAACTCGCGAACCGGCAACGCGTGGGCACCGAATATAATAATGAACGGAAACTGCAAACGCCTGTCAGTTACAATGTAACGTATTAATCTATAACTGAAGTTGAAACAATAAGTAACGATCGTGTGAAAAAACTGATCGCAGCTTACGGAACTTGCACATGTTACATGGAATAGGGAGATGGGAAAGCAACAAGTACGTGAAACTAGTTGAAACTCGTGAAATACGCGTGCCATAAGCAGTTAATTACGTAACATGCCACTTTGGATAAATAGGAGTAATAGAACAACGAGCCTGTGAAAGACCAATGAGAAGTCGCGAAATGTGCGCGCCGAGATCAATCAACTATAAAACATGCCACTTTGAGTTAGGGAGAAACGATAAGACAACGAATATGAAAACCCCAATTGAAACTCAGGAAGTGTGCGCGCTGCAATCAGTAAATTCCACAATATGTCACCATAAATAAATTGAAAGTAGTTCATAATCGCAATAGACAATGACGGATCGACAAACGGGCAAACTAAGGACAACGAATACACGAACGTGCAAATAATACGAAATTTTTCTATCTTTACAGAATGTGCATCAACCTTTGCAACGGGGAAGAAGTACAAGCAAATTATGGTCTTTTGAATATGATAATTCCAAGACAACTGACACGCCATGTTGACCTACCTAGATATTATTGTTTGATACGAGTCGCACCTGCCTACCGCACCAACGACTATTCACTTTGTGGATTTTGTTACAGAAATTTACTTATGATGGAAGCGGACGTACGGATGTACGAAGAAGCAAATTATCATAGCATTTGCGGAGTCTCAGGCCGCGCACGTGTCCTTCGTTGCGGCTCATGCGAAAAACGAATAGGACTCAGGTAGCTTCCAACTCGCAGTTAACAACGAAGCAAGTAACGGAAAAATCTAATATCAGTACGAGTGTTTCAAGTGTTCTTCGAGTTCTACTATTCTGCAAAAATATCAAGTGGCTAAAATTGAAAAAGAAACCTTTGTTAACAACGAAACATAAAGTAGAACGTTTACGCTTTGCAAAAGAATGAATGCATTGGAAAAAGAAATGGAGAAGGGTACTATTTTCAAACGAAAAATATTTAACTTGGATGGTCCTGATGGGTTCCAATATTATTTTCATGACACAAGAAAAGAGACAATGCCAGCAATTCGACGACATATGGGAAAAAGGAGCGTGATGGTTTAAACCGGCATCGGTTATTTCGGCAAAACAAGTATCAAGTTCATCGATGGGAAAATGAATAGTGTTCGATACATAAATTTAATCGAAGAACAAATAAATAATCACGCAGAACGCATTTCTGGAGCTGATTACATCTTTCAGCAAGAGAATGTATCTGTACACACATCAAGATTGGTCCAATCATACTTTAATGAAAATAATATATCTAATTTGCCGTGGACCGCACGCTCCTCGGACCTGAATATTATTGAAAATTGCTGGGCAGAACTTGTTCACGGCGTATATGCGAATGGAAAGCAGTATCAACACGTACAAGAATTAAAAAATGCAATTGTACGCAAATGGGATACGTTAAGTCAAAATTATATCCAGAATCTATATAAATCGATAGCAAATCGTACAATAGAATAGAAAATAAAGGAGGATGTACCCGTTATTAAATAAGTGTATATGTTTGATAAGTAATTATTGTTAGTTACAATTTATGTTGATTATTATTTTCTTATTGTAAATGTGCTATCATTTTGTTCTTAAAATAAAACAATTTTTTTGTTGCACATTAAACTTCATAATATTTTTAACTATTCTCAACGAACCGCATATTCTGAGCTCATAATGTTTCGATATTATGTGTTACAGACGAAAAACTTTACACGCGCCATTGAATAATTAAAGATAGCACACCTGGGCTATCTTTTTGGCGAGGGGTGTATATGTGTATACGAAACTGACTATATCATCTATAACATATTTACATCTTGTAATTAGATAGATCTTGCACAGCGTATTATCGATGAAGTCTCTGGGGATTATTTTTAGCGCATGAAATCGATCAAGTAATAATGGAAGATCGCTAGTCCAGAAGTTTCAGAGCATCATGATTTTCCACAGTTGGATCATTTCAGTGGATCATTTCAGTTCGAGTGGACGGATTCCATCTGTTGGCAATTTTAATCATTTAAAAATAAGTATTACATTGAATATGCTTTCCTTCGCTCAAGATTAACGCGTAATCTTACTTCTCCTTTCTTTCTCTCGGAGATTGTTTCTTTAGGAGAAATCTTTAAAAGCAGCTTCACCGGAATATGTTATATAAATTCGCAGCGGCTTAAACAACAGTGGCGTCCATATAGAAGTTGGCACACAAACGCACCTATTATGCAGCTCCAAAAAGAAAGAGAAGGAAAAAGATGGAAATAGGATATCCAATGGTGTATCTGGAATATCTACACGCAGCAATGGATGCTATGTACCCTTCATCTGATTGCGATACACAAATGTATTATAAATAATAAATATATAATTAAATATATGTGGCGACACTCGACCTCGGAAATTTCCAACGGTATCGCGGCACGAGGCGCTTTATCTTAAAAGCGCTATGCCGACGAGCCTTAGGTGTCTCGATATCCCTACGGCTCCTTCGCCGAACTTTTGGGAGACCGCACACGTGGCAGTTGTCACGACTGGCATACTTCAAATCCGATGGACCGATGATGGAGATAGAGATGTGGCGGTCTTGGCGACAATGTATATCGCCGAAGTGCTTAATGAGTCATCTGTATCCCAACGGTCCTTCCACCGAATGTCCTAGAAGTGTGACAACGGTCACGTACGCCTACAGGGTAGTGGGGATATTGAGGGATGACAAACAAAGAAGAAACAGATGTTACCGACAGTCAAATTGTAAGAGCTTCAGTCTTGGAAAGTCACGGCTGGAGTTCAGAACAAAATCGCAGTCAGTGTAAATTCAGAATACAAGAAATAAATTCTCTTGTTTTTTTGTTGCCTTAATTTTTTCTTTTCGTTCGAGCCCCCTGCTTTTTATTTTACGTGACATTTCCATCGACACTTGGGTATACAGATCACGATAAAACCATTGTAGCTTCCTCCTACTTTGAATAACGCATCGCAGATCGTTTGTCGATACACTGAGAGATCTAACAGTTATCAAATCCTTGAATATCTAGACAGAAATAGTACATTTGTTCCTGTACAATTTCAAATTGACGATCGACCTCTTGTTATCGCTGAGACCTGTAATCTCGCAGGAAGTAAATTCCATTAATTAAAAAATATTAGAATCCGAGATCGTTTGAAAATCGTACTATTGTACGTGAATGAATATACAGTAACGTTAGCTATAACATACAACAACAAAAATTATTTATGTATACGTAGAAAAACATGGGTTACCTGGAAAAGAACATATGAAAGAATATTTATTTAAAAAATGTTCATCCATCTAAATCACCACTTGAAATCACTTAAATTACGTAAGGAATATGTCTCGTATTATGCATAGACAGAGAAAATATTTAGATGGCCTGCTTTAAGTGAAACACCCTGTATATTGCATTTCTACTGGTTAACTTTTATCATGTTTTCAATCCAAGCGTAACAATTGTCTGCGGTAACAAATCTAATCCAACTTGAATTTAAATTCATCTAATTGTAATATAAAATCAAAGTAAAATCTTAGTAAAATCAAAATTCTGATCAATGCGTTTACATGAAAATCAATAAGTATTAACAGAAAATATTAAAAAAACAATAATGATTTTTAATATACAATTCAAATAAGTATAGAAGGGGTTGTTACTTGTGCAGAGCATTTTGGAATAATCCAGAATCGGGAATGTTGCAGAATTAATCGTTAAAAGAATGCATTTTATTGTTTTTTAAGATGCGAACGTTACTCCTGTTCTTAAAAGAATATTTTCTAGCTTACAATTAATTTATTTTATACTGTCTTAATCCTACATAAATGGACGATATAGCACTGCAATGTGTGACGGATAATGCTGCTCCCTATGCAAACACATTGGAACGAAGTGTTTGATAACTGAATTATAATTTTTCTTAAAGATATGATGCATATACTGTAACTTTATTAATTTACTTTAATAAATGTAGTATCGTGGACAAAGGGCCTAAGATATCGGCCGAACCGTAAACAATGTCGCGAGAGCCGCGGCATCGTCGGGTATGTCACGTAAAATGAGAAAGAAATTTAAAGGAGAGAAGAATGCTTTATTTTTTTCCTCGTTTATACACTTCTGAACTCTAGCCGTGCCCGTTCGAGACTGAGGCTCTTACAATATTTTTTTACTTTCGGTGACATCTGTTTCTTCTTTTGTTTTTCATCCTTCATCATCCCCACCACCCTGCAGGCGCACGCGACCGCTGCCACGCTTCCAGAACATTCGGTGGAAGGACCGTTAGGACACAGATGAACCCTCAGGCACTCCGGCAATATACATTGTCGCCAAGGTCGCCATGTGTAATGTTCAAGTATCGGCTGTCTGGAGAATGTTTAGAAGTGGTCGCCTAAGGTGACGTCAGGGCAAAAGAGTTTGGGGTTACAGGTACATCAATGTGTCGTCGGTCCTTTCAAGTGAATAGTTTCGTGGAAAAGACCTGCGTGACCCTGGCCACGGGCGTTTTCGGGACACGTGCGCGATAGGGCGGGAAAAGACAAAGAGATGCTAAAGGCAATGTGAGTTGAGAAGCGAGAGCGAGCGAGTGTAGAAGCCGGAGAGTGTGAATCGGGAAGTCGAAAGCCGTGTATGAAAATAAGACGTACGACAGCATTGTAATCATTTCGTTGTTTTGAATATTTTTTATTAAATCAAAACATTATTACTTGTCCTTTCCTCTAAAGACCCATTAAGATACTACATAAATAATAATACAATTGAGTGTGATATATTTTAAAGCACGGCACGACACATAGACCCACGTTACAATTTTCACACTCATAACGCGATAGTGTCTTTCAAATTGCTCTTAATTTTCTATTTTGAAGCGATATTTTAAGGTTGAAGATTCTGAAAAATTATAAGAATACGGATCGGCATGTTAAAAAGAGCATCTAATAATGGTATATTTATTTTAATGAAAAACAACAATTCATACCTGACACTGGCGTACCAAAAACAAAGACTATATATTCTGTCTGTATATTGTTAACACTGTTATAAAACGTTGTGAAAGCAAAAGCGTATGAAGCAAGACAAATGAAATAGATCATTTAGTTCAAACGGTGAGCGAATGAGTCAGTAGAGTGATAATATATAAGATGACATATAATATGTAATATAATATAAGATGTAATCTCATAATATATATAATATAATATAAGATAATATAAGATGACATTCGCAAAAACCACTATAGTAGCGCATCGTACCGAAGAAGTTGATTTAACCCTTCGCACTTGAGGGTTTTTTCGGTCGGACGTAGCAGCAACTTCGGATGATTCAGCGTATACAAGACGCGTGTCTTACAGCTAGCGTAAAATGATTTTATATATAAATCAACTTACAAAAACATTATACTCTAATAATTTATCTATATTTACATCTTTGAAAATATGATTTCGTAATATTCTTGAATATACGAAATTCTTCTTTAATATAGTTGATCTCATTTTTCAACAGTTAAAAATCAAACATCTTCGTTTGAACTAATTTCATTTCCGAAAACCACTTTTTTGGGGTTTCTAAACTATAATACTTTTGCCATGATCGTCAAATCCGAACTAACGTTGGAGACGTTGACAGTATCATAGTTTCGGAGTTGGGATTAAATATTTTATCTCCATTTAAAAGTCTAACACTTTACACTTCCCGACAAAGAATAAAAAGAGCTAAGGAACCAACTTACGAACCAATATTGGTGGTGACTGAGAGTTGCCTTTTGAATGAAAAGGTTTAACCATACTCGTCCAAAAGCACAAGATTCATAATTTTAGAGACATTCCAGAAAATATGTTTTTAGTGAACAACTTTAAGAGCTCACTCCTGCTCGGACAGCCGAGGAGGACGGACGTGTCTAGACGGTCGTCCTCTCCAGGTATAAGTGAATAGTGAAAAAGTGCTCCAAAGTAATAGTGCTGCAAAGTGATAGTGAGGAGGAAATAAAATAACAATGCAGATACCAACTATAAACATAGCAACAAAAGGAGAAACATATTATATAAAAACCAAACAAACCAACATGGAGACAGAAGAAACAAAAGAGCATCGGGGACAGGAAGATAGCAATTCAGAACATGAAAGATACTACCAGGATGAAAGCTGGAAGCCAGTGAAGGCTAGCAAAAAACGTAAAACAACCACAGACACAAGTGCCATAGGAAACCCAGTCACAGAAAAGCAGCGATGGCTGCAAGAATTACCACTAAGTAACTCCTTCAACTCACTAACTGAAGAAATAGACTCTGACCCCGTAAGTAAAACCATTACCCAAACAAACCATATTACAAAACCACCACCAATCTTTGTCGAGGCCCAAATAATAGACCCGCTCATTGATCTACTAAATAATCTAGAAGAGAAAAACAATTACACAATAAAGCAAACAAAATTGGATCAAGTAAAAATTCAAACAAACACACCAGAATCATTTAGGAAAGTTATAAAAGCATTAAAAGAAAAAAATGCCATCTACCACACTTATCAGCTTAAAACTGAAAGGAGCTATAAAATTGTCATAAGAGGATTGCATCCTAAAACCAACGTACATAAACTAAGCGATGAGCTAGCTAAAATTGGACATCAAACTAGAACAATAAACAATATAACAAGATTCGACACTAAGCAACCACTACCACTATTCTTAATAGAACTTGAACCCAGAATCAATAACAAGGAAATATATGATATCAAACAAATACTAAACACAATAGTAACAGTCGAACCACCACGACACAAAAAAGATATACCTCAATGCATGCGGTGTCAACAATACGGACACACTAAGAACTACTGCAACAGAAGCCCAGCCTGCGTCAAGTGCGCAAAAAATCACTTAACTGCACACTGCCCATATTCAGGAAAAATAGAAAAAGTTAAATGCTCCAACTGTAACGGTAACCACCCAGCCAGCTATAAAGGCTGTGAAGTAAGAAAACAACTACAACGAAAACTGTTCCCGCCCCTACGAAGCAGGACAAGCACTAACACGCAAGACCATCATGACAGCACAAAACCTGAAATATTACCAAATACAGAGCAAGCAATAAATACCAAACCTATCAGCACCAACACCATTGGTGGACTAAGCTATGCTCAAGTAACCAGCCAACCAACACACACACATAACCAATACCACAGCAATAGTAACAACGACACTGCAGAAATCAAAGAACTGCTCAAACAATCCATAAAGAACACCGAAATGCTAGCCAGAATGATAAGCGAACAAAATGCAGTACTCAAACAGCAAACCCAACAAATCACAGTCATGCTACAACTAATTACAAACGTGCTAAGCAAAAAATAAAAACGGACACTCTAAAAATAGCAGCCTGGAACTCAAACGGCCTACAACAACGGGCCCTCGAAATTAAAACATTCATATACAATAATAATATAGACATACTACTTGTCTCAGAAACACACTTCACTACAAAAAGCTATTTGAAAATACCATACTACACCATATATGATACCAAACACCCCTCAGGAAAAGCTCACGGAGGGACAGCAGTGATAGTCAGAAACGATATCAAACATTATCTTCACAGCCAAGTTAACAAAGAATATTTACAAGCAACCACTGTTACAGTTCAAACTAGCAGCAACTACTTCCAGTTGTCAGCAGTATACGTGCCCCCGCGACACAAAATAACAACACAAATGTGGGAAGAATACTTCCAGGACCTAGGGGACAAGTACATCGCAGCGGGAGACTACAATTCAAAGCACACGCTCTGCGGATCAAGAAACATTACACCTCGAGGTAGAACACTGGAAAAATACATTAGAAATAATAACCTCAATATATTATCCACAGGAACACCGACACATTGGCCGACTGACCTGAACAAAAAACCAGATCTTCTGGACTTTGCAGTTACAAGGGGACTAAACACAAATAAACTAAAAATAACACCCAACCTCGAGCTCAGCTCCGATCATACACCCATAATAATTGAATACAGAAACAAACCAATTCACTATAGCAAACCAGAAACACTATGCAATAAAACCACCAATTGGCAAACTTTCAAAGAAATAATAGAAAGCAAAATAAACTGCAACATCCCGTTAAAAACTCCTGAACACATAGAACAGGCAGTAGCAACATTGACAGCAACTATTCAGGAAGCAGCAAGGACAACCACTACTCCCGAACCAACCAGCAGACAAACAATAACAATCCCGCAAGAAATACTTGACAAAATCAAAGAAAAAAGAAAAGCAAAAGCAAAATGGCAAAAATACAGAACCCGAGAAAGCAAAAAACACTTAAACAAACTCGCAAAGGAAATAAAAAACAAAATAAAGGAGCACAACGATAACGAATTCTCAAAGTTCATAGGGACACTCTCCACACACGAGAACACCAACTATTCACTATGGAAAGCCACGAAAAAAATAAGGAAGCCAATAATACCCGTCCCGGCAATCAGAAAAGCAGATAACACATGGGCAAGAAGCAACGAAGAACAAGCTGAAGAATTCTCCAACCACCTCTACAACACATTCACACCACACATTACCAACAACAGCAACCTCAAAAGTCATACGGAGGAGGATCCACAAACCACTGCTACCACAGCCGACAAGGAATACACCATACCTAAAACATCGGCACAAGAAATTAGAAACATAATTGATAAAACAAAAAACAACAAAGCGCCAGGAATCGACCTAATTAATGGTAAAATCTTAAAAAACCTTCCGCCAAAAGCAATAAGACTAATAACAGTAATATTCAACGCAATTCTAAGAATTCAATACTTCCCCAAACCATGGAAATTAGCACAGATCAAAATGTTACATAAACCAGGCAAAGACCCGCACCAAACTGCATCTTACAGACCAATATCACTGCTTCCAGTATTTTCCAAAATACTGGAAAAGATAATATACGACCGCATAAAACCAATAATAGAGACAAAAAAACTAATACCGGATCACCAATTTGGTTTCAGAAACAAACACTCCACGATAGAGCAAATGCACAGGCTTATAAACGAAATAATAGTAGCACTAGAAAACAAGGAATACTGCACAGCCCTCTTCATAGACATAGAGAAAGCATTCGATAAAATTAACCATAAAAGTCTACTACAAACAATTAGGAAACAATTCCCGGAGCAAATACACCACTTAATAAAATCCTACCTAAGCTGCAGAACCTTCGTAATAAAAATCAAGGACACATATTCTCAAGTTAAAGACATCAAGGCCGGGGTACCACAAGGAAGCGTCCTAGGCCCAATACTATACACATTATACACGGCGAACATACCAACAACTACCAACAGCACAGTATTGACATTCGCGGACGACACAGCTATACTAGTCAGGCATACTAACCCAGAAACGGCAGTCAAAATACTACAAGAACACATCGTAAAAATAGAAAATTGGCTACAAGAAAAACAAATAAAAGCAAACCCCAATAAATGCAACCATATTACATTCACGCTACGGAAAAAGACACCACCAAACATCCTATTGAACGGCACACATATAACACAAACAAAGCATGTCAAATACCTAGGACTCCACTTAGATCAAAAACTCACCTGGAAACTACACATCAAATCAATAGTAGAAAAAATACAGAAAACAAGAAGACAAATGCATTGGCTAACAAGCCGAAAATCCAAACTAAGCACAGAAAACAAGTTAAAAATATATAAAACGATCATAAAACCAATCTGGACGTACGGAATACCACTATGGGGGACGGCAGCAATGAGCCATATAAACAAAATAGAGGTAATACAGGCTAAAATCCTCAGGACAATAGTAAACGGACCTTGGTACGTCAGAAACGAAGATATACGAAGGGACCTGGGAATGCCAACGGTCAAGGAAGAAATCAACAGATACTCCGAGAAATACAAATTAAGAATAGCAACACACATAAACCGGCTAGCTGCGGAAACATACAAAATCACAAATATGGACAGAAGACTAAAAAGGAAGCACCCAGCAGACCTTATAAAGGACATAACCTATGAAACACGAGGATGGTACCCCGCTGGGGGTAGCCACCAACATGCTAATTTAACCGTTAAAAAATTCCACCAAATGTCCAAATTGGACAAATTGTGAATTTTAATAAATAAATAAAAAAAAAAAAAAAAAAAAAGAAACTTTAAGAGCTGTTTCCTGTCTCTACGGGTAAATCGATCGTCGATAAAAAATTTGTGTGAGATATTTTTGATTGCATAATAAATACGCAAAGTTTCATCAAAATCGGTGTGTCATTCTCGGGTGATGCTTCTTGTTCGATTATTGCTATTTCTTATGTCAGAAGAAACTCTAAAGCTATTCTTATACATTTTTATCGGTAGACGTATGAAAGAGATTTGTTAACATTGTATACTGATATAATATTGTAATGTTTCAGGTATCTATAACTGAATTTGGCCACCTACATCCAAGTTATCAATGTATAACTGTCATAAGAGCGTTAGCATCGAAGGATGTTAATTTGGAATCTTATAAGAAGTTACTATCGCTCGAAAGTCATTACGATCGAATAAATTCCCATGAACTGTCAAACACCGTTCGCTTTATTAAAAGATTTTTCAAAACAGATGATATATTGGAGGAGGAAATGACAAAAATCGTCGGTATCTTGCAGGTAGAAATTCAATCAATATTTTAAATCTGCGTTATAAATATTAAGACGAATAGAAATGTCACATATTCAATAAATATTCTCGAAAAGTATGTTTCCGTAACGTATAATATTCCCAGATACAGTCAATACAAAAAGTATTTGTACAGAACTTAACTATAACAAAATTATAGTAGAACATTTAGTACACGTTTGTAATACATTTCGTAGAACGCTTAGTAACTAAATTTTAACAAATAGAAATTATATATGTATTCCTAGATGCCTTCAAACTAATTTTCAGAAAATAAGTTTTCTCACAAAATAATTTTCTATCTCTATTGTTCAACTATTAATAAATATCTAGAAAAATATCTACGCGTAATAAATATTTCTACAGTTAGCGCTTCATAGCATAAAAGACAATCTGCATCAAAGTGCAGAGAAAATAGGTTTGAAAAACGAACAATATTCGGGAACACTTAAAATATCTCCACAATTCCTAGATATAAACATTATTGAAAATATATGGGACCACCTAAAACGCAAAATACAGAGTCACCATATTTTGTCTGGAAATGATTCTATGAGGACACCTTTACAAAAATGGAAAAATATTGTAAGTAGGATTTTTGTCAATCTGACAAATTCAACGACAAATGCCACGACGGTGTCACGACCGACATACTTCAAATCCGATGGACCGATGATGGAGATAAAGATGTGGCGACCTTGGCGACAATGTATATCGCCGAAGTGCCTAATGAGTCATCTATATCCCAACGGTCCTTCCACCGAATGTTCTAGAAGCGTGGCAACGGTCACGTATGCCTACAGTAGTACTTGCCTCACGTATGCCTACAGGGTAGTGGAGATATTGAGGTATGACAAACAAAGAAGAAACAGATCCCACAGAAAGTCAAATTGTAAGAGCTTCAGTCTTGGAAAGTCACGGCTGGAGCTCAGAACCAAATCGCAGTCAGTGTAAACTCAGAGTACAAGAAATAAATTCTTTTGTTTTTTTGTTACCTTATTTTTTTTTTCTTTTCGTTCGAGCTACCCCTTTTTTATTTTACGTAACAACGGTTTCAAGTCATAATAAAATCAAAAGGAATCTGCTAAATACTAAAATAATTGTACTTGTCTTGATAATTTTTTCCCTTAAACTATAACTGTACGAATATTTATTACGCATATATTTTTGCCATTTTTTAGATATTTGTTAATATTTTCACAGAGAACATAGATATCCCCGCTTTATTTCATGAAAATTATTCTACAGACTTGTAAAAATGCGTATATAACTTTTATTTGTTAAAATTTTATTAATAAACGATGTTCTACAAAATTTTTGTTGAAATCAGTTATTGTACGAATACTTTTTACGTCGACTGCGTGTGTGTTTACAACGACAAAAGCCGTTTAATGCAATTATCGGCTTTTGCAGATTTGGACAGCGCACAATTTTAATTTCTAAGCTCTATCATGTAGTATCACTATACTGCATAGACAACAGTATCAAACATTTTTTGAGTTATTATTTATTGTCGTCTACATTGTCTATTGTTGCTTATTACTAAACAATTTTAATAAAGGAAGATAATGAACATAATGTACACTGCGTATATCTCACATTAAATAACTGCTATAGGGTATACGTTCATATAATGTTCACATATACTAACGCAAGCTCGAAGTAACAAACGAGAAGTACTGAAAAGGTAGGAAAAATTAGTTTATTAATTTATATTATAATTTATTTTTTTATTTAAATATTGTTAAAATATTAGCTTATTAGACTATATTATAGTAAAAAATTATTTATTACAATAATATTAAAACTATAATTCGCTGACTATAAATTAACACACAATTGAAAACAGATTTAAATTACCACGTTGAGTAGTTTTTTCACAATAACTTGGTTTCGTTGTCATAGTGCCGAAATTAAGTTTTATAATATAATTTAGTATCTTCAACCAATTTGTACTTTTTATATGATTTCTGAACGTGAGCGGGGTATCTGGTTTTGTGCCTATCTTTGTTCATATTGTCTAAGTTTTCCGCATTTGTATCAACACCTTGTTAGTCGTCAATGGATGGTTGTTATAAAACATAGGTATATTGCGTATACTGATTCGTTAGTTTTATTTCAGATTTTATCGTTGTTTTTACATGGTTGATAATAATGTTTCCGTGTTTTGGTTAATTAGAACATATTTTAATCAGTTTGCAACTTCTTTAACAATGACATCCGCTTGTTCGTTGCCAAGTATATCGTAATAGAATAAAATTCAGATAGTATTCGTCAGTTTCTGTATGGTACTGAGAAAATTTTATTTAATGGTTTTCATTATTATTAACACGTTCACGTCGGCGTGTTTAATTATGTTGTTAATTTTCCTGGTGATTTAGTTCCTTCAGTTCGTCAATTATTGAACTATAGTGTTGGTTGTAGGATGCATTCATCTATGTACTATCTTACAGCTTCTATTCTTCTTTAGTTGGTAAGTGTAGAAGTTTGCATTTTATCTTTTAATACGAGAGTAAGTTCTCTATAAATTTCAGGAGTATTAACTTGGACTTTGACCTGATTATCTCTCATTTGTTTGAGAGTACAGTCATCATTGGCTATGTTTTCCATTAGTTCTATGAGTGGTTCTTTGACTTGAGCTTCGATTTATATTGGTGAAGGTTTTGGTAGCTGCTTTTCGATGGCAGTTGTGTTGCTTCCTATAGATTCGTTATCCAGCTCCGCCAGTACGCTAAACGGATTACTATCCGGCATATTATTCAATCACTTATTATGTTCCGTGACTGTTTTAATCAAATTATCAGGTGGAATGATTTTCCGTTTCTTTGATGAATAGATATTGTTGCTTCTTGTTGAAATAATTCTCACTTCTAAGAAAACTCTACATCTGCTTTATTGTTTAGTTTTCCTGATCTTCGAAGCCATTAAGAATTATCTAATACAAATCAATTTGAAAGGTCTCTCAGACTCATAACCTTTTTTGGAACGTGCCTTGTACAGACGATGCAGCGGGATATAGACAGGCCACTTTCGTAATTATACAATTGTAGTATCTTAATAGAGTCTTTAAAGGAAGGATAAGTAATGATGTTTTGGTTTAACAAATAATATTCAAAATAACGAACTGATTACAATGCTGTCATACATGCTGTCTTATTCTCATACTCGGCTCTCAACTTCCCGATTCACACTCTCTCGCTTCTGCACTCGCTCACTCTCGCTTCTCAACTCCCATTGTCCGGCTTTTGCATTCGCTCTCTCCGGCTTCTCAACTAACACTGTCTTTAGCATCCCTTTGTCTTTTCTGGCCCTATCGAGCACGTGTTCCGCAAACGCCCGTGGCCAGGGTTATCAGGGCCTTTTCCACGAAACTATTTACTTGAAAGGACCGACGACGATGGAGCCGACGATACCGCGGCTCTCGCGACATTATTTATGGTTCGACCGATATCTTAGGCCTTTTGCCCACGATACTACACAAATACCCATAGGCCCATGTCTTCGGGGCTCTGTTGTAATGTAACACTGCCAGCGTGTGGATCTGGATTAGCATGCTCTGTACTTATACTTGTACTTATACTTACACTTATTCTTACATTTACACTTACATTTATACTCAAATATATTTCTGTTACACATCCATCCACGCGTTCCTCTAACAGATAACCTCAACACCTCTAACTGGAGGGATACCAACTTCTATAAGATCTATTAAACTATTGTTCACTTGCGGTTTAATGATGGAAATTTTTTCGTTAGCTTCAATGATATTCAACTGCAAATTGCTGCTCTTTTTTGCGCCATTTGTGATATAGACTTGCCAACGGCAAGTTTCCTATCATAGACACGCTCTCATTGGGAAATCGAATATACGGCACTATGAACTAATCGCTTTACGTAAACACTTCTTATCGTTAGTACTTCCTGTTTCTTTGACGAGACTGAGGAATTGGTAACTCATATACAGAATTAAGCAATTCATCGCTTGATAATGACTTTGATTAGTACGCTGTACTCGATGAATATTTGCACTGCATTAGATCGCGTCTCAGTGTGACGGCCGCGTTTGTGCCCGTTACTCCTCGGTTTGAGGCGAATACGCAGCAAAAGTACAAAATGTGTCTTGACTTCTCGTTTACGCATCGTGTTTAACCTGACAGATCCTTGAGTTACTGCTTGAAAGCTTGAGCTCTGAGACGTAAAGACCTGTTTCAGATATTAATCAATGGATCTGTGTATATAATTGATACGGTTACAATGTAGTACAATAGCATTTCATATAACGCGAGATATACGTTCCGTTACGAATTCAAGAGTGCAAAAAAATATAACTAAATAAATATGTAGTCTTTTCTTAATATGACAAAATAATATGCGACCCACAATAATAACTGTTCACAATACCAACTGTAAACAACTCTTTATGCCACAAGAGTTAATGCAAAACTGCGCGTCGAGTTCATTCAAATTTTTATATTAGATATTAGAATTTACATGAACTATACAATTTTACAATAGAACTTACATATTTTTATATTAGAAAAGAGTCATTTGCTGCAGCTTTTTAATCGCGTTATATGGAAGCATTGGCGTAATTTTTAGTCCACGTTAGAGAAGCATCGTGTCATACGGGATCCAACTATATATTATTTTCAATCAGCACTCTTTTAATTATCTTGATCAAATATAAACATATCATACATTCTATGGGTTTAAAAATAAATCTGAAAAAATATGAATGACAAACACTTAAATTGCAGGTTAATGGACATGAAGTTCCGCTTACTGATCCACCATACGTAGCAGTTTACGAACTGACATCATTACTTGAGCATAACTGTAAAGCAAATTGCTCGAAAAGTTTCACTGATACTGGAGGGCTGATTATTCATGCTGCAGTACCTATTGCAAAAGGTGACTATATAATATATATATATATATATCTATATTATATATAATATATATATAATTATATATAATATATATATATGTCGGAGATGAAAGAACGCCGGAGCTCCTCCTTGGATTCGCGGGAACACCGCAACTCTGTAACTTAGATTAAACAAATGCCGCTCCGATTGTTCGAGATTTATGATCATGAGCTTGGGCTCGAGGCGACAATCAGTCGCCGAACGTAGCCGCGGTCAAAGGGATGAACGTTTTATCTGACAAAGGCACAGAGTAACTCTATTCCTCTCCTTAAAAGAAATAGTCGTAGCGACACGTGGCAGTAAATACTTCAATAGTTTCTATCCCGCGGCCCGCCACACGCAGATTTTGTCCTCCGAGTAAGATGATCGCCGGGTGTCGGCATGCCTTTGCGGCGTATGTTTAGCTAACGTGAGGACCCGCTATAGATCTTAAGATTCAGTCAAGCGAAGTCCGTCAAATAGACTTTGTTGCAACTACGGGAAGATAGGAGAAACCTATCCTCCACGAGCGTTGCCCCCCGTCAACAACCTCCCCTCAAGGGCGGCCAGCATCTCTTTCAAAATGCCGATATGGAGATCGACCAATTAGCAATAGCGCTAATTTCCCTCTCCTTTGGAACGAAAGCTTTCTTTGACGAATCCGAGGATCTCATATCCTTAGACCCACCCAATATAGTTTTCCTCGACGACATCGTCGAGACGGAGAGGCATTCTTTGGTACGACCTCATCGACGAATGACAGTGCCGCCTTACAACCAGTGATTACCACACATCTAGTTAACAGAGAGAGTTAGACTTGAACTGTGCGAGAACATACGTTTACCATCCCGTGACCGCGGATTCGTTTCGAACCTAAGGTCATTATCACTAGTGCTACGAGTGCTTAATCTTGTTAATAAGCCTGTGCTAATAAACTCTCCGTTGTATCACAACAATGGCTAATTCTAATGAAAATCCATCAAACGCCCATCTCCTTAATCCTGACTCTAATCCGACATATATATATATATATTATATAGTCACCTTTATTATATATATATATATATATATATATATATATATATATATATATAATAATAATAATATATATATAATTATATATATATTATATATATATTATATATAATATTATATATATATTATATATAATTATAATAATATAATAATTATAATAATAAAATAATTATATATATATTATATATAATATATATATATATAATATATATAATATATAATATATATAATATATATATTCTATAGAATATATATATATTCTATATAATATAATATAATCTATAATATATATATATATATATATATATATATATATATATATATATATTCTATAAAGTATAGTAATATACAGGTGTAAAAGAATTTAAGGGGTGATTTTTGAAGAAAAGTAAAGATGGAAATCAAGAATAAAGAAATTGCGTTTTCAACTTTGTTTTTTAGTTATTGTCAGTTAAAATTAGCTAAAATGCCCCTGTACGCATGCAAACCTCCTCACATGGACGAGAATAGGTCAGCTTGAGCTGCAGGCCGCACAGCGATCCGTGTCGAACGATATGTGTGCAGCAACTTACCCGGTACAAGTCGTAGAGAAGAAGATCATGACATTCGAAGACGTAAACTATCCCGCGCAACATTTTGTGAGAAAAATCGTAGATTAAAAGTATTACACCTGTCTACTAATTAAAATCCATAACAACATAAAACTCATGAAATTTTCAAATAGAAAAATTGATGTCTCCTTTAATTCTTTGCGTTCATAAGTAATTAATAAATAATAACACATATAAACAACGTTTATTGTTGTTGTTACATGTTACACAGGAAAACCACACACGTACCACAGGTGTCCAGGCTGTATATAGAAAAATTGCAACGAAAATAGCAATCGTTTTATATTACAGTATGTGTTCAATATATGCTCCATTTTCTTGGAAACGAAATAGACAATAAGCACGGTACATACAACACGCACTATATACACTACACACTTCACACACCCAAATCACTCGCGTTGGAATTAAAAAAAAGATTCAAAAAATAAAAAGAATACAAAAATAAAGGAGATAAAAATATTCAAAAAATTAAAAGTGAAGAAGCTCAAAAAAGACCACAGCGGAATAACTTAAATCTATATTAAATCTACAATTAACCCCAGCTTTATGTTTATACAATTCTCCTAACAAAATCACTAGAATATGTTACATAACGAGGTAGCAGTGGAGAGTTCGTTCAGAAAAAAGTTTACGATATTCTTTACCAACACTTTCGTTTTCTTTGTATAATTTTCTCGAAATTAACCAGGGTCAGACAGGATAGCTGAGCTGCTCCTTTCAAAAGTATTATTAGGTATACCTACTGAGAAAACGAACAAGCTGCTTACCAGAAACTTAAAAGAGTTATTCAACGCAATAAGTATCATTTTTTATTTGCTGCACATTAATTTGTGTTGACATTTTTATATATATGTCGGGTTCACATTATGATTAAGATTAGGAACGTGAAGCGAATCTTCATTTGGATTAAACATTGTTGTTATGCAATAGAGAAGATATTTACTAGCGTAATTCCGATCATTAGAGAATTTGACAAGTAACCGTGGTAATTAGATACTCGAGATGCTAATGACAATGATCTTAGGTTCAATAACGAATCCGCGGTCAACGGAATAACAAAATGCGCTTTTTTCCAAAGCCCAAGTTGCACTCGACTTGCTCGTCTACGGTACAAGTATTACTAAACCAACTCTTTGTTAAAACGTAGAATGTTCATCGAGCGTAAAGACGCTATGTAACTCGCTAATCAGATCTCACGAGAGAATGACTTTCCGTCGCGGTGATGCTGCAGTGGGAAACTATGATGGGGTGTGTCTCAAGGCGTCGTCGAGAAAAATCTTCGTTCGGGCAGTGAGGGAAATGGGTGTTGCTGTTAATTGGTTAATTTTTACGTTGTTGATTAGAAAAGGATGCTAGCCGGCCTTGAGAGAAAGTTGCTAGCGCGAAGCGTCGTCTGTGAGAAAAGCAGATTTCCCGTATCTTACCGTAGTAAGTGATAGATTTAGGGACTGTTAGGATAAAAACTGTTTGTCCGTTTGAAGGACCTTGGCTAACTAAACCCTAAGATTTATAGCGGCTCCTCAGACTAGCTGAACATGTACTGTGAAGATGCATCGATATCTGATAATCATCTTCCCCGAAGAATAGGGTCTGTGTGTGGCGAGCCACGCGACAGAAACCGTTGGAATGTTTACTGTCGCGTGCCGCTACAACTATTTCTTTTAAGGAGAGCTATAGAATTACTCCATCCCTATGTTAAGTAAAAGCGTTCATCCCGTGGCCGCGGCCACGTTCAGCGACTTGTTGTCGCCTCGAGCCCAAGCTCGCTATCACAAATGTCGGACAATTGTAATTGAGTTAAATTATAGAGACTAAAATGTTGTGGGTTTTCCGAAGAATTCCAAAGGGAAGGCCCTGGTGTCCTTTCATCTCCGACGTATATATATCGGAATAGAGAGAAAAAACGCATGGGTGAACGTATTATAGAAATGCTTTATTCAGAAATGTTAGAAATTCGAATTTCCAATGGTTTTTATTCGATAGAATAATGTATTGATAGATGTATTTATTACAGTGAATGAAACAGAAAACGATGATTATTTAACGTGAACTTAATGCAGTAGTATGATATGACAACTCTCGATTAACTACTCTTGACTCTAGACTTTCAGGTGGCCAACTGAACATCAATGGCTGCGGTGCTGAAATATATTGATGGTCGTTAGACCTATTGAAGTTTCCCGACTCTTTCAGCTTGTCAGCATTTGCGCTTTATCATCGACATTGTCTGTATTGTCGGCGATCTTTCCACGGTACTATAATAGAGACCAAAGAAGCCGCTGTAAAGAGGATTGTTGTACCAAAGACTAAACACTAGAGAAGATGTAGAGTTTTCCTAGCAGTGAGACTCACTGCAACAATTTGTATTATTACACATTACTCCATAAAACGACTTTTTTATTCTTGATTTTCATCTTATTTTAGCTTTAATAATCATCCCTTAAATTTTTTTACATCTGTAATCGAACACTCTGTATATAACTCGTTGTTCAGAAGAAGGCACTTGGAACGAATGTAGCTTTCATTTTTGTTGGTTTGGATAGCCTCAATCATAAAAATAGATATGCGTGTCGGCTAAAAACTTTGTATCTACAAATAAGACCATGAGGCATCGTGTGATGGTGAGCGAGTTAGCGGAATAATGCTCTTGCTGCTCTGCAGTCTCAAATATAATTTTCTGAGCAACAAATAGTACAGCATATTCCATATTCTTTTGTGCAAAACGGTGTTGGCATATCCTATGACTAAAAATAAGGGAGAAAATGTTATGTTAATGCATTTCTAAAAAGTTAGAACACAAACGCGAAAAACCCGACTAATTTTTCGCTCGATAAAAGGTATAGATTGACGATATTTATATCAATTTTATTTGTTCCAGTCGAAATGCAAAAAAAGTAACCTCGTTATATTACAAACTTCTCATTGATTTCTTTATATTGATTCCTGACGTGCATTAAATCATGTTACATAAATTTCTTCGTTTACAATTAAAAATCACAATTAAAAATCTGGTTGTACCAAAGAATTACTCGACGTTGTTGAGGTGCGACATTGTTGATACTCGTTGCCTGTTATATTTAAACGAAAATTTCGCCAATTTCGTATCATCATTACAACTTTTTAATAAAAAGTTTATAAGCCTATGTTTATATGATTCTTTTATTCTTAATTATGGAATATGCTGGCAATGTTTTACGATGAGTGAATAGAATACTCTATATTATACGTGTACATATGTGTGTTGAACATTTTGGCTCTACTTAACAAGTAATGTGTTATTGAACGTTTTGTCTGTCATTCGGACAAATGTGAATGCTAAGGCAAAACGACTGACGTCTACATAAACATTTTGTAGTGTAAAGTTAAATTGTTTATTATTTATCTAGTATTTCTATATATTAACCTTTTTTGCCGTTTTCATATTTACAAATAATTTGATATCACATAAATGACCTGTATATATACATATATAAGCATTATTATGACTAAGAACACGCAAAGCAATTTTTAAAGAAGTAATAGGCTCTTTTAACTGTTTCTTAACTGTACACACAGGGTAGTCGACGAGAGTCGACAAAAAGACGTTGAGAATACCAAATCAATTTTATAGAAATTAGTCACAGTACTATTACAAAATAGATTTCAATTGCAAACTGTTGATTACATATACAAATAGCCAAGTCCATGTTGATTGAAAATATTACAATGTCGATTGAAAAAAATTACAACAAAATAATTTTCCAATATTTATGTAAATATCCATGCTTCTCTCTTCCCCTCTTTGTAAGTAAGACAACAAGTAATTTAAAATATTAGCTTTTGTTACAGCCATTCTTCAAAACATAAACGAATCATCAACTATGTGGACATCATTATATGTTACAATAGAAATTTGCTAATAATTGGATTGAGTATTTTTATGCAAATTCATCTTTTTGAGAATATAGATAGGGAGGAAAATTATTTTATCACATTATACGCACTTTATGTAATTTTACACTTTAAAATTTCCTATGAATACCTAATATGGTCATCTACTGAGAATATTTAATATACGGGATGAAGGTAACCGGAACCACTTCGATCACTGTGCATGTCATGATTTTAGTGACAAATTTTTTAGATATAAGTTGGTTTCAAAGATGCACAGAAGGTCAAGTTTTGTTTTTTGTGAACTGCTCGAATTCAAGTTACTATTTTTAGAGGTATCGCAGTGGCTACAGTTATGCCACTTATAAACTAATGTTTTTTTATATGAATAGGTTAATTCTTTTCTATATAGAATTATGAGTTGGATCGACTAACATAATAAAAAGTATATGATTTTATTTAAAAAGATAGATCTGACCTTCATATGTATTTTCGCATTCTCCAAATATCCAATTGACTGGCACGCACATAACACAAACAAGGCAAGTTAACACGTTGACGCCGGCGCCGATATTCAGGGTTTTCTCTATGATGTGGCGCCCGACTGCACGGTCTGCTTCGTACGGCTGCGCAGCGCCAGATTAGACTGTTCAGCACAGTTAATTTATAGCAAAATTACAAAAGCTATACGATTCCTGTTGGGTTCAATGAATTCCGTGGACTTCAACTAATACATTGATATAGAATAGTTTGGCAATATCAATTTGCAGATATCTATAAATATTAAGTAAAGCTGACGGGACCAACTTTAACCCTAATTTTGGTGTACTCTTTTCGATTTTTCTCAAACAGTAAAGATCTGACGCGAATTCCGACTATTGCAACGTATACCAAACAGTGCAAATAAACCAATATACTTTGCATCATTAGTCTACATCCACCTTGAGCGGTAATATCGTTCAAGGACCGCAACCTCAAGATAACAGTTGCTCCTGACTCATCCCCGTCTAATTGATAGGTCGCAACAAGTTCTGTATCAAATTCTTACAATTAGCAGTCACTCAATTGAATTAAGGAAAAAATACATTGTATACGAACACCAATACAATATGTACATGCCTGAAACAGAAAAGGGCACCTATTACTGAGAAGTATCATGTTGGAATAGCAGAACGTTCGAATAGTACTGTATTCGGATAATGGATGTTCAGATAAAGAAGGCTCTACTGTAATAGAATTTAGGAAAGGAAGCACAATTTCGTAATTGTTCTTATATTCGCGAAGATATAGAGGATGTTTCAAACTATTACATTATATTTCGAATATAAATCTTTTAACACTTAGCCAACCGACGCGCGTCACAATGAGTTATACGTTTCCACCGCGCATTTTTCCAAGTATCGAGGACCAATATTCAGTACATAAGAAATAAAAAGGTCTAAAAATTATTTAAGTAATTAATTATATTTTGTGGTAATGATTTTATTTAACGATTTCACATATTGTTTATGCAATACATTGCGTTTAAAAGTATAAAAAAATATAGGTAATATTAAAAACGTTCAAGACGATTAAAGATAAATAACACAACTTGAACGTGAAATTAAAAATTCATAATGCATTTTAATATTTTTCTACAATGTAGTATCGTTCGATTATAACTCTATTTAGTCATAACGGATAGTGTAACTTTTTAATTAATTTTAACACCACTAAATTGGCGTATTTTGTTATATACTGTACATTATAAAAGCAGAAAAAGTGGCGCAATTAATTGGGAACAATTCCAGGTAAACAATAACTGATAATAACAGCGAAAAAATAAAACACGTTGCTAAAGCCAAAAAGGGAGGTCTCCCTATTCGGTTGCCTAAGTGTTAAAAAGCTTGTATCATACAATTTCATGGTTACGGGAAATGCTTACAAAATTATTTATCTCAAAGTTTAACTTGTGATGCATATATCAATACTTTATCCTTATTTGATGTAAGAACAAATGTTTGTATTTGTAAAATGTATCCGAAGTATGCCACAGATATATCCGGAAAATATTTCACATCACACACTTCTTGACCAACGTCTGTGTTTCGCTATTTCAATTTGTTATATCCCAGTTAATATTTTTTATTACTATGATATCTTCTTCTATCTGCCAACAAAACAAATATTACTAACAAACGAGGAAGATCGAGGAAGATATAACTGATCAAAATGTAACATACGAGTTAAGAGAATGCGAAGATTAGAGATTCGGGTCAGATGATTGTTTTCCTTTTAAGAAGGTATTTTAGTCTAGAGGTATGAATTTCGAGCGCTTTTGAAGCTCTGTACAAACGAAACAAAAAATATTTTTACTATCCATTTTTTTATGATTTGTATCTTGATATTTTAAGATTACATAAAAAATTAACTGAAAAAAACTCAAAATTCACAAAGTTATGAGCTGGCAAAGTGGAGGTCCAAAGAAAGGGTGTCCTGACGTACATGATATCGACCCTTCTGGTCGTCTGAAACAAAAAAGCCGAACGGATTCTTAATTAGAATAGATTCGGCTATAGCATGAACCTTGGAAGAGTTAAAAAAATATTTTTTCACAAAATGGCGGCCATTTGAAAATAATTTGCCTTTTTGGTATGTTTTTTTGGCAATTCCGAATTTTTTTAAGTAGTAAAATTAAAAATTTTGATTCGAGCGTGGTTGCGGCGATAGAAAAATATGTAAAGAATATTCGCACCACATTTCAAATAAATTGATTCATTAGAACTTGAGATATCGTGCACGCCAACTTGAAAAAAGTAGTTTAAAAAAAAACGAGTTTAAAGTTTTGAGACAAGTTTACTCGGTCAACAGTCCTGCCCGAGCAGCCGAGATAAACGGACGTGCGAAACAGTGCTTCAGTGAAAGTGCGGCAAGTGGGAAAAGAAAGTGGTAACGTCAACGCCCATTGCCAAATGGTGGAAAATGCAAATACCAACAATAAAAATTACAAGCTGAGGTGATGGGCGTGATAGGTATAGAAGAATCACTCGGTATAGTTTAACAATATCTATTTATTTGCTTGTGTCCGTGGTATACATTAGCGCGGTGAAAGCACGGTACAATTATCGGTTCGAGGTTACAAGTTCAAACTCGGCGCGGAACTTTAAGCGGTGGTTCGAGTCGAGACGATTGCACAGATGTCCAGAGATTCAGGTTCGTATTACGTACGACCGCGGACGACCGATTCAGATAGGCGTCTTCCAACTTGCTTCGCGGCTCGCGATAGATCAGAATGAATTTGTGTCGCGAGGATGCTCCTTAGGAAAACTGTGCTTGGGTGTGTCTAAGGATACGGAATCATCGGATTCGTTAAGGAAAGCGTTAGTTCAGAGGGTGAGGGAAATGGACGTCGCTGTTAATTGGCTAAATCGTGAGTTGGTGGTTGGAAAGAGATGACGACTGCCCTTGAGAGAAAGTTGCTAGCGAGGAGCGTCGTACGTGAGGAAAAGCAGATTTCCGTAGTGGGTGGTATGTGTAGGGACTATTGAGACAAAGACTATTTGTTCCTTTAGAGAATCTTAGCTGCATGAATCCTAAGATTTATAGCGGGTCCTTAGGCTCGCTGTAAATATTCGGAGAGAGTGTATCGACATCTGGCAATCATCTGTTCGCAAGGTAGAGTCTTTGTTTATTTATTTATTAGAATATTTACAATCAATTCTCGTTGAGAATTTTCAGTAACTTAATTTGGCGTGATACAATGACATGGATTATAATAGCTTTATATTGTTGATTCTAGTAGGACTAAAGATTTAATCTAGTGGGTATTTTCTTTTTAGTCTGCGGATCTGGTCCGTCGTGTCCAGTAGTTGGGTGACTAGTGGGTTGTGGTGGTTGTTGACTCTTGTGTTATATCTGCTTCTGGACTTGTGTATTTCATCTTTGACTGTAGGTATCTTGAGGTCTCGGTGGATTGTTTCGTTGGTAACATACCAGGGTGCATTTAATAGGGATCTTAGCGTTTTCGATTGGAAGCGTTGGAGTATTTCAATGTTGGAGTTACTTGCTGTTCCCCATAGTTGGATTCCGTAGGTCCAGACAGGTTTTATTACAGCCTTGTAGAGGGTTATTTTGTTCTGTATGTTTAGTTTGGAGCGTCGGCCCGTGAGCCAATAGAATTTTCTTAGTTTTTCCTTTAGTTGCTTTGTTTTTTCCGAGATATGTTTTTTCCAGGTTAGCCTCCTGTCCAGGGTCATGCCCAGGTATCTTACGGAGTCCTTGCTTGGGATTATTGTGTTGTTAATGGTGACCTGGGGGCAGGTTTGTTTTCGGAGCGTGAAGGTTACATGGGAGGATTTTTTTTCGTTTATTTTAAAACCCCATTTTTGGAACCACATTTCCATGGAGTCGAGACTTCGCTGGAGAGTGGATGAGGCAATTGCCGGGTCTGCGTGGGTAGCTAATAGTGCTGTGTCGTCGGCAAATGTTGCTATTGTTACCTCGTTTGGTACGGGTAAGTCGGCAGTGTAGATGGAGAATAGTAGGGGTCCGAGGACACTACCTTGCGGTATGCCGGATTCTATTGGGAATGTTGCGGAAGTGGCGCCTAGACATTTAACTATGAATTGTCTGTTGGTTAGGTAGGATTTTAAGATGGAGTAGTATGAGTGGGGTAGGATTTTTTTAAGCTTGTAGAGTAGCCCTTCATGCCATACTTTATCGAATGCCTGTTGGATGTCTAGGAATACGGCTGAGCAGTATTTTTTCTTTTCAAGGGATTGGCTGATCATGTGGGTTATGCGGTGGATTTGCTCTACTGTTGAGTGTTGTTTTCGGAAGCCGAATTGGTGATCTGGGAGAGTTTTCAATTCCTCTAGGAGTGGAAGGAGACGATTCGTGAGCAGCCTCTCGAATAGTTTAGACAGGGTAGGTAAGAGACTGATTGGGCGATAGGAGCTGGCTTCATATATTGGTTTACCGGGTTTGGGGATGAGGGTGATTAGTGAGATTTTCCACGCCTTAGGAAAGTGTTCAAGGCGGAGGATGGCGTTAAAGATTGATGCGATGAGTGCAATCCCTTTTATGGGGAGTTCCTTGATTGCTTTATTTCCTATTAGGTCGTGACCTGCTGCTTTCTTGGGGTTTAGGCGACTGATTGCTTCTATGATCTCTGCAGAAGTGAAGGGTTGGATAGGAGGGGACATTTGGAAGGGAGTGTGCAGGTATTCGGTGACGTCCGCTGCAGCTATGGAGGAATGGGGTTGGAATACTTCAGTCAAGTGTTTGGCAAATAGGTTGGCTTTTTCTATAGGGCTACGCGCCCATCCACCCTGCGGGCGGCGGATTGGAGGTATTATTTGTGGGGGGCGCGTGAGTTTCCTGGAGGCTTTCCATAGTGAGTAGTTTGAGTCGGCTGTGGGGGACAGGCTGGCGAGATATTTGTGAAAACGGTCATTATTGTAGTTCTTTATGGTTTTGGATAGTTTTCTAGTTGCGTTGTTTAGTTTGCGTTTGTCCTCCGGTGTTCTATGGGTCTGCCATATCCTTCTTAGTCTACGTTTTTCTGCTATTTTTTTTAATATGTACTGGGGGTATTCGTGGTTGCTGATGGACGTTTTTGCCGGTGTGGAGACGCGGATAGCGTTTATTATGCTCGCATTTAGGTATTCCGTGGCTGCTTCGATTTCGTCATTGGTTTTTAGTGAGGTTGAGGCTGAAGTTGTGTGGGTAAAGACTTCTCTAAAGAGCTGCCAGTTGGTGTCTTGGTTATGAATGGAGCCATTAGGTGTATTCTCGATGATAGTTGAACTGACTGTTACTATCACGGGGGAATGATCAGAGGAGAGATCAGCCGAGGAATTGATTTGGACGTGTCTTGGCGAGATATTTTTAGTTATAAAGAAATCAAGGAGATCGGGTATTTTGTTTGTGTCGGTGGGCCAGTGTGTGGGTTCGTATGTGGTAAGGTAGTTGAGGTTGTTGGATATTATGCTGTTGAGGAGGTTTTTGCCTCTTACTGTAACCAGTCTGCTACCCCATTGGGTGTGTTTAGCGTTGTAGTCTCCTCCGGCTATGCATCTGTTGCCCAGGGTGTCCAGGAAGTGGTCGAAGTCTTCTTTGGCGATGGAGTGTCTGGGAGGGCAGTATACAGCTGAGGTGGTGATTGTACCATGACAGTCTTCTATTGCTACGTTTGTTGCTTGGAGGTAGTCTTTCTGGAATGGTGGAAGTTCGTGGTGCTTGATGATTGACTTGATTATGATTCCGGTGCCGCCGTGAGCCTTTCCGCTGGGGTGTTGGGTGTGGTAGAAGTTGTAGCCGTGTATTTTGAGGTAGTTTTTGTCGGTGAAATGGGTTTCGGATATGAGCATCACATCGATTTGCTGTTGTTTTAAGAATAGTTCTAGCTCAGATTTGTGCTGAGCTAGACCGTTGGCGTTCCACAGAGCTATTCGCATTGGTTTTATTTTGCTTCTGTGTTTATGAATTTGTCCATGAAGAGTGTGAGTAGTGACAGCAAGTTGTTAATTTGCTCAGTTTGCTTCTCGATAAGTTTTTCGAGTCTGGTAAAGTTGTCTGTGCTTTGTGGGGTGGGAATTCTATTTTCTGTGTGTACACTGTGTGTTTTCGAGTTGTATACGTTTCCTTGCGTTGCTTGCGCATAGGATACTGTTGATGAGGTGAGTTTTTGGGGTTTAGGTTCTTGTATGTTTATGTCCTTGGGTCTCAGTTTTGGATACCTTATATTATGTAGCGATTTGTAGGCTGAGCATCCTTTGTAGTTTGCAGGATGCTCTCCTTGACAGTGGATACACTTGGCGGGGGTTTCCGGGGATTTAGTGCATTGGTCAGTGGGGTGATTACCTGCACATTTTACGCACCGGAAGTTGTGATTGCAGTATTTCTGCGTGTGGCCGTACCTTTGGCACCTTTTGCATTGTATTATTTCTTTCTTTACAAGAGGTGGCTCGAACTTAACTATGGAGTTCATCAGCCGATTGATATTGTAGATTTCTTTGTTGTTTGTTTTTGTTTTAAGTCTATAAAGAATAAGGATAGTGGGTTTTTTGTGATTCTGTGCTTAATGTTGCTGATATTAGTTACTTCGTGGCCGTGGTTTGACAGTTCGCACTTTAGTTCGTCTAGATCGACTGAGTGATGGATGTTGCGTAGCACCACTCGAAATGGTCTTTCTTGTTTGAGCTGATATGTGTGGAATTTAGCGTTTAATGTTTTTAATAGCTTGGTTAACTTTCTATAGGCGTCTGGGTGGGTCGGCAGTATTTTCACGTGGTTGTTGTTAATCTTTAGTTTGTAGTCCTCTTTGCTGATTTCTTTTTCGATAGTCTTAATCATTGACTGAATGTCGATTACGTCGTTTATGAATATCGGTGGGGGAGGGGGAATTCTTTGAGTATGGAGATTGTTTACCTTTTCGGTTGTAATCATGGAGTCTTCCGTGGACTCCAGTATTGAGAATCTATTGTAGGTGGTCACTTAGCTGGCTGATGGTTTGGTTTGATTCTTGTTTACGTTTGTCTTGGTCGGTTCGAGCTTCCGTTTTTTTGTGTGCTGGTCGTTTACCAGGATGGATGTGTTGCCCTCTTGCCACGGGGGAGGAAAAATGGCGGTGTGATAATTTAGCTCCGGGGAGCCTGTTGGAAATGATAGAGCCATCATCGAGCTAGTTAATTCAGTGTGAAAGAACTAGTCGAGAGGCTGTTAACCCTGGCTAGGTTAGTTGGATTCGCTTTCGACAGATGGGCGTCACGTGGAGTTTTGTGAACTTCACAGGGCACTGGGCACACGTCTGCACGTCACGGCACTCAGCAGCAACTGGATGGTCACTGCTGCTTTGTGGACTTTGCCGGGCACTGGACACACGTCTGCACGCCTCGGCACTCACGAACGAACTGTAGAGTCTTTGTGTAGCGAGGCACGAGACAGAAACCGTTGGGAAGTTTGCTGTCGAGTGCCGCTACAAAGCAAAGGCGAAACATATTATATGAATAGAGCTACAAGCATAAGAAACCCAAGGCAATCGCTAAATGAAGAACAGGAGTATTCAATTATAAATGAAATAAATATGGAATCAATACAAAACAATTATGAGAATAAAACCAATAATGAACTAACCCGTCAGGACGAAAGCTGGAAGATGGCAACTTCCAACAAAAAAAGAAAAGTAACACCATGCACAAGCAGTAGGAAAGCTATAGTAGCAAATAAGCAAGAATGGCTACAAGAAATCAATCTCCGAAACTCCTTCAGCACACTGCCAGAAGAGAAAGTAACAGATCCAGTTGAAAAACCAATAACCTGCATCGCTAAACCACCACCAATCTACATAGATGCTCAAATAATAGACCCCCTCATTGAACTACTAAATAACACGGCAGGAAAAGAAAATTATAGCATAAAACAACTAAAAGTAGTCCAAGTCAAAGTTCGGACCAACATCCTAGAAACATTTAGAAAAGTGACAAAAGCACTAAAAGAGAAAAACGCAGAGTATCACACCTACCAGCTCAAAGCCGACAGAAGTTACAAAGCAGTAATCAGGGGATTACACCCAAAAACAAACGCAAACAACATATGCGAGGAACTAGCAAAAATCTGACACAAGATCAATGAACAACATAACCAGATACGATACTAAACAGCCATTACCGCTATTTCTAATAGAGCTTGAACCTAAAAACAACAACAAAGAAATATTTGAAATTAAAAAAGTTCTAAACACAATAGTAACAGTGGAGCCACCAAGATATAAAAAGACATACCGCAATGCATACGGTGTCAGCAATATGGACACACAAAAAATTACTGCAACAGAAACCCGGCGTGTGTCAAATGCGCAGAAACGTACCTAACAATAAACTGTCCATACGTAGGAAAAATAAACGAAGTAAAATGCTTCAACTGCAATCGAAACCACCCAGCTAGCTACAAAGGCTGTGTAATCAGAAAACAACTGCAACGTAAACTGTTTCCGCCGCTACGAAACAGGGCGTACAATAACTTACAAGCGCAACAGGATAGCACAGAAACTGAGACAACTCCAAATTCACAGCACGCAATGAACACTAATCACAGTAACACCAACACATTTGGTAGATAAAGTTCTGCTCGGGCAACCGAGGTAAACAGACGTGTGTAATCAATCATGTGCTCCAGTGAAGTGATTCAGAGAAGTGTTTCAAAGTGAAATAAAATTAAGGATTAGTAATAGTGAGGGGAAGTCCAACAATGCAGCAGCAGATACCAACAATTAAAATTGCAACTGAAGGAGAAATGTATTATATAAAAAGGTCGGTAGATTTACCAGGCCTATAGCAACAGCAGCAATATAATAATAATAATCAAAACGACATAGTTATAGAAGAAATGGAAGAGCAGTGGAGGCAGGAGGAGTGCAGTCACGATAACGAAAGATGTTACCAGGACGAAAACTGGGAAACGTAAAATAACTCCAGGAACAAGTGCCGCAGGAAACTTAGATACAAAAAGGCAGCGATGGCTACAAGAATTACCATTAAGACACTCCTTCAGCTCACTAACTGAACAGTCGCCTTAGATAGCAGCTATTTAGCTATTTAACCCTAAGCCAGAAAAATTGTGAAACTTCTGATTGATAACGGGTCATAGGACTTTTGCGTTCTATATAACAATACTTTTACCTATGGAAAGATTCCCTAAAAATAAAAAGAGATCTGCCTATTTCTTATTAAGAAACCGAGGCCACACTCCTGCTCGGACAGCCGAGGAGGACGGACGTGTCTAGACGGTCGTCCTCTCCAGGTATAAGTGAATAGTGAAAAAGTGCTCCAAAGTAATAGTGCTGCAAAGTGATAGTGAGGAGGAAATAAAATAACAATGCAGATACCAACTATAAACATAGCAACAAAAGGAGAAACATATTATATAAAAACCAAACAAATTAACATGGAGACAGAAGAAACAAAAGAGCATCGGGGACAGGAAGATAGCAATTCAGAACATGAAAGATACTACCAGGACGAAAGCTGGAAGCCAGTGAAGGCTAGCAAAAAACGCAAAACAACCACAGACATAAGTGCCATAGGAAACCCAGTTACAGAAAAGCAGCGATGGCTGCAGGAATTACCACTAAGTAACTCCTTCAACTCACTAACTGAAGAAATAGACGCTGACCCCGTAAATAAAACCACTATCCAAACATACCATATTACAAAACCACCACCAATCTTTATTGAGGCCCAAATAATAGACCCGCTCATCGATCTACTAAATAATCTAGATGAGAAAAACAACTACACAATAAAGCAAACAAAATTGGATCAAGTAAAAATACAAACAAACACACCAGAATCATTTAGGAAAGTTATAAAAGCATTAAAAGAAAAAAATGCTATCTACCACACGTATCAGCTTAAAACTGAAAGGAGCTATAAAATTGTCATAAGAGGATTGCATCCTAAAACCAACATACATAAACTAAGCGATGAGTTAGCTAAAATTGGACATCAAACAAGAACAATAAACAATATAACAAGATTCGACACAAAGCAACCACTACCACTATTCTTAATAGAACTTGAACCCAGAATCAATAACAAGGAAATATATGATATCAAACAAATACTAAACACAATAGTAACATTCGAACCACCACGACACAAAAAAGATATACCTCAATGCATGCGGTGTCAACAATACGGACACACTAAAAACTACTGCAACAGAAGCCCAGCCTGCGTCAAGTGCGCAAAAAATCACTTAACTGTACACTGCCCATATTCAGGAAAAATAGAAAAAGTTAAATGCTTCAACTGTAACGGAAACCACCCAGCCAGCTATAAAGGATGTGAAGTAAGAAAACAACTAAAACGTAAACTGTTCCCGCCCCTACGAAGCAGGACAAGCACTAACACACAAGCCCATCATGACAGCACAAAACCTGAAATATTACCAAATACAGAGCAAGCAATAAACACCAAACCTATCAGCACCAACACCATTGGTGGTCTAAGCTATGCTCAAGTAACCAGCCAACCAACACACACACATAACCAATACCACAGCAATAGTAACAACGACACTGCAGAAATCAAAGAACTGCTCAAACAATCCATAAAGAACACCGAAATGCTAACCAGAATGATAAGCGAACAAAACGCAGTACTCAAACAGCAAACCCAACAAATCACAGTCATGCTACAACTAATTACAAACGTGCTAAGCAAAAAATAAAAACGGACACTCTAAAAATAGCAGCCTGGAACTCAAACGGCCTACAACAACGGGCCCTCGAAACTAAAACATTCATATACAATAATAATATAGACATACTACTTGTCTCAGAAACACACTTCACTACAAAAAGCTATTTGAAAATACCATACTACACCATATATGATACCAAACACCCCTCAGGAAAAGCTCACGGAGGGACAGCAGTGATAGTCAGAAACGATATCAAACATTATCTACACAGCCAAGTTAACAAAGAATATTTACAAGCAACCACTGTTACAGTTCAAACTAGCAGCAACTACTTCCAGTTGTCAGCAGTATACGTGCCTCCGCGACACAAAATAACAACACAAATGTGGGAAGAATACTTCCAGGACCTAGGGGACAAGTACATCGCAGCGGGAGACTACAACTCAAAGCACACGCTTTGGGGGTCAAGAAACATTACACCACGAGGTAGAACACTGGAAAAATACATTAGAAATAATAACCTCAATATATTATCCACAGGAACACCGACACATTGGCCGAATGACCTGAATGAATGATCTTCTGGACTTTGCAGTTACAAGGGGACTAAACACAAATAAACTAAAAATAACACCCAACCTCGAGCTCAGCTCCGATCATACACCCATAATAATTGAATACAGAAACAAACCAATTCACTATAGCAAATCAGAAACACTATGCAATAAAACCACCAAATGGCAAACTTTCAAAGAAATAATAGAAAGCAAAATAAACTGCAACATCCCGTTAAAAACTCCTGAACACATAGAACAGGCAGTAGCAACATTGACAGCAACTATTCAGGAAGCAGCAAGGACAACCACTACTCCCGAACCAACCAGCAGACAAACAATAACAATCCCGCAAGAAATACTCGACAAAATCAAAGAAAAAAGAAAAGCAAAAGCAAAATGGCAAAAATACAGAACCCGAGAAAACAAAAAACACTTAAACAAACTTTCAAAGGAAATAAAAAACAAAATAAAGGAGCACAATGATAACGAATTCGCAAAGTTCATAGGGACACTCTCCACACACGAGAACACCAACTATTCACTATGGAAAGCCACGAAAAAAATAAGGAAGCCAATAATACCCGTCCCGGCAATCAGAAAAGCAGATAACACATGGGCAAGAAGCAACGAAGAACAAGCTGAAGAATTCTCCAACCACCTCTACAACACATTCACACCACACATTAGCAACAACAGCAACCTCAAAAGTCATACGGAGGAGGATCCACAAACCACTGCTACCACAGCCGACAAGGAATACACCATACCTAAAACATCGGCACAAGAAATTAGAAACATAATTGATAAAACAAAAAACAACAAAGCGCCAGGAATCGACCTAATTAATGGTAAAATCTTAAAAAACCTTCCGCCAAAAGCAATAAGACTAATAACAATAATATTCAACGCAATTCTAAGAATTCAATACTTCCCCAAACCATGGAAATTAGCACAGATCAAAATATTACATAAACCAGGCAAAGACCCGCACCAAACTGCATCTTACAGACCAATATCACTGCTTCCAGTATTTTCCAAAATACTGGAAAAGATAATATACGACCGCATAAAACCAATAATAGAGACAAAAAAACTAATACCGGATCACCAATTTGGGTTCAGAAACAAACACTCCACGATAGAGCAAATGCACAGGCTTATAAACGAAATAATAGTAGCACTAGAAAACAAGGAATACTGCACAGCCCTCTTCATAGACATAGAGAAAGCATTCGATAAAATTAACCATGAAAGTCTACTACAAACAATTAGGAAACAATTCCCGGAGCAAATACACCTCTTAATAAAATCCTACCTAAGCTGCAGAACCTTCGTAATAAAAATCAAGGACACACATTCTCAAGTTAAAGACATCAAGGCCGGGGTACCACAAGGAAGCGTCCTAGGCCCAATACTATACACATTATACACGGCGAACATACCAACAACTACCAACAGCACAGTATTGACATTCGCGGACGACACAGCTATACTAGTCAGGCATACTAACCCAGAAACGGCAGTCAAAATACTACAAGGACACATCGTAAAAATAGAAAATTGGCTACAAGAAAAACAAATAAAAGCAAACCCCAATAAATGCAACCATATTACATTCACGCTACGGAAAAAGACACCACCAAACATCCTATTGAACGGCACGCATATAACGCAAACAAAGCATGTCAAATACCTAGGACTCCACTTAGATCAAAAACTCACCTGGAAACTACACATCAAATCAATAGTAGAAAAAGTACAGAAAACAAGAAGACAAATGCATTGGCTAACAAGCCGAAAATCCAAACTAAGCACAGAAAACAAGTTAAAAATATATAAAACGATCATAAAACCAATCTGGACGTACGGAATACCACTATGGGGGACGGCTGCAATGAGCCATATAAACAAAATAGAGGTAATACAGGCTAAAATCCTCAGGACAATAGTAAACGGACCTTGGTACGTCAGAAACGAAGATATACGAAGGGACCTGGGAATGCCAACGGTCAAGAAAGAAATCAGCAGATACTCCGAGAAATACAAATTAAGAATAGCAACACACATAACCTGGCTAGCTGCGGAAACATACAAAATCATAAATATGGACAGAAGACTAAAAAGGAAGCACCCAGCAGACCTTATAAAGGACATAACCTAAGAAACACGAGGATGGTACCCCGCTGGGGGTAGCCACCAACATGCTAATTTAACCGTTAAAAAATTCCACCAAATGTCCAAATTGGACAAATTGTGAATTTTAATAAATAAATAAAAAAAAAAAAAAAAAGAAACCGAGGAGGGAGAGTTGTTTCCTCCCCATCCGATTGCCAACCATTAGAGATCTACTTAAGCATTATGTAGATACGGGAATGTGTAATTGAACCCAAATTGTCTCGCTCTGGGGCCTCGTGCAAATTATCAGATCGGTATTAGAAAAAGGAAAGGATCCATTTTCACAAAGTGGCTAAGCTTGCGATTTATTTAAGGGTTTGCGCATAGCAACAATGATGAATGCATTTAACACCCTAAAGTGAAATTCTATCCTACGAGAAACTGATAATAGGAATTTCTCACAAGTAATCATAACAGTTTCGATGAATTGTTTTCACTGCATTTGAGTACAGACACATTTGGACTGATTTTAAAACAGTTATGAATAAAATTTCTGTTCATAAGGAGAAGGATGGTCCACAGGATTCCATACTGGGACCAACTTTGTCAAACATTATCTATGATGGCGTTCTCAGATATTTCTTACTACACCGACGATTTGACCTGAGATATATTGTGTTGTCCGTGATAATTGTAGTAGCTGACTGTAGACATCGCTGCTGTGGTACTGCTGTATTTTTCTTCTTATTTAAGAATCGTGGAAGAAAAATCGGACTACGAGCGCCGGTATTTGAACCCGGGTCCAGAACGTTCGTAACCTAAGGCGCTAACCACTGCACTGCCGTCGTCCAACTCTAGTTATTGTTGAGTGGTGGTATTTATGCTGTTGAATGCCGCTACACTCATCACAAATCTCGAACAATTATAATCGAGTGAAAGTATAGAGACTAAAATATTGGAGGTCCCGGTGTCCTTTCATCTCCGACATATATATGTGTCGTGTCCCCTTTGGAGCGGTGGGAGGACCCCCTTAGCGCTGTAATCCAGATTTCATCATAGCCGCACTAAGAAACTGTTGTAATTCGATCCGACTGTACTTATTCGAAATTTATGATAGTGAGCTCGGGCTCGAGGCGACAACCGGTCGCCGAACGTAGTCGCGGTCAAGGGATGAACGTTTTATCTAACAGAGGCATGAAGTAACTCTATAGCTTTCCTTAAAAGAAATACTTGGGACGGGGCACGACGGTAAACATTTCAACGATTTCTGTCCCGTGGCTCGCCACACGCAGATTTTGTCCTTCGGGTAAGACGATTGCCAGATGCCAACGCATCTTCACAGTATATGTTTAGCTGGGCGAGGACCCGCTACGAATATTAAATTTCAATTACACAAAGTCTCTCAAATAGACAAATGGCCTGTGCCCCAACTACGGGAAGATAAGAGAAATCTATCCTTCCACGAACGACGCTTCTCGCTAGCAACTTTCCCCAAGGACAGCTAATATCTTTCTCTAACCACCAACATGGAAATTGACCAATTAACAGCAACGTCAATTTCCCTCACCCTTCGAACGAAGGCTTTTCTCCGCGAATCCGATGATCTCGTGCCCTTAGGCACACCCATCATAGTTTTCTTCGACAGCGTCACCGCGACGGAGAGTCACTCTCTAGTGCGATCTCATCAGTAATCGACCTGTCTTTCGTATACGAAATAATTGCCCCCGTGCTCTAACATATAGTGTAACTTAGACGCAAACGAAGGGTAAAGTCCAGTATCCGTTGACCGCGGAAACGTTGCCGGAGCCGAGACCATTGTCATAGTGCCGCGAATATCGAAACCTTGCGATTATCTATCGACGCTGTAAATCTCCCTAATTTGTGTCAATAAACTCAACCATTGTTACACCGCACCTATGGCTAATTCCAACGAAGATTCACCGAACACCCCCACCCCCAATCCTGACGTGCATCCGACATATGCAATTCCCTATTTATTTAAAGTCAAATTTTTTTACACATTCGATATTTTAAATGAATTTCTTTATTGTGCCATCATATAACACAGTACTACATTCAACATATATCTGTACATTAACTTAAAGTTACCAACAGAAGATAGTATTTACAACATACATGTAGTATCTAAATGGGTCTTAGAGGAAAGGACAAGTAATGATGTTTTGATTTAATAAATAATATTCAAAACAACGAAATGATTACAATGCTGTCGTACGTCTTATTCTCATACTCGGCTTTCGACTTCCCGATTCACACTCTCCGGCTTCTACACTCGCTCGCTCTCGCTTCTCAACTCACACTGCACACCTTTTGCATCCGTTCTCTCCGGCTTCTCAACACTGTCTTTAGCGTCTCTTTGTCTTTTCCCGTCCTATCGGACACGTGTCCCGAAACGCCCGTGGCCAGGGTCACGCAGGTCCTTTCCACGAAACTATCCACTTAAAAGGACCGACGACACATTGATGTACCCGACGATGCCGCGACTCTCGCGACTTTGTTTACGGTTCGGCCGATATCTTAGGCCTTTTGTCCACGATACTACATACATATACCGTAATTTAAGTTTTCCCTGTACTTTTCCAATAAATTTGTAAATTAGGAATTTTCGGAATGGTGTCTAGTAGAAAAATCGGTTATTCCCATCTACCTGTAAACGTCTTCCATCGATGTACTAGATGAATTAATATTTTTTCCGGTTCTGCGACGACTGTTTTATAGAATTTTTCCGTATTTTCACCAACTTCCGACATGAGGATCCAACAAATCTTTTATTCCTCCATCAGATTCTTACCTAGAAAGTATCTTCCTAACGGATTGATAACCTCCATTCTATCTAATGCAGGAGTCACAGACGAATTTTGATTTAAATATAAAACGTAAAAAGCCAAATAGTAAGCTATGTGTTCGAGCTGCGCGTGACTTTTGTATCTTCTCCCGGTAAAAGTCAATATAGTGAGACTTCCAGTATCTGAAGACCTATTATCAGAATATTTTATTATTCAGACGTTCCACCACCCAAACGTATCATTAATTACACAATATTTCTACTTATGTCCTTCTATAATTTCATATCTTTCTATTACTTTAGTGTTGAGGTAGAACGCGTTCAGAAGTCCACAAGAAAGTGATCTTCAGGCATAAGAAAGTCTTCTTATTTCGAAACGTTTATGACATTAATGGACCTTTTTTTTCTTGTACGTGGAGAAATCCTCATGGACACTCCGCTGTTGCTAATAATCGATAACAGCAGAGTAATGTCGAACTCTTACCGACTAAAACTCCACGATGCCCATCCTACGCGTATGATAGGAGTGCTCCAGGAATCTCTTATGAATTGTCTTCAGTTGTACCCCTTTCCCCCGTCCTCTTGTTCGAGCCAGTTTTAATGATTCTCCGACTGTTGAATTTAGTGTTAGAGGGGTGGGGCATTGTCCCTAGCGCATTCCCCCTTTTAGTCGTGGTCCGTTAAGACGACGATGGAGCGGCTCCAGGCCGCCTGACCGCCATCCCCCTCCATCGCGTTATCCTACAAGGGTGTGAGTTTTTCTTTCTCTCCCTTTCTGCTCGTTCCTTTGTGAGCATAACTCGCTCGCAAAAGAGGCGGGCAGCCTCGCATTCCTGTGGCCCGCTCAGCATCGCTTGTACAATCGCCGAGGGGGATCAATCTTTTACCTATGACGTGTCACAGGGTGTAGCGGGACAGCTCCCATGCCGGACAAAGCTTCAGCGTGTGCTGCGCCGTGTCCCTGCCCTCCCCGCAGTGGTGATAGGTGTCCGTCTCTCCCGTCTGATTTTCCTCAGTTACTCGCCGAATACGTCGTGTCCCGTGAGCACCTGGATCATCCTATAGGTGAGCGGGAGGTCGCGGCAGCTTCTCCATGTTTCCCAGTTTGGAAGGATCGCCTCCGCGTCTCGATGTTCGCCTCTCTCGTTGTACAGCTGGGATCGCCACTGATCCCACGCGTCCTCCTCGGCGATTCCTAAGACGTTTGGGGCCAGCATGACATTAATGGACTTAAGTGTCTTGAGACAGCGGTTTCCAACCTTTATGTTACTATGCTTCTCCTAAAAAAAAATTTCTTTCCGCGCCTCCCTACCTTTTACTTTTTTAACAGATATAATAATATAAACACGTTTTAAATAATAAAAAAAGTTGAAAACTACAATTAACAGAATAATAATAAAATTTTGCTATAACATATACGTGCTTTACAATATGAAGTTTTATTTATTTGTAGATATTATGGTATGAAAATTAATGTTTTATTAAAAAATGTTGCCGCCTCCCCTGGCAATACTCCGCGCCTTCCACGTTGGAAACCACTGTCTTCAGGTATAAATAGGATGATTCAACGCAGCTCAAGCTATTAACAAATTTATTTGATATAGCAGTAAAAGAAAAATATGAAATCCATAAATGATTTAAAAAATTTATATATTAATATATTGTATTTTTTGTAATTGTTCTTGAATTATTCTTTTTGAAAAGTGGGACAATAATGATAATAAAACACGCGTGTTCTACCATCCACAAATTCCCTCATTCAAGCAGTCGTCATTCCATTAATTTCCTCCATAAATTCGAATAATGGAAATTCTGCTATCCAAAAGAGCTTGTAATTCACGCTTCAATCATATTTCGAAGCTTCTTCGTCTAGATTGTTATGAAATAATTTTTGTTGGCATTAATAAATATTATAACGACAATCTTGAAGAAACGCTCCCAGAGGTTATGGCACCTGTTATTGATAAAAGAACGGTTAGCATCAGTGGCGTAAGAGTGGAAATAATGTTCGTGTGGCGCACTGTTAAGAGTAGAAATTCACAAGTTAAGATCTTTAAACAGAGATTTATTCAATGAAAATAATATGAATAATAATAGTATGATATGAATAGAATAGTAATAGAATAGAATAGTAATAATATGAATAATAATAGTGATACAATAAATACAACAATACTAATATAATAAACTGAAATGACAAGTATTTGAATGATAATGATATAATATTGAAAGTTTGAACACGGAAATTTATAATATTCTGAAACGTTTTCAATATGTACGATAATTGAGATGCTTAAAATCTATCTTATTAATTAAACTGACTGCGCATGTGCGACAGGCTTTGTAAATAAAGCTCAAACTCAGTAAATCCAGTAAGTTTTATTGAGCAACATCGCTACTAAGAAGATCCGCTCCTCGCTAGATCATTAGACGTGGAACGAATCTTAACTCAACCTTAAATCAACATTAGATTTATCCCAGAGTGTGTCCTTAAACCAAAAGTGTTCCTTCGTTAGCTAATTTAATCAAGTTGATCTTGAGAGCTCTACACAGACAGATAAAACCGGATCAGGCAAATTCTAGGTGATTAAGCTCTTCGCGAGCTCATTAAACTTGAAGCGAATCAACCGGTTATGAGTCTCTTGGTTTCTCAAAGATCTAGTCTCTAAGTCGGTTCTTGAAGCCACTAATCAAGGAACTGAATCGAACTACCAGCCCCCTATTTATGCTTGATAGTCGTGATTATGTGGTGCACTCACGTGGATGCGCAGTGTCTGGCCTCGAATATACTTTGTTGCTAATTTTTTATAAAAAAAAATATAAAAAACAAACGCGAGCTTATATTAATAATAATCCTGATTTAATCTTAAAGAAAAATACATAATTTAAACTAAAATACAATTTTTTCTAAATAAAAATAAAAATAACATAAAGTAGTCATTTTTATATTGATGGTCCAGGAATGAGAGTGGCAACGTTATAGTACTTTTAAACTAAATCTATGCTGTGGCTTATTTGGAATATGTTGCGAAGTGGCTGACGTACAATGTCAGACACTTGTAAATAAAAAAAATTAATTTTACAGCAAAAGAGTTGCTTTCAGAATCTATGATAATTACACACTCTCTTGAAAAGTACTATGAGCTCTTAAAGTCTTAAACTCTTTCTCTTTAACACAAAAATACTACGAAAAGTTGGGGAACATTATTTTTCAAATTATTTGTATACAAGAATGATTTTATCTGTTTGCTTCTTTCCAGGAATTGTCCAGAATACATGTTACCAAAAACTTTTTTTGAGCAGGAACAGGATTATATATGCAAAATTTGTGAATCAATTGTTCCTTATGTGGAAATTGAAAAAATATTAGAAAATATTGGTATATACCTTTCAACCATGAAGAAAAATTACATTATTGCATGTAAACAATTTATAAGTCGTTACGAAAGTACCCTCCACCCAAATCATTTTTACAACATTGATGTAACGATTGCTCTGGCTCAATTGATTGGATAACAAACTGGAGGATTAGCAGCAGTAGAAAAAGATCTTCTCATCGAGAAAATAGAATTATGCAAAAAACTGGATAAATTGCTCAAGACACTCGTTCCTGGTAATGTATTTTATTTAAGAAATGATAACTAACGACAATTATTCCATGTTACCTTCATTTACCTTACTCATTTCTGACAAATTCAACGAGTCCTATGTGTTAAAATTAGCCGATTAACTTCACCATAGATACGCAAAATACTCAAATACAAATACATGATGGGAGGATTTCAAGAAATTCCTGGAAACATTTTGTTATTTAATTTGTTTACTCGATTAATATTTTCTGATGCCATCGTTGTTATTGTTATAGGAATTTGACGGAGGGATCAGGGTAATTTTTAACAAATTATAATGTATTTAATACAACCGTATACCTGCCCGTCCAATACTTTCACAGAAACCCCCGTACTTCTTTACCTTTTCTTCTGAGTGTGTATTGTACATTGCTTAGGGCAGCTGAGAATTTCCCTCTTTTTGAAAATATGCAAATATTTGCAAATATATATAGAAATTGCACACCCTAGAAAGGATGCGAAATAGTACCAAATTCTTGTTGGTTAGGCGTCAGGGATCCCCGGCAGATGAGGGTAATTGTACAATTTCCAATTCGCCGTTCTCCACTCTCTGCTCCTCGGGTATCGTGATGATGAGCGCGCGCATAACCTAAGGTTACTTTTGAGCTTTTTAACTTCCTGGCTAGGTCGGAGTTTAACCGAGTACATCATGTCATTTCCCCTCATTTTTAGCCATTCCTTCTCCCAGCACTACGAATCTCTTCTAGGTGTAGTCTATTTCTCTATTTCAAAGTTTTTAAAATATACCTTTTCTTGATCAGTTCTTTCCCACCCATCTCAATCTCCCGTGTCCACCAGTATATAATGTTTTTAGCCTTTAGCTTTGTTCTCTTTCTTTCCATAGTTTAGCTACATGTCTTAACCATAGCTTCTTTTTTTGATCACCTCATGGAATTTTCGAGTACAAAGTATTAATGTTTCCTTTATTCATAAATAATTAATAAATAATAGCACGTCATTGAGTTCATCTACGCCGTTCTTCTCAGTGGCTCTCGGAATTCACATTAGGTTTTTTTAGTTCGAACTTCCCGTCACGGGAGTGTCCCTCCCCTTCACGTCAGGGTCGACCGCAAGTGACTTCATTTTAGTAATAATAAGTATGTATAATATTGTAGTATCGGAAAAAGGATATGATTAGGATAATTTAGGTTTGTAAAATTCTCCTAATACTATTTATTAAGATAAATAAAAATAACAAAGATTGATTGGACAGAGAACGATAAATGTTCAACTTGAACTAAAACACAAAAGTCTTATTCCGCTCAAATCACTCTCTATAACTCTCGTCTTCGGCATCCGCACTCGCACGCTCTCGCTTCTCAACTCATACTGTTCGTCTTTTGCATTCGTTCTCGCCGGCGTCTCAACTAACATTGCCTTTAGCATCTCTTTTGTCTTTTCCCGCCCTATCGCGCACGTGTCCCGAAAACGCCCGTGGCCAAGGTCACGCAGGCCTTCTCCACGAAACTGTTCACTTGAAAAGGCGACGACACATTGATGTACACATTGATGTACCCGACGATGCCGCGGCTCTCGCGACATTGTTTACGATTCGGCCGATATCTTAGGCCTTTTGTCCACGATACTACAATATATAATATAATATAATATAATAATAATAATATAATAATATATAATAATAATAAGTAATGTATAATAATAACTATATAATAATAAGTAACTCCAGTTGTCATCATGATTACCTCTTCAATAATATTTTCCGTCGTCAATAGCGTGCCGACATAGCTCCCCAATTTGGTTCTGCCGAGGATCCACCTAGGACAGTGTCACAACGCATGCTCCGTGTCGTCTCCTTCTGTGTCGCATCCCAGCATCTAGAATGAACCTCTTTGCTGATAGCCCTATGATACACGTTCAATATCTCGTATCCGGCCAATAGTTGCATCGTCCAATGATCAATATTTCTTTTGCACTTCTTGAAAGTACAAGCGTCCCCTATTAATTTCTTCGTCCAATTGTCATTTCTATAAGAGCTCCATTCTTCCTCCACTTGTCGTCTATACGTTCTTTCACTGCCTTCATCCTTTCCACGAAATTTGAAGCAATTCCTACGCTAGACCGACTCTCATAATGTTCTTGTTGGTAATTCTTCTTTACTTCATACATCTCGGCCCGGAGTTCCGCTTTGTAGTAAATCGGCATTGTGCCCGTCAATACGCACGGCGCTGCTTGCGATGCAGTGCTGTAGGCCGTAGACGATTTTACGAATGCTGCCCCCTGGAAGATGTTTCTGTTTTTCCTGATCAACAGCATAAAGCACCACTGTCTCCCATATTCCATAGTAAAGTTTCCTGACTGAGACAGTGAACCCGTTAACGTTAGCTAGCAACATCCTCAGCGCCCCCATGAATAAATCCGCCTTGCCATGGACTTTCTCAAAGTGAGCTCCGAACCTCCTGCAATTATGCAACTGCACCCCAAGGTATCTGATCCCTTTCTTGGTTCTCACTGGATGACTCTCAATCTAAATGTCCATGACATTGGGATTATGTTTCCCGGTGGGCAGGATTACCTCCGTCTTTTCGTGTGCTATCACTAATCTATTGTCAGCACATCACAGTATCACTACATTAATTGCCCAAGCTTACCCCGATCTCCTCTTGGCTAGTTATGTTAAGTATCAGTGCCAGTTCGTCGGCAAAGGCGACCGCATTCAAACGAGGGATATCCTGAAGCTCCTTCAGGAGGCCTTCGTATAAAAGATTCCATAACAGGGAACCTAATATAGAACCCTGTAGGACACCCGGGTAAACTTTCCTCTTCACCGTCCCTCCGCTGTTACGGATTACAATCTTCCTGTCTTTCAGGTAGCTGCCTAGAAGACATAAAAGTTTCCGGGGCATCCTTCTCGCTTCAGCCTCCAGCAGAATCTTATTCCAGTAAGAGCATTGAACACATTCTTAATATCCACCGCTGCAAGCACACATATCCGTTTTTTTCTTCTGGAGCTGTCCGCCAATTCAACTACCCGGCGCAGCGCGTCCACCGTGCTCTTCCTCTTGCAAAATCCAAACTGCTTTATATGGAAGGGGTCGAGCCCCAGCTTTTCCTTGGTCAAATTCTTGAAGGTATGTTCCTAGACTTTACTAAGTGTTGGCAACATATTGATCGACCGGTACAACGATAGTATTATGGGGTCCCTACCCGGTTTCGGGATAGATACCACCTTCGTCACCTTCCATATCGCAGGTATCCTTTCACTGAGGTTTACTAGATTTCGTCAAATTTTAAAATAACTTTATTTAAATCGGCATCCTTCGACGTATACCTAAAATTTTTTCGGTTACGCCTCGTCTTTCTCGTTTTAAAATCATGCAGGACATACGTACGGTCTGATGCTATCCACACATTTGGTATTTTCTCTTCCACGTATTTCTTGGCCAGTCTTCAATTCGTACTGATCACGTCGATGAAACTCGTTCTCCCGTTCCTACAGAACGCATAGCTTTCCCTCATATTGATGGGTACGATACCATTCTTTACCAACATATTCATTGGACTCGTCTCCCAGCGATCAGTTCTCTGGCCGCCCCACGCAGTAGACTTCGTGTTAAAATCGCCGGCGATCATCACTGAGGGATAACTCTTCCTCTTTGTCTGGATGATGGTCTCTATTTCCCTTAAGTATTCGTAAAATTCTTCTGGTTTGACATTGGGGGAATAATACCCCGAAAGCAATACACGTCGTTAACAGTAATGCTCACTAATCCGTTGCTGGTTGTCACAGTACTTTCATCTGGATGTTTTCCTCTGAACAGGATCACCCACAACGATGCATCACCTTTGTTATCGTTACACCAGTAAGCCTTCTGTCGATAAAGCTCAGTGATAAGGACCACGTCGACTTTAGTTTTGCAGACATACTGATACATTAGCTCTTGGGCCAACCTACACCTATTCAAATTTTAAATTAGGATTATTATCTTCTAAGTCTATTTCCTCATCTCATCGTATCCTTCACCGCTGGACATGCCAGTGATCCTGTTATATGTCTCAGGTTGTCTCTTCTCTCTGTCGCGCAGATCGCACATCTTGGCTCTTTACTACAGCCGTTTATAACGTGATCCCTATCGTCACACCTCCGACATAGCTCCCTCCTTGTACTCAGTACCGTACACCTTGTCGCATTATGCCCCAGCATGTGACATCTGTAGCATCTGAGGACATTCGGGATAACTCTGGCTGTTGCTATTGTCAATCCTGTCCTAATCCTGATGGTGGATTTCTCACGTGGAATCGCCTGCTGGGTTCTCAGCGATTTTATCTGAATCCATATTTCCTCCTTGATGTCCAGCTCGGTGTCCTCGGTCAGCTCCTCCCTGGTAGCAATGGGATCTATATTTTTTATCTCAATGTCTCCCTACTTGATATTTCCATGTCCTTCTTCATGGCCGTCTTCAGTTTCACTTCAACCTCGTGCGATGGTACCTTACTATTGATTTCAATCAAGATGTGCCCTGCCCTGGTCTTCCTCACACCAGTTGTTTCCTTGAGTACTGTAAAGATATAGAAGGGATTCGGAAATACAAATAATTTCCTTTATTTAGCACACAACAGTTATACATATATCTTAGACCTCGAAATCCTACTCGCACGCAAGCTTGTTGTCAACCAACTCTTCCAGATACTTCTAACGACTGACTATTGTCTTTTGTCCCAACTAAGGCCTGGACGCCCTCTGACGCTTACACATACATTCACATGTACAGTGTAAATGTATCATGTTCCTAACACGCCTCCTTACATTTATACTGTACACTTAATCGTATTCACATGCTTTGAGAAATTATGTAACAGAAACTTTAACACTTATTGCTCTATTTACATTTCTCTTAGTTTACATTCATCCATGACCTAAACCTTTCGAATTTCTCTCTACACAGTGCCTTCGTAAAAATATCCGCAGTATTTTCGTCTGTACTTACTTTAAGTATGTTTATCTTGTTCTCCTTTAAGCACTCGTGAACGTAGTGGTAATGAACTTGAATGTGTTTAGAATTTTTTGCAAAATTTCCATGCTTTGCTATACTTACCACTTCAGAGTTATCCTCATAAATTTGTACAGGGTTATCGTCTAGATTTACATTGAAGATTTTCATAATTTCCCTAATAGAAATTAATTCACTCACCGCTTCCGATAGAGCTACATACTCTGCATACGTCGAGGCTTTTGTCACATACTTTTGTTTTTTAGACTTCCAACCGATTACATCTCCATACAATCTAATTACATATCCAGAGTCAATTTCCTATCTAAATGATCTGCTGCCCAATCAGCGTCCACATAGCAATCTATCTTTTCACATTTTTCATTCCTTTTATAATCTAATCTTAAATCTCTAGTTCGGTACAAATATTTCAATATTCGCAAAGCATATTTAAAATGTGTCTCATTACAACAATCTTGAAATCTACTCAAATAATTCACACTATAACTTATATCGGGTCTGGTATTTACACTAATATACAACAATGTGCCAATTAAATTTTTGTATCCAATATCCTCTCTATTTATCTCAGCTTTTTCAATTTTTAACTTGGTCTCCATAGGTGTACAGTACAATTTGCTATTTTGTAACTTATATTTGTTTGCTAATGATTCAATGTATTTCTTTTGGCTTAATCTTATTTCATTTTTGAAATAATCATACTCTATATTTATTCCAAGATATTCTTTGACTTCACCTAAATCTTTCATTTCAAATCTATTAGTTAATAACTTCTTTACACTTTGTATCTTCCTTTTGTTTTTACTACAAATTAGCAAATCGTCTACATACATTAACAAATAAACAACATTTTCTCCCTCTCCACGTGTATATAGATACAACTCTATGTTATTCTTCTTAAAACCTAATCTCGTCACATACCTATCAAAACACTCATACCAGTCCCTTGGACTTTCTTTTAACCCATAAAGCGCTTTCGATAGTTTACAAGCTCTATTCGTTCCGTCCGCATATCCCTTTGGATAATTTACATATATCTCCGAGGTTACTTCACCATTTAAAAAAGCAGTTTCTATATCCATTTGCTCAATAATTAATCCATTTTGACAACAATATGATAGCAATATCTTAAAAGTCTGATTACTCGCTACTGAGGAATATATGTCATCGGCTACGTTTCTTTGTTGGAATCCTCTTACCACTAATCTAGCCTTAGACCTGTCATCTGATTTTCTCGTATAAACCCATTTTACATCTAATACTTCTTTGCCTTTTATCCTTTCTACCAATTTTCAAGTTTTATTCTTATAAAGACATTCTATTTCCTTATCCATAGCTTGTTTCCAATCTTCGCTATTTTCACAACAAATCGCCTCCTTAAATGTACAAGGGTACTCTACAATAATTTGCATGAATTTCACTAATGTTTCACTAATTTCACTAATGTTCACTAATGTTTTCTTTTTCTGGATACCTTACTGGATTTCTCTTATTACGTGTATATTTCCTAGGGATGTTTAAGCTTCCAGGACTGTTATCATTTTCATCTTCCCTACTTTCTAACTCTTCCTTATTCACGCTTACCAATAAATCATTATCCTCAATGTCATCGTTATCTTTATCGAATGAATTCTCCATAAAACCGACACATTTTGTGTCTATTTCTATGACCTCTACACGTCTAGCTACTGTTATTTTCCCATCTAATAACACTCTGTAACCTACTTCACTATATCTTAACAAAATTCCCATGTCTCGGTTCTTATCCCATTTAGAAACTGAGGTGATATGTCGTGATAGGTGCAGAAGGAATACTCCGATGTTCAACAAAAGGTTTATTACTTATAACAATCAACGAGTCAACAATTCATACGATTCACACTTAACGATTAACCATCGAGAGTTTATAATCGCGTGTCTCGGCTTGTGTTTGCGTCGCTATGATACTGAACCTTTCGCACTTCGTGGCTTGAGGCAGAATGACTCTTTGTTCAAAACCGAACGGATTCTTTTCTTAGTTGCCCTTCGATATCCCTACTACACACGCGTTTATTAGATGTACCGCGGCGGTTGCCGCGCGTGCATTCTTCCAAACATTCGGCGGAAGAACCATAGGAATATCGATGGCACATTAGGCGCGTCAGCCTTACGCTTTGAAGATATAGCGCTTTGTGTCGCGAAGCCGTTGGAAAGTTCCGTGCTCGTGTGCCGCCACAAAACTCTTTTTTGTTCTGGTCTTCTTACAAAAACTTTACTTCCATATAGATGTAGATTTTCAACACTTGGTTTTCTCCCGAAGAATATTTCAAAATGCGTCTTTCTTTCTATAGTATTTGCCAGTATTCGATTTTTCAAGTATACCGCTGTACGAACTATTTTCGGCCAGTACCTTTTATGTACTTTCGCTTCCGCGAACAAGCAACGTGCTATGTCTATCACTGTTCCATTATACCTTTCCGCTATCCCGTTTAATTCATGTACGTAGGTTGAGCAATTAATTATTCTGATACCTTTATCCCTAGCAAATTTATAAATTCGATTATTTAAGTATTCTTCTCCATTATCGCATTTCAATATTTTTAACCTCTTGCCCGTTAAATTCTCGGCTTCATTTACAAACTGTACGAAACAATCAAAGACCTCATCTTTTCATTTTATACAATAAATTCTAGCTATTTTGCTATAATCATTGATAAATAAGACAAAATATTTCTCTTCATTGAATCCGGTAGTGTTAAAGGGACCGCACACGTCCGTATGAATAATTTCCATTATCTCCCTCACTTCTGCTCGGACAGCCGAGGAGGACGGACGTGTCTAGACGGTCGTCCTCTCCAGGTATAAGTGAATAGTGAAAAAGTGCTCCAAAGTAATAGTGCTGCAAAGTGATAGTGAGGAGGAAATAAAATAACAATGCGGATACCAACTATAAACATAGCAACAAAAGGAGAAACATATTATATAAAAACCAAACAAACTAACATGGAGACAGAAGAAACAAAAGAGCAACGGGGACAGGAAGATAGCAATTCAGAACATGAAAGATACTACCAGGATGAAAGCTGGAAGCCAGTGAAGGCTAGCAAAAAACGTAAAACAACCACAGACACAAGTGCCATAGGAAACCCAGTCACAGAAAAGCAGCGATGGCTGCAAGAATTACCACTAAGTAACTCCTTCAACTCACTAACTGAAGAAATAGACGCTGACCCCGTAAGTAAAACCATTATCCAAACAAACCATATTACAAAACCACCACCAATCTTTGTCGAGGCCCAAATAATAGACCCGCTCATTGATCTACTAAATAATCTAGAAGAGAAAAACAATTACACAATAAAGCAAACAAAATTGGATCAAGTAAAAATTCAAACAAACACACCAGAATCATTTAGGAAAGTTATAAAAGCATTAAAAGAAAAAAATGCTATCTACCACACTTATCAGCTTAAAACTGAAAGGAGCTATAAAATTGTCATAAGAGGATTGCATCCTAAAACCAACGTACATAAACTAAGCGATGAGTTAGCTAAAATTGGACATCAAACAAGAACAATAAACAATATAACAAGATTCGACACTAAGCAGCCACTACCACTATTCTTAATAGAACTTGAACCCAGAATCAATAACAAGGAAATATATGATATCAAACAAATACTAAACACAATAGTAACAGTCGAACCACCACGACACAAAAAAGATATACCCCAATGCATGCGGTGTCAACAATACGGACACACTAAAAACTACTGCAACAGAAGCCCAGTCTGCGTCAAGTGCGCAAAAAATCACTTAACTGCACACTGCCCATATTCAGGAAAAATAGAAAAAGTTAAATGCTTCAACTGTAACGGTAACCACCCAGCCAGCTATAAAGGCTGTGAAGTAAGAAAACAACTACAACGAAAACTGTTCCCGCCCCTACGAAGCAGGACAAGCACTAACACACAAGCCCATCATGACAGCACAAAACATGAAACATTACCAAATACAGAGCAAGCAATAAACACCAAACCTATCAGCACCAACACCATTGGTGGTCTAAGCTATGCTCAAGTAACCAGCCAACCAACACACACACATAACCAATACCACAGCAATAGTAACAACGACACTGCAGAAATCAAAGAACTGCTCAAACAATCCATAAAGAACACCGAAATGCTAACCAGAATGATAAGCGAACAAAACGCAGTACTCAAACAGCAAACCCAACAAATCACAGTCATGCTACAACTAATTACAAACGTGCTAAGCAAAAAATAAAAACGGACACTCTAAAAATAGCAGCCTGGAACTCAAACGGCCTACAACAACGGGCCCTCGAAACTAAAACATTCATATACAATAATAATATAGACATACTACTTGTCTCAGAAACACACTTCACTACAAAAAGCTATTTGAAAATACCATACTACACCATATATGATACCAAACACCCCTCAGGAAAAGCTCACGGAGGGACAGCAGGGATAGTCAGAAACGATATCAAACATTATCTACACAGCCAAGTTAACAAAGAATATTTACAAGCAACCACTGTTACAGTTCAAACTAGCAGCAACTACTTCCAGTTGTCAGCAGTATACGTGCCTCCGCGACACAAAATAACAACACAAATGTGGGAAGAATACTTCCAGGACCTAGGGGACAAGTACATCGCCGCGGGAGACTACAACTCAAAGCACACGCTTTGGGGGTCAAGAAACATTACACCACGAGGTAGAACACTGGAAAAATACATTAGAAATAATAACCTCAATATATTATCCACAGGAACACCGACACATTGGCCGACTGACCTGAACAAAAAACCAGATCTTCTGAACTTTGCAGTTACAAGGGGACTAAACACAAATAAACTAAAAATAACACCCAACCTCGAGCTCAGCTCCGATCATACACCCACAATAATTGAATACAGAAACAAACCAATTCACTATAGCAAACCAGAAACACTATGCAATAAAACCACCAAATGGCAAACTTTCAAAGAAATAATAGAAAGCAAAATAAACTGCAACATCCCGTTAAAAACTCCTGAACACATAGAACAGGCAGTAGCAACATTGACAGCAACTATTCAGGAAGCAGCAAGGACAACCACTACTCCCGAACCAACCAGCAGACAAACAATAACAATCCCGCAAGAAATACTCGACAAAATCAAAGAAAAAAGAAAAGCAAAAGCAAAATGGCAAAAATACAGAACCCGAGAAAACAAAAAACACTTAAACAAACTTTCAAAGGAAATAAATAACAAAATAAAGGAGCACAATGATAACGAATTCGCAAAGTTCATAGGGACACTCTCCACACACGAGAACACCAACTATTCACTATGGAAAGCCACGAAAAAAATAAGGAAGCCAATAATACCCGTCCCGGCAATCAGAAAAGCAGATAACACATGGGCAAGAAGCAACGAAGAACAAGCTGAAGAATTCTCCAACCACCTCTACAACACATTCACACCACACATTAGCAACAACAGCAACCTCAAAAGTCATACGGAGGAGGATCCACAAACCACTGCTACCACAGCCGACAAGGAATACACCATACCTAAAACATCGGCACAAGAAATTAGAAACATAATTGATAAAACAAAAAACAACAAAGCGCCAGGAATCGACCTAATTAATGGTAAAATCTTAAAAAACCTTCCGCCAAAAGCAATAAGACTAATAACAATAATATTCAACGCAATTCTAAGAATTCAATACTTCCCCAAACCATGGAAATTAGCACAGATCAAAATATTACATAAACCAGGCAAAGACCCGCACCAAACTGCATCTTACAGACCAATATCACTGCTTCCAGTATTTTCCAAAATACTGGAAAAGATAATATACGACCGCATAAAACCAATAATGGAGACAAAAAAACTAATACCGGATCACCAATTTGGTTTCAGAAACAAACACTCCACGATAGAGCAAATGCACAGGCTTATAAACGAAATAATAGTAGCACTAGAAAACAAGGAATACTGCACAGCCCTCTTTATATACATAGAGAAAGCATTCGATAAAATTAACCATGAAAGTCTACTACAAACAATTAGGAAAAAATTCCCGGAGCAAATACACCACTTAATAAAATCCTACCTAAGCTGCAGAACCTTCGTAATAAAAATCAAGGACACACATTCTCAAGTTAAAGACATCAAGGCCGGGGTACCACAAGGAAGCGTCCTAGGCCCAATACTATACACATTATACACGGCGAACATACCAACAACTACCAACAGCACAGTATTGACATTCGCGGACGACACAGCTATACTAATCAGGCATACTAACCCAGAAACGGCAGTCAAAATACTACAAGAACATATCGTAAAAATAGAAAATTGGCTACAAGAAAAACAAATAAAAGCAAATCCCAATAAATGCAACCATATTACATTCACGCTACGGAAAAAGATACCACCAAACATCCTATTGAACGGCACGCATATAACGCAAACAAAGCATGTCAAATACCTAGGACTCCACTTAGATCAAAAACTCACCTGGAAACTACACATCAAATCAATAGTAGAAAAAGTACAGAAAACAAGAAGACAAATGCATTGGCTAACAAGCCGAAAATCCAAACTAAGCACAGAAAACAAGTTAAAAATATATAAAACGATCATAAAACCAATCTGGACGTACGGAATACCACTATGGGGGACGGCTGCAATGAGCCATATAAACAAAATAGAGGTAATACAGGCTAAAATCCTCAGGACAATAGTAAACGGACCTTGGTACGTCAGAAACGAAGATATACGAAGGGACCTGGGAATGCCAACGGTCAAGAAAGAAATCAGCAGATACTCCGAGAAATACAAATTAAGAATAGCAACACACATAACCTGGCTAGCTGCGGAAACATACAAAATCATAAATATGGACAGAAGACTAAAAAGGAAGCACCCAGCAGACCTTATAAAGGACATAACCTAAGAAACACGAGGATGGTACCCCGCTGGGGGTAGCCACCAACATGCTAATTTAACCATTAAAAAATTCCACCAAATGTCCAAATTGGACAAATTGTGAATTTTAATAAATAAATAAAAAAAAAAAAAAAAAAAAATTATCTCCCTAGCCTTGGTTCGATTATTTTTGAATGGTAAATTATGTATTTTACTCTCTATGCACACCCTACATTTCAAAAATTCCTTTTCAAATTCATTCGGTATACCAGTCACTAGCTACTCTTTACCCAAAATATTTAAATATTTAAAATTTACGTGTCCTAGCATCCTATGCCATCTTTCCTTTTTACTCATACGTTCGGCACTGTTTGCTAAGTGCTCCTTCCCTTTCAATATACTTTTCATTCTATATGTTCCATTTTCTTTAACCGCTACCGCTGTAAGTTTATTGTGCTCTTCTATTACTTTTGCAATATTTCCTTTTGAAATAACCGTGTTCTTATCATCTGTTAACTTGCCTAAACTAATCAAGTTTGCGGACATTTCTTTCGCATAAAAAACATTATTCATATTTATTTTATTTTGCTTTCCAAATGCTTCAAAATAGCTTATAACATTCCCTACTTTTGTTGCCTTTATCGATCTATTATCACCTAAATATATATTTACCGGTTCTTTAAGGTCGATAGATTTATCAAAATAATTGACATTATTAATTATGTGATCTGTACAACCGCTATCTAACAGCCACATTATTTCATTAGCACTTATCTCGCTGCTGTGTGCTGCGTGCGCTGTTGCTATTGTCATGTCGATTCGAGATTATTTCACGTTCCGCACGAGAGGCGAGAGATTCGTATTTAAATTATGATCGTTATTACAAAATTTATTAGCAACTGTCAGAGTAACGATACAGAATGTTATAACAGAACAGAATAGAATGTCGAGTATTGACTTGGGAGGGTTTTTATACCAAGGGTTTGGTTCCTGTGGAGGGGTTATCGCTGGATGCCGATTACATTAGCATCCTATTACTGCTTAGTTATTGTTTCGATGGCTAAGGTATATGAGATATGATTATCCTATCGCTGTATTCCCGGGACCACCGTGACACTATCCATGTGCCTGTTTTTGAGTTACCATGCTCGCTCGTGCCGGTTGTTGATTGACGATAGAAATTTTCACATCCCCTGCTAGTATTGCCTTTGTTTCCTCTTCCTCTGCTGCGACCACGTGTTGACCCACGTGTTGCCCATCTGGGTGAGCACCATTCTTCTGTCACGACGTTCCCTTTTCATTTCGGCGTTGGTGTCGATCCAACGCCTCATATTCCTTATTTCCCTTGTATTATCAGCCTTCAACTTCTCCAGCGTCGGGTCACCCGACGTTGGGCAGATCTACTTGTAGATAAGTAAGTTGAGTTACACTTGAATTGTGGACCAGTGAGTTCAGTTCGACTTGGACTTTGGAAAAAAGCAGATTGGCTACCCCGTTGACCGTGGATTCGTTATTTTTTTTTTTTTTTTTTTTTATTTATTAAAATTCACAATTTGTCCAATTTGGACATTTGGTGGAATTTTTTAACGGTTAAATTAGCATGTTGGTGGCTACCCCCAGCGGGGTACCATCCTCGTGTTTCTTAGGTTGTGTCCTTTATAAGGTCTGCTGGGTGCTTCCTTTTTAGTCTTCTGTCCATATTTGTAATTTTGTATGTTTCCGCAGCTAGCCGGTTTATGTGTGTTGCTATTCTTAATTTGTATTTCTCGGAGTATCTGTTGATTTCTTCCTTGACCGTTGGCATTCCCAGGTCCCTTCGTATATCTTCGTTTCTGACGTACCAAGGTCCGTTTACTATTGTCCTGAGGATTTTAGCCTGTATTACCTCTATTTTGTTTATATGGCTCATTGCTGCCGTCCCCATAGTGGTATTCCGTACGTCCAGATTGGTTTTATGATCGTTTTATATATTTTTAACTTGCTTTCTGTGCTTAGTTTGGATTTTCGGCTTGTTAGCCAATGCATTTGTCTTCTTGTTTTCTGTATTTTTTCTACTATTGATTTGATGTGTAGTTTCCAGGTGAGTTTTTGATCTAAGTGGAGTCCTAGGTATTTGACATGCTTTGTTTGCGTTATATGCGTGCCGTTCAATAGGATGTTTGGTGGTGTCTTTTTCCGTAGCGTGAATGTAATATGGTTGCATTTATTGGGGTTTGCTTTTATTTGTTTTTCTTGTAGCCAATTTTCTATTTTTACGATGTGTCCTTGTAGTATTTTGACTGCCGTTTCTGGGTTAGTATGCCTGACTAGTATAGCTGTGTCGTCCGCGAATGTCAATACTGTGCTGTTGGTAGTTGTTGGTATGTTCGCCGTGTATAATGTGTATAGTATTGGGCCTAGGACGCTTCCTTGTGGTACCCCGGCCTTGATGTCTTTAACTTGAGAATGTGTGTCCTTGATTTTTATTACGAAGGTTCTGCAGCTTAGGTAGGATTTTATTAAGAGGTGTATTTGCTCCGGGAATTGTTTCCTAATTGTTTGTAGTAGACTTTCATGGTTAATTTTATCGAATGCTTTCTCTATGTCTATGAAGAGGGCTGTGCAGTATTCCTTGTTTTCTAGTGCTACTATTATTTCGTTTATAAGCCTGTGCATTTGCTCTATCGTGGAGTGTTTGTTTCTGAACCCAAATTGGTGATCCGGTATTAGTTTTTTTGTCTCTATTATTGGTTTTATGCGGTCGTATATTATCTTTTCCAGTATTTTGGAAAATACTGGAAGCAGTGATATTGGTCTGTAAGATGCAGTTTGGTGCGGGTCTTTGCCTGGTTTATGTAACATTTTGATCTGTGCTAATTTCCATGGTTTGGGGAAGTATTGAATTCTTAGAATTGCGTTGAATATTACTGTTATTAGTCTTATTGCTTTTGGCGGAAGGTTTTTTAAGATTTTACCATTAATTAGGTCGGTTCCTGGCGCTTTGTTGTTTTTTGTTTTATCAATTATGTTTCTAATTTCTTGTGCCGATGTTTTAGGTATGGTGTATTCCTTGTCGGCTGCGGTAGCAGTGGTTTGTGGATCCTCCTCCGTATGACTTTTGAGGTTGCTGTTGTTGGTAATGTGTGGTGTGAATGTGTTGTAGAGGTGGTTGGAGAATTCTTCAGCTTGTTCTTCGTTGCTTCTTGCCCATGTGTTATCTGCTTTTCTGATTGCCGGGACGGGTATTATTGACTTCCTTATTTTTTTCGTGGCTTTCCATAGTGAATAGTTGGTGTTCTCGTGTGTGGAGAGTGTCCCTATGAACTTTGAGAATTCGTTATCGTTGTGCTCCTTTATTTTGTTTTTTATTTCCTTTGCAAGTTTGTTTAAGTGTTTTTTGTTTTCTCGGGTTCTGTATTTTTGCCATTTTGCTTTTGCTTTTCTTTTTTCTTTGATTTCAAGTATTTCTTGCGGTATTGTTATTGTTTGTCTGCTGGTTGGTTCGGGAGTAGTGGTTGTCCTTGCTGCTTCCTGAATAGTTGCTGTCAATGTTGCTACTGCCTGTTCTATGTGTTCAGGAGTTTTTAACGGGATGTTGCAGTTTATTTTGCTTTCTATTATTTCTTTGAAAGTTTGCCAAATGGTGGTTTTATTGCATAGTGTTTCTGGTTTGCTATAGTGAATTGGTTTGTTTCTGTATTCAATTATTATGGGTGTATGATCGGAGCTGAGCTCGAGGTTGGGTGTTATTTTTAGTTTATTTGTGTTTAGTCCCCTTGTAACTGCAAAGTCCAGAAGATCTGGTTTTTTGTTCAGGTCAGTCGGCCAATGTGTCGGTGTTCCTGTGGATAATATATTGAGGTTATTATTTCTAATGTATTTTTCCAGTGTTCTACCTCGTGGTGTAATGTTTCTTGACCCCCAAAGCGTGTGCTTTGAGTTGTAGTCTCCCGCTGCGATGTACTTGTCCCCTAGGTCCTGGAAGTATTCTTCCCACATTTGTGTTGTTATTTTGTGTCGCGGAGGCACGTATACTGCTGACAACTGGAAGTGGTTGCTGCTAGTTTGAACTGTAACAGTGGTTGCTTGTAAATATTCTTTGTTAACTTGGCTGTGAAGATAATGTTTGATATCGTTTCTGACTATCACTGCTGTCCCTCCGTGAGCTTTTCCTGAGGGGTGTTTGGTATCATATATGGTGTAGTATGGTATTTTCAAATAGCTTTTTGTAGTGAAGTGTGTTTCTGAGACAAGTAATATGTCTATATTATTATTGTATATGAATGTTTTAGTTTCGAGGGCCCGTTGTTGTAGGCCGTTTGAGTTCCAGGCTGCTATTTTTAGAGTGTCCGTTTTTATTTTTTGCTTAGCACGTTTGTAATTAGTTGTAGCATGACTGTGATTTGTTGGGTTTGCTGTTTGAGTACTGCATTTTGTTCGCTTATCATTCTGGTTAGCAGTGCCCGGCAAAGTCCACAAAGCAGCAGTGACCATCCAGTTGCTGCTGAGTGCCGAGACGTGCAGACGTGTGCCCAGTGCCCTGTGAAGTTCACAAAACTCCACGTGACGCCCATCTGTCGAAAGCGAATCCAAGTAACCTAGCCAGGGGTTAACAGCCTCTCGACTAGTTCTTTCACACTGAATTAACTAGCTCGATGATGGCTCTATCATTTCCAACAGGCTCCCCGGAGCTAAATTATAACACCGCCATTTTTCCTCCCCCGTGGCAAGAGGGCAACACATCTATCCTGGTAAACGACCATCACACGAAAAAACGAAAGCTCGAACCAACCAAGACAAATGTAAACAAGAGTCAAACTAAACCATCAGCCAGCCAGGTGACCACCTACAATAGATTTTCAATACTGGAGTCCACGGAAGACTCCATGATTACAACCGAAAAGGTAAACAACCTCCATAATCAAAGAATTCCCCCTCCCCCACCGATATTCATAAACGACGTAATCGACATTCAGTCAATGATTAAGACTATCGAAAAAGAAATCAGCAAAGAGGACTACAAGTTAAAGATTAACAACAACCACGTGAAAATACTGCCGACCCACCCAGACGCCTATAGAAAGTTAACCAAGCTATTAAAAACATTAAACGCTAAATTCCACACATACCAGCTCAAACAAGAAAGACCATTTCGAGTGGTGCTACGCAACATCCATCACTCAGTTGATCTAGACGAACTAAAGTGCGAACTGTCAAACCACGGCCACGAAGTAACTAATATCAGCAACATTAAGCACAGAATCACAAAAAACCCACTATCCTTATTCTTTATAGACTTAAAACAAAAAACAAACAACAAAGAAATCTACAATATCAATCGGCTGATGAACTCCATAGTTAAATTCGAGCCACCTCTTGTAAAGAAAGAAATAATACAATGCAAAAGGTGCCAAAGGTACGGCCACACGCAGAAATACTGCAATCACAACTTCCGGTGCGTAAAATGTGCAGGTAATCACCCCACTGACCAATGCACTAAACCCCCGGAAACCCCCGCCAAGTGTATCCACTGTCAAGGAGAGCATCCTGCGAACTACAAAGGATGCTCAGCCTACAAATCGCTACATAATATAAGGTATCCAAAACTGAGACCCAAGGACACAAACATACAAGAACCTAAACCCCAAAAACTCACCTCACCAACAGTATCCTATGCGAAGGCAACGCAAGGAAACGTATACAACTCGAAAACACACAGTGTACACACAGAAAATAGAATTCCCACCCCACAAAGCACAGACAACTTTACCAGACTCGAAAAACTTATCGAGAAGCAAACTGAGCAAATTAACAACTTGCTGTCACTACTCACACTCTTCATGGACAAATTCATAAGCACAGAAGCAAAATAAAACCAATGCGAATAGCTCTGTGGAACGCCAACGGTCTAGCTCAGCACAAATCTGAGCTAGAACTATTCTTAAAACAACAGCAAATCGATGTGATGCTCATATCCGAAACCCATTTCACCGACAAAAACTACCTCAAAATACACGGCTTCAACTTCTACCACACCCGACACCCCAGCGGAAAGGCTCACGGCGGCACCGGAATCATAATCAAGTCAAACATCAAACACTACGAACTTCCACCATTCCAGAAAGACTACCTCCAAGCAACAAACGTAGCAATAGAAGACTGTCATGGTACAATCACCACCTCAGCTGTATACTGCCCTCCCAGACACTCCATCGCCAAAGAAGACTTCGACCACTTCCTGGACACCCTGGGCAACAGATGCATAGCCGGAGGAGACTACAACGCTAAACACACCCAATGGGGTAGCAGACTGGTTACAGTAAGAGGCAAAAACCTCCTCAACAGCATAATATCCAACAACCTCAACTACCTTACCACATACGAACCCACACACTGGCCCACCGACACAAACAAAATACCCGATCTCCTTGATTTCTTCATAACTAAAAATATCTCGCCAAGACACGTCCAAATCAATTCCTCGGCTGATCTCTCCTCTGATCATTCCCCCGTGATAGTAACAGTCAGTTCAACTATCATCGAGAATACACCTAATGGCTCCATTCATAACCAACACACCAACTGGCAGCTCTTTAGAGAAGTCTTTACCCACACAACTTCAGCCTCAACCTCACTAAAAACCAATGACGAAATCGAAGCAGCCACGGAATACCTAAATGCGAGCATAATAAACGCTATCCGCGTCTCCACACCGGCAAAAACGTCCATCAGCAACCACGAATACCCCCAGTACATATTAAAAAAAATAGCAGAAAAACGTAGACTAAGAAGGATATGGCAGACCCATAGAACACCGGAGGACAAACGCAAACTAAACAACGCAACTAGAAAACTATCCAAAACCATAAAGAACTACAATAATGACCGTTTTCACAAATATCTCGCCAGCCTGTCCCCCACAGCCGACTCAAACTACTCACTATGGAAAGCCTCCAGGAAACTCACGCGCCCCCCACAAATAATACCTCCAATCCGCCGCCCGCAGGGTGGATGGGCGCGTAGCCCTATAGAAAAAGCCAACCTATTTGCCAAACACTTGACTGAAGTATTCCAACCCCATTCCTCCATAGCTGCAGCGGACGTCACCGAATACCTGCACACTCCCTTCCAAATGTCCCCTCCTATCCAACCCTTCACCTCTGCAGAGATCATAGAAGCTATCCGTCGCCTAAACCCCAAGAAAGCAGCAGGTCACGACCTAATAGGAAATAAAGCAATCAAGGAACTCCCCATAAAAGGGATTGCACTCATCGCATCAATATTTAACGCCATCCTCCGCCTTGAACACTTTCCTAAGGCGTGGAAAATCTCACTAATCACCCTCATCCCCAAACCCGGTAAACCAATATATGAAGCCAGCTCCTATCGCCCAATCAGTCCCTTACCTACCCTGTCTAAACTATTCGAGAGGATGCTCACGAACCGTCTCCTTCCACTCCTAGAAGAATTGAAAACTCTCCCAGATCACCAATTCGGCTTCCGAAAACAACACTCAACAGTAGAGCAAATCCACCGCATAACCCACATGATCAGCCAAACCCTTGAAAAGGAAAAATACTGCTCAGCCGTATTCCTAGACATCCAACAGGCATTCGATAAAGTATGGCATGAAGGGCTACTCTACAAGCTTAAAAAAATCCTACCCCACCCATACTACTCCATCTTAAAATCCTACCTAACCAACAGACAATTCATAGTTAAATGTCTAGACGCCACTTCCGCAACATTCCCAATAGAATCCGGCATACCCCAAGGTAGTGACCTCGGACCCCTACTGTTCTCCATCTACACTGCCGACTTACCCATATCAAACGAGGTAACAATAGCAACATTTTCCGACGACACAGCACTATTAGCTACCCACGCAGACCCGGCAATTGCCTCATCCACTCTCCAGCGAAGTCTCGACTCCATGGAAAAGTGGTTTCAAAAATGGGGTTTTAAAATAAACGAAAAAAAAATCCTCCCATGTAATCTTCACGCTCCGAAAACAAACCTGCCCCCACGTCACCATTAACAACACAATAATCCCAAGTAAGGACTCCGTAAGATACCTGGGCATGACCCTGGACAGGAGGCTAACTTGGAAAAAACATATCTCAGAAAAAACAAAGCAACTAAAGGAAAAACTAAGAAAATTCTATTGGCTCACGGGCCGACGCTCCAAACTAAACATACAGAACAAAATAATCCTCTACAAGGCCGTAATAAAACCTGTCTGGACCTACGGGATCCAACTATGGGGAACAGCAATAACTCCAACATTGAAATGCTCCAACGCTTCCAATCGAAAACCCTAAGATCCCTAATTGATGCACCTTGGTACGTTACCAACGAAGCAATCCACCGTGACCTCAAGATACCTACAGTCAAAGATGAAATACTCAAGTCCAGAAGCAGATATAACACACGAGTCAACAACCACCACAACCCACTAGTCACCCAACTACTGGACACGATGGACCAGATCCGCAGACTAAAAAGAAAATACCCCCTAGATTAAATCCTTAGATTCTACTAAAACCAACAATATAAAACTATTATAATCCATGTCATTGTATCACGCCAAATTAAGTTACTGAAAATTCTAAACGAGAATTGATTGTAAATATTCTAAAAAAAAAAAAAAAAAAAAAAAAAACATTAGACGCGTCGGCCTTACGCTTTGAAGATATAGCGCCTTGTGTCGCGAAGCCGTTGGAAAGTTCCGTGCTCGTGTGCCGCCACATGTGTTTTTGGAACCTAATTTCCAAATTGTATGTTATATAAAATATTTTTAAATATATCGTAATGAAAGAAATCATTGTAGAATTATATCATACGATGAGTGCAATGGCAAAACGACCTTCTCCTATGCGACTCAAATTACTGTTACAACTCTTGGAACATATTGCCATAATTCTTCCATCATCATTAAATCAATTAGAACATGATCAACTTAAAATTACTGAAATGTGACAGTAAATTCGAAATTGTTTATATTGAATGTATCTGCTTATGGAAAAAAAATTATAACTTCTCAAATTTATCGATAATAGATGAAGAAAGTTTCATAATCTTCTGAATTTTCAAACTTTAAATGCTGCTTTGTAATATAACGCCAGACAATTAATTAGTGATATTTTTTTGATAGGGAGAATTAATTATTAATGCTGAGATCGAAGATCTACAAAATTATATAATGATGGATGCTGTTCCGCCGTCTTGGACAAAAAGAGTTTACCCTTCAAAATTAGGATTAAACAGTCGGTTCACGGATATGTTATATCGAATAAATGAATTATCTGATTGGACTGCTGATTTTAAGGTAACCATTTACTTATTTTATACTATTATTCTAACTTTTATTATTGTATAAAACAATGCTCTATTAATATCGAAATATTTCAGTTTATGAAATTGATAATTGAATCCGTGGCAAATTTTGATGCCTGGAATTCAACTCAAACTGGTAAAATAAACATAGCAAAATTGAATGAGCGACAGAATAAAGCTTCGTTCAACGCACACGATTGTTGCTACCCATAAAAAGTGAAATTTTAATAACTCGTATCCCTTTCCTGTAGAAAAAAGCTGTAAAAGACTGCTTCAATCTATTCAACTAAAATAAGTTTAGATGTGAACTGATATGAATCAAAGTGTTTTCATCTTCAGATAATTAATCTGTAGATAATTTGTAGTAAATAGAATATGAATCTGTCTGAACTGAATCCAAAATAGTTGGATTGAGTTTGTGTAAATTCATATTAATTGAGAACATCACTCCGATCTAGTACAATACCTTTCATTAAGAAAAAATAGGAATTATAAAATTTAACATTTCCAAGCAGCTTTATCCGCACACTCGCCTTTAATATCCTGTATTTTATGCCCTTTAGCTGAACTTGAGAAACAATCTTTTGCTTGAACTATTTTCGAACCCTCGAGAAGATGACAAACCAGATATTAACCCTTTGAGTGCTGACTACTCGCGGCCTATGTCGTCCGTACGGACGGCGCGCGTCTAGCGCTGACGATCGCTGTGGACGGAATACTTTTTCGTTAGACTGAACTCTGTTGATTGACTATTCAAAGCGCAAATCGTAATAAGTTATAGTAATCCTTTTGCACGAGATTAAATGATTCAAGATCATTATTTTTTAGTTATTTTTAATTATTTATTATAAACATTGAAATTTACAGTTAACTAGAATTTGGGTAATAAACTAGAAAACAATAAACTAGAAAACTAAATTTAGTAAATATAACACAAGTTAATAATTTAGTTGTGTGTGAAAAATTCAGTGCTTGAGAAAACTAAAAAAACCAGATGTAGAGTTTTCTTACAAGTGGTGACCACTTCAACAATAACGAGGCACTATTGGCATTTGTTTACTGCCGTAAGGAATGCATTTATATTTATTTCACACAAACGCAATAGTATTACTTCTGCGTAGGTGTTCGGAAAAATTGAAAAACCCATACATGCGTCCTTAGCCCATGCCGGGCACTTACAGAAAGCGCATGTATATGTCCTTAGTCCACACCGATAGCTTTCGCCAGACACCTATATGCGCCCACAGCACTCAAAGGGTTAACGAATTTTCTTTCAGACGATATCGACGGGTCATTAATATTATATACCAAACGCAGAATTTCCCGTTTCTGTCAATTAACATTAAAATCTAAACAATCTTACAACATTGGTATTCAACTTTATTGCAATCTTATTCTGCTCATCAATTAATCTATTCTAATAACATAACGAATCATTATGTAGTTACCATCATCGGTATGGTTAAATGATTTTTACAATCCTCAACCATTTTTAACTGCAATTATACAACAAACCGCACGCAAAAATGAATGGCCATTGGACAAAATGTGTTTATATCGTGAAGTACTGAGAAAAACCAAAGAAGAAATCACGTAATTATTAAAAACATTACTCCGCCATTCCTTCAAACGTATTCTTTATTTTTATTTTTCCTTACTGTACCTCCTTATTTTTCCTTGTATGATGTTAATATCGAGTATACTATACTTATCGCACATGTACAATGGTGAAAAAAAGGATTTGTACATACATATCGTTATCTTTCAATGAACCTTTTTTTTGGCGGAGTCCACGATTTATTTTTGCAGCATCAACTCTTTGTAGCCGTATGAAAGTACTATTATATATATTATTATATTATATATCATATAATACTATTAAATACATGTGTATATACAAATATTTTAAAGTATTAATAAATAAAAATATCTTAACTGTATTTTTAAACATTTTTAATATTTTATTTCAAGTACATTTATCTAAATAAACTCACTAGTTTTAATCATTAACAAAATTTAGTTACAATTTGTATAAATTTTTTTCGGAGTAGTAATAATAGATTTTTCACTAAAACTTTACAGATCAGCACGAAGAGAAGGTGCATATATAAAAGGATTATACATGGAAGGTGCACGATGGGACGATCAAACAGGATGTATCATGGACTCTCTATTTAAAGAATTGTTTCCATTATTACCAATAATATATATATTAGGGCGATTACACAGGACAAGCAAGATTTAAAGAATATGTATGAATGTCCTGTTTATAAAACACGATCGCGAAGACCTACTTACGTGTGGACGTTCAAATTAAGAACTAAGGAGAGAGCTAGTAAATGGATCCTTGGTGGAGTGGCAATTCTATTACAAATCTAATTTTATAAATTAAATTATGGATTAAATATGCAATTAAAATAAAGATTTTCGAAATTGACAAAGAGTGTTGATATTCTTTTTCAAAACACAGTATTATTTTATGCAAGATAATATTTATATAAAAGAAGAATACAACGCATCTCTATGCACGATTACAATTTATTTCTCTATTTTAAATTTCTTTACAACTTACAAAAACATTAATCCGTACACACATTTTGTAACAAAACGATTGCATGATCGCGAATTTGAAATTAAATTTTTAAAATAAAAAATATAAATTATTACAATTTTATAAATATAGTTGTTTATTTGCGACATTAAAAACATTTTGTACACGTAAAAAATTGTTGGTATCAGTCATTATCTTCTATTGCACCCATATTTTTTCTTTTCATAATATAGATCAGTCTCTGAACTCCCAAGATTTATAACTTTTGGACAACCATCTCGCTGCAACAAAACAAATTTCAAATCTTAATCTATTACTACAAATTATAAGTCATATATATGTCGGCTTAACGTTGGGATTGGGGGTAGAAGTGTTCGATGAATCTTAGTTGGTATTGGCCATCGATGCGGTGGATCAATGATGGAGTTTATTGACACAAGTTAGAGGTATTACAGCGTTGGTAGTTAATCACAATATTTAGGTACTCGCGGCACTATGACAATGGTCTCGGGTCCGGTAACGAATCCGCGGTCAACGGGATGTCGAACGTGTATATTTCGTGAGAGGCTAAGTTATATTCTGGTTATCGCACAGAGCAAGCACTACGTACCTGAGAATTACTTGTATCGTCGTTAAGATCGTACGGAAGAGTGTCTCTTCATCACGGTGACGCTGTCGAGGAAAACTATGATGGGTGTGTCTAAGGGCACGAGATCATTGGATTCGTGGAGAAAAGTCTTCGTTCGGAAAATGAGGGAAATTGGTGTTATTGTTAATTGGTCAATTTCCATGTTGGTGGTTAGGGAAGGGTGCTAGCAGGCCTTAAGAGAAAGTTGCTATCGGGTCGCGTCGTTCATGAGAAAAATAGACTTCTCCAATTTTCCCATAGTTGGAACAAAGACTGCTTGTCGGTTTGAAGGACTTTCGTTAAATAAATCTTAAGATTTATAGCGGGTCCTCGGGCTAGCTGAACATGTACTGTGGGGACGCGTCAACATCTGGTAATCGTCTTACTCGAAGAATAGAATCTGCGTGTGGCGAGCTACGGGACAGAAACCATTGAAACGTTTACCGTCGTGCCCTGTCCCAAGTATTTCTTTTAAGGAGAGCTATAGAGTTACTTCATGCCTTTATTAAACAAAACGTTCATCCCTTTGACCGCGGCTACGTTCGGCGACTAATTGTCGCCTCGAGCCCAAGCTCATGATCATAAATCTCAAACAACCGGAGCGACATTTATTTATTCTAAGTTACAAAGTTACGGTATTCCCGCGAATCCAAGGAGGGGTTCCGGTGTTCATTCATCTCCGACATATATATATGTCGGAGATGGAGAGACACCGGAGCCTTCCGTCGAAACCGGGGAAAAACCCCTAATATTGTAGTTTGGATTCCACCATAGCTGTAGTTAAACAATCACCGTTCTTCAGCTCGATTGTAATTGCCTGCAATCTATGAGAATGAGTTTGGGTTCGAGGTGACAACCAGTCAAGGTCAAGGTGACAACCGGTCAAGGTCAAGGTGACAACCGGTCAAGGGACGAACATTTTTCTAACAAAGTGATGAAAAAGTCTATAGCCCTCCGTAAAAAGAAATAGTTGTAACGGCACTCGACAGTAAGCATACTAACGGTTTCTGTCTCGTTGCTCGTCATAAGCAGACCCTATTCTATGGGTAGGTCGATTGCCGGTTGTCGAGACTTATTCGCAAAACATCTGCAGCCAGCCTAATGACCCGTCATAAACCTTAAACCTTAATTAACGAAAATAGGCAAACAGTCTTTTCCGCGAATGACACTTCCGAAGACTGACCAATTAACAATAACGGCAATTTCCCTCACTCTCCGAACGAAGACTTCTCTCCACGAATATAAAAGACCTGGTGCCGCTAGAGAGTGGAGTAGTTTTTCCTAAACAGCGTCACCGTGAGAGCTTCGAGTACGATTTCATCGACTAAGGTATCATTTCGATATAGTGCTTACTTCGCGTGCTAACTGAGAGTACCACCTAGGCGTTGCCGACGAGTAAAGAGTAAAAGAGTCCCGTTGACCGCGGATTCGTTATCGGACCTAAGACTATCGTCATTCGCATCGCGAGTACCTAACCGCCGCAGTTTATTTGTCAAACTTCACATCTCCATACTTGTGTCAATAAACTCTGGATCATACCTTGACAATGGCTACTACTGGTGAAGATTCGTTGCCTGCCCACACCTCCAATCCTACTGGCTCTCCGACATATATATATATATATATAATTATTATTATATTTATTAATATGGCAGATTAGTGCCTTGAATTTAAAATTCAATAAAAAAAGATATTTCCTTTTCTTTTATTTATATATATATATATGTCGGAGATGTAGGGACATCGGGCCTTTCTTTAGGAAGATTCCCTAATACTTGGGCTCGAGGTGACATAACTGGTCGCCGAACGTAGCCACGGTCACGGGATGAACGAAATGTCTTACAGAGGAGGTACCGATGTTGAGGGATACGCTGTATAAACAATCAAGTCTTGATCAGGAGCAATGCTGGTTTACGCGGAACTGCCTAGTTACGGCGCTTGGGAATTTATTGATATTCCCGATCGATATGTATTTGACATATGTAACTGTATCTGTCTTTTATTTTGCAATCTCCTTGGAGAGTTTACTGTCATCATCTTGGAGTCAGTCTAAGAGAAACCCTGTGCCTGAGTAAACGTGTCAGCGTGCTATCAAATATATTAAAACATACAAAGAGTTACCCGTTGACCGTGGATTCGTTACAGAACCCAAGAATATTGACAAAAGCATTCGTTATATTTATTGTTTGTTATACTAGTTAACCGTTAAACTAATTATTTACCAAACTTTGTAAAGAAATATTAATTTATGTAAATACAACCTTTATTGAACATCACGATGGCAAATTCTAACGAAGAACCATCGCGCGCTCGAAATCCTAACGATAACTCGACATATATATAATTATTAATATATAAAATTAATATTTATTAAAAATATTTTTAATTTTATTTTTTGAGATTAGTGGAATTTCAATTAATGAATGATGAGATGGAGGATAATAACTTAATCATTCAAGAGATGATTGATGAAATTTAAATAAAATTATTCGTTTAGAAATTAATCTTTCAAAAATAATAAAAATTAAAAATAATATTCTGTTTATTGAAATTATTGCTCCAATTGAGGAAATTAAATTTCAACAATAATGTGAATCTGGATAATCTGTATATCGTCGAGGTATTAATATTAATTCTAAAAAATGTTGAGGAAAAAATGTTATATTAACTCCAATAAATATTATAATAAATATTTTTAATCATTAATAATAAATAAATAAATTTTTAATCATTTTTTATTTATTGTTAAACCTATAATTATTGGATATCAATGAATAAGTCTAGTAATAATAGCAAAAACTGCTCCTATTGATAGCACATAATGAAAATGACCAACTACATAATAGGTATCATGTAAAATAATATCAATTGATGAGTTAGATAGTATTACACCAGTTAATCCTCCAATTGTAAATGTTAAAATAAATCCAATTTATCAAATAATTGTAATATTAAAATTTATTTTTGAACCATGATATGTAGCTAATCAACTAAAAACTTTAATTCTTGTTGATACAGCAATAATTATTGTTGCTAATGTGAAATTATACTATATTTCAAAATAGAAATATTATTTGAATCCACGAACCTAAATTTTGGAGAGAATAAATTTAAATTAATTAAAATTTGATTAATAAATAGATGTGAAATTATATTAGATTTTGAAAGAGAGGTCTGATTTATTAATTTAAGTTTTAATTAATAGAAATATTTGAAATTCTACTATATTTCAAAATTTTGGATATGATGCAGCGCCAGCACGAAGAAGATAAGGCAGCTATAAATGATTTGCATAAACTAATCCGCGATGAAAGCACTCAACGGATCAAGGAAATAGAACCAATAGGGAAGACTGTGGCCGAACTCAAGCTAGGAGTACAATCCTTCGTAGATACGTCTGAGTTCAACTCAATTATGACAGACGATACTAGTTCTGCCAGCAGAAGCACTACTCGGGACACCCGCATAGTGAAATCTCCGGAAGAACGCGTTCGGATCAAAGAAACTCCAGAAACCTCCGACCCAGCGAACTCCGAGGACGAGGAAGAAGAATCAGCCTCGTACGAACGACATATGTTCGACGCGAAAACCAGCATCGAATTCATCCCAGTCCTCAACGGTCAAGATGACATTGGAGTGGAGGGATTCATCAAGCGGGTAAGCGAAGCTAGATCGGAATGTAAGGAAAAGCGTGCTTTATTGAAATTAATTCTAACCAAACGCATTGTCGGCGAAGCCGAAAGAGGCATTAGACATTCGGTTATCGAGACGTACGGCGCCTTATTCGAAAATCTGAGGAAGTTCGTATCGATTAGCGTAACTTCAAACGGTGCGCGCGATAAATTACAAAGAACTCGGCAAAGTTTCAACGAATCAGTACACGGATACGTCAAAAGATTTCGACTAGGTCTTAATGAACTTATATACGCATTGCAACACGAAATTCGCGATCCTATTCGACGGGCAGTCGCGATAGACCTAGAGAACGAACGCGCAACCAAAACGTTCATACTAAATTTAAAACCTGAGATAGAAATCAGAACATCAAGCATGAAACCGCGCACCTTACAAGAAGCGCAAGATGCCGCGTTCGAAGCAGAACTATTAATCGGAGAAATTGAGCGAAACCGCGGAAATCAGTGCAGGCAGCAAATAAGAGCTCACTCATTCGCCCGAGGGAATGTATCGTCACAACGCAAACCCTCACTTAGGAGCGGTCCGATGACTACGCTCAACCGCCTGCCGACAAGCACTCAAATAAACAACGGAGGAAGAATGAAGTGTTTTAAGTGCAACCAAATAGGACATACCGCAAATTACTGCCGAAATTTTCAACCGGCCAGCCAGCGAAATCTTCCGCCACCGCGCAGCTACAATATAAACATGGAGAATACGGGACGAGAAGAGGAAACAGCGCTACCAGAACCTCGAGAGACGTCGTACGAGTACACGCAACAACAGGAAAACTTCTATCCATTGGAGTTCGATCGGGAACAGAAATCAAACGATATTTAATCGATACCGGTGCAGGAATAAATTTAGTTAAAAGATCAAGTGCCATATTTAAACCTAAAAAGACAGTAGCTAAAACATTTTACATGGGCAATGACAAATACCAAACTGACGAAACAGTAGACTTTCAATTCTTTAACATCATGAACACATTTCACGTTGTGCCAGACGATTTTCCTTTAATAGAAGACGGAATAATTGGTTTACCTATGCTCTCTAACTACTCATATCGAATTAACAACGAATCAATACAATTAAACGGGAACGAAATATTTTTCCAGGCGCCGAAAACCATTCTCCCAGGGCAAACCAAAATCGAAACAATTTATCTGGATAAAGTTCCGACGAGAGTATGTTTCTGCAATACTGGTGAGCAACCAACTATAATCACTAATGATCTTTCTTATGAACACGATCTCGATAAAATTGCTAAAATGAAACAAATAATTAGACTAGACCATATTGAAGACAAACTTCGTATTCCTATCGAAAAGATCCTCCTACATTACATAGACGTGTTTGACCTAGAATCCGATACCCTACCTTGTACTAACCTAACAAAACACACTATTACCCTACGCGAAAACAAAATCGTCAATACCAAATCGTACCGACCTCCCGAAGCCCATAAAGCAGAAATTGAAAAACAAATGAAAAAAATGTTAGATAAAAATATCATTGAAGAATCAGATTCTCCTTACAACAGTCCAGTATGGGTAGTACCCAAGAAATCAGACGCATCAGGCAAACAGAAATGGCGTATAGTTATCGACTTTCGAAAATTAAATGAACTTACCGATCAAGACGCCTACCCACTATCGACAATCGACGACATTCTATCACAATTAGGCAACGCCAAATTCTTCTCTGCTCTAGATTTATCTTCGGGATTCCATCAAATACCTATGGACCCCGACTCAAAGAAATATACAGCCTTTAGCACACCTCAGGGACACTTTCACTATAATCGCATGCCATTCGGTTTAAAAAACGCCCCAGCCACCTTCCAACGCATGATGGATACCGCGTTACGAGGATTATTGAACAAATATTGCTTTGTATACCTTGACGACATAATAATATTCGGAAGTACAATTCAACAACACAATGAAAACCTTGCTATAGTATTGCAAAGATTAAAAGAGTTAGGACTAAAAATCCAACCCGACAAATGCGAGTTTCTAAAACCTGAATTAGAATACTTAGGACATGTCATAACACACGAGGGCATAAAGCCAAATCCTAAAAAGATCTCCGCAGTTAAAGACTTTAAGATTCCCAAAACACCAACAGACGTAAAGTCATTTCTCGGATTAGCTGGATACTACAGAAAATTCATTAAAAACTTTTCCAAACTCGCCAAACCATTAACAGATCTCACAAAGAAAGACAATCCTTTTAGATGGACAGAAACGCAACAGACAAACTTTGACACACTAAAAGAAAAGCTATGCTCAGCCCCAGTTTTAGCATACCCAGACTACACGAAAACATTCACACTCACCACAGACGCTTCCAATGAAGGAATAGGCGCAATCTTATCACAAGACGGACATCCTTGTTGTTACATATCACGGACACTCAACCCCCCAGAGAAAAATTATTCTACCACAGAAAAGGAATTATTAGTTATCGTATGGGCAGTTAAGAGACTCAGGCAATACCTGTTAGGAAGACGATTCGTTATTCGAACCGATCACCAAGCACTCACTTGGCTCAAAAATTGCAAAGACCCTTCCTCGCGTTTGATTAGATGGAGACTTAAACTCGAAGAATACGAGTACGATATTCAGTATTGCAAAGGTAAAGAGAACACAGCAGCCGACGCACTTTCTAGAAAAATTTACCAAATTACCGACAAATCAGTCCCAGACACACCTGCAAACTCCGAAAATATTGTAGAACACTTTAACGCATGGTCAGAAGACGCGACACCCCCGAGACGACTTAAAATCACGCCAAACGATCACACCTTCTATCAATTGAATAGAGAAACATTAGGTCCATTCGACAAAGATACTTGGATTCGAAAAATTTTTGAACTAACCAAGAAACACAAGAAAATTGGGATAGGAGACAATAGTTTTACCGAAACCGAGAAAGCTAGGATCAAAGTAACACTCATGTTTATTAATGACCAAATTGAAGAAATAACTTTTGCATACGAACCAATACAAACTATAACTGACGAACAAGCTCTAGACATTATACGCGAAAACCATAACGACATTAGTGGACACTTGGGTATTCAAAAGACATATAGTAAAATCAAAGACCAATTCAAAATCCCACGCCTCATGGAAAGGATAGAAGATTTTATAAAAAATTGCGAAGCTTGTCAACGACAAAAGCTAGTTAGAATCAGACCCAAGGAACAACCCGTAATTCCTCAGACACCAGTAGAACCAAACGAAAAGATAGCCATGGATCTAATTGGTCCGATGTCCAAAACCACACGTGGAAATCAATACATTCTTTCGATTCACGATGACCTAACGAAATATCTCGTTTTAGTACCACTGAAAACACAACGAACCGAATCGATTATCGATGCACTACTACACCACTACATTTACATCTTCTCAGCACCCAAAACGATACTAACAGACCAGGGACAAAACTTTATTAGCGAACTAATGGAAAAATTCGAGGAAGCATTTAAAATCAAACATATAAAGACCACTAGTTTTCATCCTCAATCTAACGGATCCTTAGAACGAACACACGCCACAGTAAAAGACATGATTCGCACGAGCCTACACGATTCTAATAAAGAATGGGATCAGGTATTAGACTTTATTTGCCTAGGGTATAATACCGCGATACACGATGCAATTGGATTTTCACCCTTCGAACTAACATTTGGAAGAAAAGCCAACCTCCCGTCTTCCGTATCCCGAACTTCCAATTACACCTACGAAGAAATGTTTGCACTATGGCAAAAACAATTGCAAAAATATAGCGAAGAACACTCTTGAACAAAGTAGAAAGAGGTACATGAGAGATCAGACAAGAAAAATCATTAGAACTCAAACTTTATTTAAGGAAGGAGATCGTATACTCCTTCACAACGATCATAAGTCGGATAAATTGGACGACGAATGGTTAGGACCCTACGTTATTAAATCAGTCAAGACACCGTATTATGAGATTCTCATTAGAGATCGAGTTAAGAAAATCCACGGTAACAGAATAAAACCTTATTTTTCAGGACGATCACCCTTGCCGTCGGCTTTACCACCCTTAACGGATTAACAATAACCCCTATTGACAATAATGGAATATTTCATGAGAAAATATCCAAAGCATATCTTTATAGCGAATACATAAATGTTATTATAGGACTAGATATTAGTGCTGTATTGGAACAAGTAAGATATATTGAAAAGGGAGTAACCGAAGTTAGGAATCATTGCGAGACACGAAAAGACTGTAACATATTACCAGAAATACGCTCTTTACAAGCAAAACTAAATAATGTCAGAACACTTAGCATCGAATTACGATCCTTAGCTCACATTCATCTCAGAAGTAGACGAGGACTAGTAGACGCTATCGGATCTATTAGTAAAACTCTTTTTGGAACCCTAGCCGCGAACGATCTAGATATAATCAACAAAAATATAGACAAACTCTTTGAAGAAGGTAACAGCCTAAAAACCATAGTAGCCAACCAGACAGCTTTGATTAAACGAATTTTAAATAACGACGTCATCCAGCGACTGAAACAAGTAGACACAGGTGTAACAAACGAACTTAAAACGCTTAACAAAAACGAGATCACCTTAATAAAAGTCATAGCTCTAGAAAGCTCACTCTCTGACTTACATTTCCAAATCGACGAAATATTCAATTAGGAAAACAAGGAATAATAAGCCCACAGATTATTGATCCCGGAACTTTTATTAACAATTACGCCCAAGTACTAGGTAGCAAAACAGTAGGAAACGCTTTTATACCAAAGGAAGAGAATTTCCAAAATATTTTAGATATCTCAGAACTCACATTGTTTACTCGACGAAACAAAGTTTTCTTTGTAATTTCTGTACCAACAGTTATGGACATGGAATGGGATATAGAGCAAATATATCCCATACCATCTCTCACGAACAAAGTGTTTTTAGCACCTTTAGTAGTTCATCCGATATTTTTAACGTCAGGACTAAATTACATCAATGTCGATCAAAACTACTTGGATAAGCAATGCCGTTCTATATCTGACTTTTACATTTGCAAACAAACTCAGCCGATTCACGACCGTCGAGTGAAGCACGATTGTAACTCTGAAATCTTAAGCGCAGAAAACACTGTCAAATTCTGTAAGGTAGTAGTTTATAACATTGAAGATATAACTTTTATCCCATTAAACGCTGAGAATCATTTTATAGCTATACCAGAAAAACCAATAGATCTGAGCATTTTCGAAGAAAAGACACATCGAATTGTTAGACTAGAGAAACCATCTTTGTTACAAACTAATAAAACCGTAGACATATTGTACAAGAATAACCATATGAGAATCAGCGGTAGTAGCAAGGAAATTTCTTACGAGATTAAAATCAAAACAGTCAATGTAGCTAATGATTCAGACTGGATTATTTTACTAAATAAACTAGAGAAAACTCCAAAACTTATTAACGATAATTACGGATACAAAAACACTCTGGATGGAATCGAAGATCAAACGAATCAACTAACTTTTGCTCATAGAATCGATCAAGTTGGATCACGGGGAATATCTATATTACAAATTATAGGATATTTATCCATTACTCTCATATGCTTATACTTTCTCAACAAAATAGGAATGCCGAAATTGTGTTTTCATTTATTCTGTTGTAAAATCAAGCGAAACACGACAAATAACAATCCACCAACCAGCGCTCCGATGCCAATCAACCCGGCACCTATCAACATATTCACCCCGATTCTACCTGTGCCCAGCACCAGCAACGATTCACAAGTAACCTTCAACCTGGAAACACCCAAGGCAAAATTTCACCCATCTATCTTAAAGAGGAAAAGGAACTTCGAGGACTAAGTTCATTCTAAGGAGGGGGGAGTGTAACTCCAAACTCTTTTGCCCTGACGTCACCTTAGGCGACCACTTCTAAACATTCTCCAGACTGCCGATACTTGAACATTACACATGGCGACCTTGGCGACAATGTATATTGCCGGAGTACCTGAGGGTTCATCTATGTCCTAACGGTCCTTCCACCGAATGTTCTAGAAGCGTAGCAACAGTCACGTACTCGTACAGGGTAGTGGGGATAATGAAGGATGAAAAACAAAAGAAGAAACAGATGTCACCGAAAGTAAGAAAATATTGTAAGAGCCTCAGTCACAGTTCGTTCGTGAGTGCCGAGGCGTGCAGACGTGTGTCCAGTGCCCGGCAAAGTCCACAAAGCAGCAGTGACCATCCAGTTGCTGCTGAGTGCCGTGACGTGCAGACGTGTGTCCAGTGCCCTGTGAAGTTCACAAAACTCCACGTGACGCCCATCTGTCGAAAGCGAATCCAACTAACCTAGCCAGGGGTTAACAGCCTCTCGACTAGTTCTTTCACACTGAATTAACTAGCTCGATGATGGCTCTATCATTTCCAACAGGCTCCCCGGAGCTAAATTATCACACCGCCATTTTTCCTCCCCCGTGGCAAGAGGGCAACACATCCATCCTGGTAAACGACCAGCTCACGAAAAAACGGAAGCTCGAACCGACCAAGACAAACGTAAACAAGAATCAAACCAAACCACCAGCCAGCCAAGTGACCACCTACAATAGATTCTCAATACTGGAGTCCACGGAAGACTCCATGATTACAACCGAAAAGGTAAACAATCTCCATACTCAAAGAATTTCCCCTCCCCCACCGATATTCATAAACGACGTAATCGACATTCAGTCAATGATTAAGACTATCGAAAAAGAAATCAGCAAAGAGGACTACAAGCTAAAGATCAACAACAACCACGTGAAAATACTGCCGACCCACCCAGACGCCTATAGAAAGTTAACCAAGCTATTAAAAACATTAAACGCTAAATTCCACACATACCAGCTCAAACAAGAAAGACCATTTCGAGTGGTGCTACGCAACATCCATCACTCAGTCGATCTAGACGAACTAAAGTGCGAACTGTCAAACCACGGCCACGAAGTAACTAATATCAGCAACATTAAGCACAGAATCACAAAAAATCCTCTATCCTTATTCTTTATAGACTTAAAACAAAAAACAAACAACAAAGAAATCTACAATATCAATCGGCTGATGAACTCCATAGTTAAGTTCGAGCCACCTCTTGTAAAGAAAGAAATAATACAATGCAAAAGGTGCCAAAGGTACGGCCACACGCAGAAATACTGCAATCACAACTTCCGGTCCGTAAAATGTGCAGGTAATCACCCCACTGACCAATGCACTAAATCCCCGGAAACCCCCGCCAAGTGTATCCACTGTCAAGGAGAGCATCCTGCGAACTACAAAGGATGCTCAGCCTACAAATCGCTACATAATATAAGGTATCCAAAACTGAGACCCAAGGACATAAACATACAAGAACCTAAACCCCAAAAACTCACCTCACCAACAGTATCCTATGCGCAGGCAACGCAAGGAAACGTATACAACTCGAAAACACACAGTGTACACACAGAAAATAGAATTCCCACCCCACAAAGCACAGACAACTTTACCAGGCTCGAAAAACTTATCGAGAAGCAAACTGAGCAAATTAACAACTTGCTGTCACTACTCACACTCTTCATGGACAAATTCATAAGCACAGAAGCAAAATAAAACCAATGCGGATAGCTCTGTGGAACGCCAACGGTCTAGCTCAGCACAAAACTGAGCTAGAACTATTCTTAAAACAACAGCAAATCGATGTGATGCTCATATCCGAAACCCATTTCACCGACAAAAACTACCTCAAAATACACGGCTACAACTTCTACCACACCCAACACCCCAGCGGAAAGGCTCACGGCGGCACCGGAATCATAATCAAGTCAATCATCAAGCACTACGAACTTCCACCATTCCAGAAAGACTACCTCCAAGCAACAAACGTAGCAATAGAAGACTGTCATGGTACAATCACCACCTCAGCTGTATACTGCCCTCCCAGACACTCCATTGCCAAGGAAGACTTCGACCACTTCCTGGACACCCTGGGCAACAGATGCATAGCCGGAGGAGACTACAACGCTAAACACACCCAATGGGGTAGCAGACTGGTTACAGTAAGAGGCAAAAACCTCCTCAACAGCATAATATCCAACAACCTCAACTACCTTACCACATACGAACCCACACACTGGCCCACCGACACAAACAAAATACCCGATCTCCTTGATTTCTTCATAACTAAAAATATCTCGCCAAGACACGTCCAAATCAATTCCTCGGCTGATCTCTCCTCTGATCATTCCCCCGTGATAGTAACAGTCAGTTCAACTATCATCGAGAATACACCTAATGGCTCCATTCATAACCAACACACCAACTGGCAGCTCTTTAGAGAAGTCTTTACCCACACAACTTCAGCCTCAACCTCACTAAAAACCAATGACGAAATCGAAGCAGCCACGGAATACCTAAATGCGAGCATAATAAACGCTATCCGCGTCTCCACACCGGCAAAAACGTCCATCAGCAACCATGAGTACCCCCAGTACATATTAAAAAAAATAGCAGAAAAACGTAGACTAAGAAGGATATGGCAGACCCATAGAACACCGGAGGACAAACGCAAACCAAACAACGCAACTAGAAAACTATCCAAAACCATAAAGAACTACAATAATGACCGTTTTCACAAATATCTCGCCAGCCTGTCCCCCACAGCCGACTCAAACTACTCGCTATGGAAAGCCTCCAGGAAACTCACGCGCCCCCCACAAATAATACCTCCAATCCGCCGCCCGCAGGGTGGATGGGCGCGTAGCCCTATAGAAAAAGCCAACCTATTTGCCAAACACTTGACTGAAGTATTCCAACCCCATTCCTCCATAGCTACAGCGGACGTCACCGAATACCTGCACACTCTCTTCCAAATGTCCCCTCCTATCCAACCCTTCACTTCTGCAGAGATCATAGAAGCAATCAGTCGCCTAAACCCCAAGAAAGCAGCAGGTCACGACCTAATAGGAAATAAAGCAATCAAGGAACTCCCCATAAAAGGGATTGCACTCATCGCATCAATCTTTAACGCCATCCTCCGCCTTGAACACCTTCCTAAGGCGTGGAAAATCTCACTAATCACCCTCATCTCCAAACCCGGTAAACCAATATATGAAGCCAGCTCCTATCGCCCAATCAGTCTCTTACCCACCCTGTCTAAACTATTCGAGAGGCTGCTCACAAATCGTCTCCTTCCACTCCTAGAAGAATTGAAAACTCTCCCAGATCACCAATTCGGCTTCCGAAAACAACACTCAACAGTAGAGCAAATCCACCGCATAACCCACATGATCAGCCAAACCCCTGAAAAGAAAAAATACTGCTCAGCCGTATTCCTAGACATCCAACAGGCGTTCGATAAAGTATGGCATGAAGGGCTACTCTACAAGCTTAAAAAAATCCTACCCCACCCATACTACTCCATCTTAAGATCCTACCTAACCAACAGACAATTCATAGTTAAATGTCTAGGCGCCACTGCCGCAACATTCCCAATAGAATCCGGCATACCGCAAGGTAGTGTCCTCGGACCCCTACTATTCTCCATCTACACTGCCGACTTACCCGTACCAAACGAGGTAACAATAGCAACATTTGCCGACGACACAGCACTATTAGCTACCCACGCAGACCCGGCAATTGCCTCATCCACTCTCCAGCGAAGTCTCGACTCCATGGAAAAGTGGTTCCAAAAATGGGGTTTTAAAATAAACGAAAAAAAATCCTCCCATGTAACCTTCACGCTCCGAAAACAAACCTGCCCCCAGGTCACCATTAACAACACAATAATCCCAAGCAAGGACTCCGTAAGATACCTGGGCATGACCCTGGACAGGAGGCTAACCTGGAAAAAACATATCTCGGAAAAAACAAAGCAACTAAAGGAAAAACTAAGAAAATTCTATTGGCTCACGGGCCGACGCTCCAAACTAAACATACAGAACAAAATAACCCTCTACAAGGCCATAATAAAACCTGTCTGGACCTACGGAATCCAACTATGGGGAACAGCAAGTAACTCCAACATTGAAATACTCCAACGCTTCCAATCGAAAACGCTAAGATCCCTATTAAATGCACCCTGGTATGTTACCAACGAAACAATCCACCGAGACCTCAAGATATCTACAGTCAAAGATGAAATACACAAGTCCAGAAGCAGATATAACACAAGAGTCAACAACCACCACAACCCACTAGTCACCCAACTACTGGACACGACGGACCAGATCCGCAGACTAAAAAGAAAATATCCACTAGAGTAAATCCTTAGTCCTACTAGAATCAACAATATAAAGCTATTATAATCCATGTCATTGTATCACGCCAAATTAAGTTACTGAAAATTTTCAACGAGAATTGATTGTAAATATTCTAATAAATAAAAAAAAAAAAAAAAAAAAAAGAGCCTCAGTCTCGAACGGCCACGGCTAGAGTTCAGAAGTGTATAAACGAGGAAAAAATAAAGTTTTCTTCTTTCCTTTAAATTTCTTTCTCATTTTACGTGACAGGTTCATGGGCGTGTAACGAATCTTCATTCGGACTGGCCATCGTTGTTGTACAGTAGAGATTATATTTACTGGTATGAATATTGATTTTTACAAAGTTTGACAAATAACCGTGCTGATTAAACACTCGAGATGTTAGTGACAATGTTCTTAGGTTCAATAACGAATCCACGGTCAACGGGGTAACTCAAAGTAACGTTTTCTGTAACGCTCGGTATAATAATGCACGTAAAGACGACGTGTTCAACTCTCCAAGATGATCGCAAGAATAATAGACTGATGGCAATTTTCCTCTCCTTACGATAGCGTTTGTTCGTTGCGTATTGCCTGGGGATATCAACAAAATTCCAGCTGCCGTTGCTAGGCAGACCCGCGTAGAGCTGACATTGCTCCTGCCCGGGGTTTCATTGTTAATACAACATGTGTCCCACAATATTGGCACTTCTCTGTTAGGTAAAAACGTTCATCCTGTGATCGCGGCCACGTTCGGCGACCAGCCGTGTCACCTCGAGCCCAAGCCCACCGTCACAAATCTCGGGCAAACATAATAGGATTGAATCATAACAACTATTTCTAAATCTTACGATATAAGTAGAGCTATACAAAATAGTTTAGACTAAAATATTGGGGATCTTCCCAAAAATTCCAATAGAAAGGCTCCGATGTCCCCTCATATACGACATATATATATGTAAATGTGATATTTTAACAACGATTATCAACATAGTAACGGAGAAATTTGTTTAATTGCTATTTCTGCTTAGTTACGTTCTAAATTATTTAATAATTTATTATTAAAACATATATTGACTAAAAAAAAAAAACAATTATCAAAGAATATAATTTACGAACTTTGCTAATATTATCACTATTAAAATGGAATGCTTTATCTTATTAGTAGCTTTGCCTAATTTAATTGCAGGTTACAAGGAAGACAGTTATAGTACGTTTTAAATTATACCACCGTTGAAAGATATATTCGAAATATGTCTTATGATTAATAAAAGATCTGTTAAAAAGTACTAATTTCAAGTTATTCACACAAGATATCGTAAACATTGTTTTTTGCATTCTCTCAATGTTTCAACATTTACAAATCTTCGATCCATAATTTCTAATATAACGTTATGATCCATTAAGATTTAAAGTCACTTACCCTATTTCATTCTTGCGCTCCAAATTTTCTACGTTCTGCAAGTACAGCGTGATAATAACAAAGTGCGAATACTATTGCTTTGAATTCGGTTTCCTTGCCGCAGGACTCCAAAGTTTGCTGGCTAAAGTTATGGATGTTTATGCTTTATGGATGTTTGCTTGAATTTCAGATGGTGGTTCGTTTGTGATCTTTATGGCTGATTTCAGTATACCCCGTGTACAATTTAACGAACCCTACATTTAGTAATTAGTGTTCCTTATCGATATTATCTACTTATTGGCTAAAGTATCACTTATATAGTAAATTAGGAACTATACTAGGTATCTCAGAATTTTCTTAGATTTTTTTAAAGCAAAAAACAGTAAGAAATTAGGCCAGTTACTGAAAAACCTGTAATGCCGACCGCGGTAGTGGAAAACCATATTACCGACGGAAGGTTAAAGAATAGAATTAGCACATGTTAGCTTAATTAAGAATGCTCATTTTCTTTTGCTTTTTTAAATTATATAATTATTTATTACCTGAGGTGTTATTGATTCATGACGATCAGGACTGGGTTCCGCTCTGATGAACAATCGATAATCATCATGTGGATTCTTCGAGCATTGTTCCATCTTTTTTTCTAATGTAGGCAACCATTTCCTCACCAAATGGACATTTTGCAAACTTACCCAATGGCCTTCGTTCTCTGAAAGTTCTATGGTTTCTTCAGCTATGGGTTCTTGACCTTGATCCAGTGACACATTATGGAAATTTCTTCCTCCAAAAGTGAAACTCAATTGCATTCTCAGTTTTTCAACGTCCTGAAATTTTATCGTTGTCGTTATTGTAAATACATATTCGATATGATTACATTGATTTTCGTAACATGTTCTTGTATAATTTATTAGGTATCGATAATTCTTAATTTTAATTATCTTCGATTCAGGTTATAAACTGGTAAACAAAAGATATGTCACCGAAAGAAACGGAGTATAGGAAATGAGAAGAGTAAGAAGATATTACAATTATATTGCATTAAAAAAAAATTATTAAATGTTGTGCAGTTTGGTTAGAGGTTATTGGCTGTTCAGGGTATTCAAGAATTATATCTCATGACTTTGGTAGATGATCCTATATCTTCAGATCAGTGGAGATTTATTAAAAAAAGATACCGTATAACAGAATTTCAAAGCCAAATTTTTTTATTGCATCGCGTAATGGATATCTAATGGATCACGTAATATCTGCAAGGAACTATGGGTCGCAAAGGAACCGTTCTTTTGAAAAGTGATCTTAAAATTCCATTAGCTCTTATATTGAAATTACATTAGAAAATGTTTACATTTCCCAATTAGATAAAAACTAAGTAATGCCATATTAATGAACAAACAGAAAGCTATTGCTTTGAATGTATGATAATCTACGCTAAATAGGATGAAGCATCTAACTTCATCATTCCAAACTATTAGAAAATTACTTACTTTATAGTAAAATCTTTCGAATAAAAATTGAATAGCGTTGAAGAGAATATGATTTGATAGGTGGAACTGCAGAAACATTAACTATTCATCGATTTCGATGTTTTTGAATATGTTGTAGAAATCGATATTTTAAATAATCTTTTCCTATATAAGAAGTGACAGAAGAAAAACTATCAATATCATTACAGTGAATTCTGCATCTGCAGTTGTGCAACCGTGACAGCGTATGCTTTAGTTTGGTTTCCGATTGTCGGTCACTTATCTTCTCTTTGAAAACGACGATCGGGCGAGTTTAAAGGCTTCGTGCACAATGTACACATGCGAGGCTACAAGAGTCTGTTATAACTCGTAACTCATAGCTCAATTAAAAGTGAATATCTTCAATGTATTGAATTCAAATGTTAAATAATTAAATAATTGTTAATAAACAGAAAATAAGTGACCGGCGACTGGCAACCAGACCGATGCATACTGTGTCACGATGAACATCTATAGGCAGAAATACACTATAGTTGAGCCGGTAGTTTCTTGCCAATATATTGAAAACTAAACAAATTCACTCTTTATGTACAGTGTAGTATATAGGTAAAAGTTGTTCAAAATATTTCTACATTATATCCAAAAATCATAGAAATCCGAGGGTCGATAACGTTTCTACAGTTTCACCCTATATAGCGTTATATATTGCATACAATATTATACATTATATATATTATTATTATAAGTTAATAGTGCTATACATTAAATAAATAAATGAATAAATAAATAAATAAATAAATAATTCTCAGTAAGGCCTCCTGATATTCTAACAGCAAAATGACGTTTAGTCGCGTGCTATTCGACTATTTCGCACGTGTGCATAGCACACATATATGTATGTTTTCATATACTTTGTAGTCGCAGAGTCGTATTTTAACTTCGCGGTTGCACGCGTCTCGTTGCGAATGGGAAGAAGAATAAAGAGTAGACTTCGTTTAAAGGATCATGTTACGGAGTGGGGAAAGTAGTGATGCCTTTTAGTAAACAGATTGTAAGGGACTGCACGATACTTAGCCCAGAACCTTGGAGGCGCGAAGAACTTAACAAAAAAGAACATAAAACATTTTTACGAATCTTCAGTCAAATTTTGTTTTCCTTTCCTGTGATAAATATTTCATTGATTAAAGATGGGAAACTTTTAAACAGCTCATCCAGACGAATCTTGATAAGCTTTTGGAAACTATCCCAGTAGACTACAAACAAACTACTGGATTTTTGTCTCGATTGATAACACAACACTATATAGTTGCTAATAACTAATAAGCCGATGTGACGTTATGTAAATAAAAAAAATTAACAGATCTGTTATGCATAAAGAATGTTTGTAGTTATTGAATAAATTTCTTACCTTCAATCCAGGCGGATCAACGCCTGGAGAGAGAATGAAAAATATCGGCGTGATTGAACTAGTTTCTTCAAAGGATTTGTGAAAAGGTGGAGATCTGGATTCAACAAATTTTGAACCAAACTTTTCTTCTACGAAGTACCTAAATAAATTCATGAGATACAATATTTTAAACAATTTAAGGAAAAAGGAAATATTTTAACTTAAAATGATACCAGTTAGTATACAAGGTGTTCCCGATATTCTTAATGCTCTTTTTTATAGATAATAGATTTGTGAGATTGACAGAAAAGGAAAATAATTAATTATTTCTTATACATGCTACGATAGGGTGAATAAATTTTTGAAATGTTATTGTTTCTATGAAAATATTAAGGTTATGTATGTTTTTTAAACTTATCAATAACGTAATACTAAAACTCTTTCTTTCTCCCATAGAAGTAAAACAATTTGTATTGAATGAATTAAATGAATACTCTTAGTTTGAATACTCTTTGAATAAGACATTTTTTTGCTTCTTACACGTTAAAATACTTTCATCTTTCATTCTTTCATAAAAAGTATCATCTTTTTACACAAGTTTCATACATACATACTACAATGAAATTTCATTAATATGTAAAAAAATGCAAATATACTGTTCAAGACTATTGAATAGGTAAGGATTTATGACACTGCTGAGCGAGACCTAAGAGTCTAGACGCGAAAATTCTTCAATGACCAATAGTGTCATAAACTACTCGGTAAAAGAAGCAAACTGTTATTCTTCAGCGTCATCTTGAACGATCAACAGCGTGGCAGATGCGATTCATGGTTTGCTTTGTCAAATGCTTTCTCAATGCCCATGAATGGCATGACTGTATTGTATTGTACTGTAATGTATTGTAATGTAATGGCTGTACTGTATTGTTTCTTTTCTATTGTTAGTAAAATTTGCTCCATCGTAGAGTGTTTGTTTCTGAATCCAAATTGGTGATCTGATATTAATTTTTTTTTCCTCTATTGTTGGTTTTAGCCGATCGTATATTATTGTGTCTAGTATTTTGGACAACACAGGAAGTAATAATATTGGTCTGTAGGATGCAGTTTGGTGTGGGTCTTTGCCTGGCTTAGGTAACATTATGATCTCTACTAGCTTTCATAGATTAGCAAAGTATTGGATTCTTAAAATTGCATTGAATATTATTGCGATTAAACGTATTGCTTTAAGGTTTTTCAAGAGTTTACCATTGATTAGGTCGACTCCTGGTGCTTTATTGTTTTTTGTATTCTCGATTATGATTCAAATTTCTTGCGCTGTTGTATTAGATATGGTGTAGTGCTTCTTAGTTGAAGTACTATTATTTTGCACGTCTTCGTCTGAATGACATTTGGTTTTACTGTTGTTAGTATTATATGGAGCAAATGTGTTACAATAGTGGTTGGAGAATTGTGAAGCTTACTCTTCGATGCTTCTAGCCCATGTGTTGTCTGCTTTTCTGATTGCTGGGATTAGTTTTATTGGTTCCTTTATTTTGTTCGTCGCTTTTCATAGAAAGTAGATGGTATTCTCGTGCGCAGGGAGTGTTTCTATGAATGTAGAGGATTCGTTATTAAATTTTTTGTTTACATGTCTTTTGTTTTCACGTGTTTTACGTTTTTGAAAAAATGGACGCTGAAGTTTCGTCGAGTACGCATACACGTGAAAGGACAATCGATTGAATGGGCTAGCACTTGGGTACCCTATTCGGTGGTACGAGCCAAATGGTAGTTCCCTGTGTACTCAAAGTCGAAAATATAGAATAACAATTTTCGATATCAATCCGTTATCATAAAATTTTTGCATAACAAGAAACATGACTTCTGTTAGTTTTAAAACATGTGCCAATTTATTTGTACGTCTATGAGAGAACGATATAATGTGAGTTAATAGTCGTGTAATACCAAAACATTTCTTTTTTTCGACGCTTAGATTGTAGATTATTAAAAATATATTTTCTTTTCATTTATTTCTTTATATCTTCAATTTGTCCATTTGGACATTTGGAAGAATTTTTGAGCGGTATTATTTCCATGTGGGTGACCACCAGCGGGGTACCATCCTCGCGTTTGATAGGTTATAACCTTTTTGAGGTCTGCTGGGTGTTTCCTTTCCATATCTAAAGTGTTGATCGTTCCCGCTGCTAGCCGGTTTGGGTGTGCTGCTATTCTTGATTTGTATTTTTCTGAGTATTTGCTAATTTCTTCCTTGACCGTTGGGATTCCCAGATCCCTGCATAGTACTCATTTCTAACATACCATGGGGCGTTTACTATTGTTCTAAAGATTTTAGCCTGTATTACCTCTATTTTGTTTATATGGCTCATTGCTGTCGTCCCCCATAATGGTATTCCGTACGTCCTGATTGGTTTTATGATCGTTTTATATATTTTTAATTTATTTTCTATGTTTAATTTGGATTTTCGGCTTGTTAGCCAATGCATTTGTCTCCTTGTTTTCTGTACTTTTTCTACTATTGATTTGATATGTAGTTTCCATATGAGTTGTGTATCTAGGTGGAGTCCTAGGTATTTGACATGCTTTGTTTGTGTTATATGCGTGCCGTTCAATAGGATGTTTGGTGGCATCTTTTTTCGTAGCGTGAATGTAATATGGTTGCATTTATTGGGATTTGCTTTTATTTGTTTTTCTTGTAGCCAATTTTCTATTTTGATGATATGTTCTTTTAGTATTTTGACTGCCGTTTCTGGATTAGTATGCCTGACTAGTATAGCTGTGTCGTCCGCGAATGTCAATACTGTGCTGTTGGTAGTTGTTGGTATGTTCGCCGTGTATAATGTATATAGTATTGGGCCTAGGACGCTTCCTTGTGGTACCCCGGCCTTGATATCTTTAACTTGAGAATGTGTGTCCTTGATTTTTATTACGAAGGTTCTGCTGCTTAGGTAGGATTGTATTAATTGGTGTATTTGCTCCGGGAATTGTTTCCTAATTGTTTGTAGTAGACTTTCATGGTTAATTTTATCGAATGCTTTCTCTATGTTTATAAAGAGGACTGTGCAGTATCCCTTGTTTTCTAGTGCTACTATTATTTCGTTTATAAGCCTGTGCATTTGCTCTATCGTGGAGTGTTTGTTTCTGAAACCAAATTGGTGATCCGGTATTAGTTTTTTTGTCTCTATTATTGTTTTTATCCGGCAATATATTATTTTTTCCAGTATTTTGGAAAATACTGGAATCAGTGATATTGGTCCGTAATATGCAGTTTGGTGTGGTTCTTTGCCTGGTTTAGGTAACATTTTGGTTACCTGGTTTCCGTGGCTTTCCATGGTTAGGGAAAGCATTGGATTCTTAGTATTGCATTGAAATATTATTCTCATCAATCTTATCGCTTTTGGCGGAAGGTTTTTCAAGCTTTTGCCATTGATTAGGTCGACTCCCGGTGCTTTGTTGTTTTTTTTTTTTTATGGATTATGTTTCTAATTTCTTGTGCTGTTGTTTTAGGTATGATGTATTCCTTGTCAGTTGAGGTACTAGTGGTTTGCGCATTCTCATCTGTATGGCATTTGAGGTTGCTGTTATTGATATTGTGTGGTGTAAATGTGCTGCAAAGGTGGTTGGAGAATTCTTCAGCTTGTTTTTCGTTGCTTCTTGCCCATGTGCTATATGCTTTTCTAGTTGCTGGGACTGGCTTTCCATAGGGAGTAGTTGGAGTTCTTCTGTGCAGAGAATGTCTCTATAAACTTTGCGAATTCGTTATTGTTGTGCTCTTTTATTTTTTATTTCCTTTGCAAGTTTGTTTTTTTTTTTGTTTTCTCGAGTTCTATGTTTTGGCATTTTGCGTCTGTCTTTCTTTTTTCTCTCATTTTTTCGAGTATTTCTTGCGGAATTGTTTTTGTTTGTCTGCTGGTTGATTCGGGTGTAGTGGTTGTCCTTGCTGCTTCTTGGATAGTTTCTGTCAATGCTGCTACTGCCTGTTCGATGTGTTCGGGAGTTTTCAATGGGATGTTGCAGTTTATTTTGCTCTCAATTACTTCTTTAAAAGTTTACCGTTTGGTGGTTTTATTGCATAGTGTTTCTGGATTGCTATAACGTATTGGTTTGTTTCTGTATTCAATTATTATGGGTGTATGATCGGAGCTAAGTTCGAGGTTGGGTGTTACTTTTAGTTTATTTGTGTTTAGTCTCCTTGCAACTGCGAAATCGAGTAGGTCAGGTTTTCTATTTAGGTCTGTCGGCCAGTATGTCGGTCTACCTGTGGATAATATATTGAGGTTATTGTTTCTAATGTATTTTTCCAGGGTTCTACCTCGAGGTGTAGGTCTTGATCCCCATAACGTGTGTTTTAAGTTGTAGTCTCCCGCTGCGATGTACTTGTTCCCTAAGTGTTGGAAGTACTCCTCTCACATTTGTGATGTTATTTTGTGTCGCGGAAATACATATACTGCTGGCAACTGGAAGTAGTTGCTGCTAGTTTGAACTGTAACGGTGGTTGCTTGTATATATTCCTTATTATCTTAGCTGTGTAAATGGTGTTTGATATCGTTTCTTATTATCACTGCGGTCCCTCCGTGTGCTTTTCCTGAGGGATGTTTAGTATCATGTATGGTGTAGTATGATATTTTTATGTAACTTTTTGGAGTGAAATGTATGTTTGAAACAAGTAATATGTCGATATTGTTGTTATACAGGAATGTTTTAGTTTCTAGGGCCCGTTGTTGTAGGCCGTTTGAGTTCCAGGCTGCTATTTTCAACGTGTCCGTTTTTAATTTTTGCTCAGCATGTTTGTAAGCAGTTGTAGCATGACTGTGATTTGTTGCGTTTGCTGTCTGAGAACTGCGTTTTGTTCGCTTATCAGTCTGGTTAGCATTTCGGTGTTTTTGATGGATTGTTTGAGTAGTTCCTTGTTTTCTGTAGTATCGTTGCTGATGTTGTTGTGATTTTGGTTGTCAGAAGGTGGCGATTGGTTGATTACTTGCGCATAGCTGCGGCTACCAAAGGTGTTGGTGTTATTGTGGTTAATGTTCATTGCGTGCTGTGAATTTGGTGTTGTCTCAGTTTTTGTACTGTCCTATTTCGTAGCGGCGGAAACAGTTTGCGTTGAAGTTGTTTTCTGACTACACAGCCTTTGTAATTAGCTGGGTGGTTTCCATTGCAGTTGAAGCATTTTACTTCGTTTATTTTTCCTACGTATAGACAGTTTATTGTTAGGTGCGTTTCTGTGCAATTGACACACGCCGGGTTTCTATTGTAGTAATTTTTTGTGTTCCATATTGCTGACACCGTATGCATTGCGCTATATCTTTTTTATGTCTAGGTAGCTCCACTGTTACTATTGTGTTTAGAACTTTTTAAATTTCGTACATATATTTGTTGCTGTTTTTAGGTTCTAGCTTTATTAAAAATAGCGGTAATGGCTGTTTAGTATCGTATCTGGTTATGTTGTTTATTGATCTTACCTGGTGTCCGATTTTTGCTAGTTCCTCGCTTATGTTGTCGGTGTTTGTTTTTGGGTGTAATCCCCTGATTACTATTTTGTAACTTTTGTCGGCTTTGAGCTGGTAGGTGTGATACCCTGCGTTTTTCTCCTTTAGTGTTTTTGTCACTTTTCTAAATGTTTCTGGAGTGTTGGTTTGAACTTTGACCTGGTCTACTTTTATCTGTTTTATAGTGTAGTTTTCTTTCTCTGCCGTGTTGTTTAGTAGCTCAATGAGGGGATTTATTATTTTAGCATCAATGTAGATTGGCGGTGGTTTAGCGATGCGGGTTGTTGATTTTTCAGTTGGGTCTGTTACTGTCTCTTCTGGCAGTGCGCTAAATGAGTTACGGAGCGTGATTTCTTGTAGCCATTGTTGTTTATCTGCTATTATAGCTTTCCTGCCGCTTGTGCACGATGTTACTTTTCGTCTTTTGTTGGAAGTTGCCACCTTTCAGTTTTCGTCATGGTGTGTAGGTTCATTGTTCTCGTCATTGTCTTGTGTTATTTCCATGTTTGTTTCGTTTGTATCTGTATTTCCGTGTTCTTCGTTTATTGGTTGTCTATTGTTGGTAGAATCTGTGGCTCTATTTACATAGTATGTTTCGCCTTTACTTGTAATTTTTATTGGTGGAATCTGCATTTTCCCTCTTACCGCACTTTCACTGAAGCACTGTTTCGCACGTCCGTTTAACTCGGCTGCTCAGGCAGAACTGATTAAAAATAGATTATCAAAAAAAAAGAAAAAAAAAGATTGGAAAAATAACAAAAAGGGCCAACACCATACGGAGTTCCCAGGCGGTCGCATATCCAAGTACTATCCGTGCCCGGCGCTGCTTAACTTTCGTGATCGTACGAGAACGAATGCTTTTTTTATAACTTTTTCTTTATAACGTTTATTGACCAGTAGATGAGTATTACATTGGTGTGTTGTCCACAATAAACAATGAACTTTGGTTGTGGGGTGGTTTAGGCAAAAGTACCGATACGTGACGGTACTAGCCAACGGAGATAGCCATACAATGTTTTGTGTGTCGAAATTACATTTGTTAGCTTACTATTTTTAAATTAGATTTAAGTCGCTATGGGGTGGTGCTTATATACGATATTGTTATTTTCTTCCTATTCCTGTCCTGAAAACCTGGTCTCAAAAACAGGACACTTCTACTTTTGGTTTCGGAGGGGCTGTGGGACTTTGGGAAGGGGCGGGAGAGAGTGGACGGTGAGGAGAAGGAAGGGGTATCCTGTAGAAATATTTACAATATTTACAATCTTTACAATAATTACACTATTTTACACGGAGGGAGATTTGAGCGTTGCCGTTTTGTGGCTCTTTCTCTTGTTATTTCTTTTTTATTATGGTTCCGGTATTTAGCAATATTTTTTTATGTTTTTTCTGTGATTGTATTCTGTGTCATTTTGGGAGAGGGCCGTGTTGTATCTCCACCTAATGTCTACAGTCTGTCCATTTAAGTTCTCCTCGTAGAGTATTGTTTTAATTCCATCAATACGACATATCGGACCAGGGCCGCCTCGAGAAAAACACGCCCACACCACAACGTTCCCGCCACCACGTTTAAGAGTGTTTAAAACGCCAAATTTCAAATTTCCGTCAATTCGACGTCTAATATACCGTATCCCGTCAGAAGGATTGAATTTCGATTCGTCTGAAAACAATACCTTCTGCCCATCATCACTTGTCCAATGCTTATGAGCTGTAGCAAAGGTAAGTCGTCTTTTTCGATTCCTAGAACTCAGCAGTGGCTTCTTTTGGGGTTTTCGTCCTCTTAAGTTAAAGTCTTCTAATCTTCTTCTAACAGTTCTAGCACGAATTTGTGTATCGTTATTATGGTTTATCTCCGCAGCAATATTATTTGCACCACGAAAACGATCCTTTTAGCTTAATCGATGAATCCGTTGATCCATATTCGGCGTTGTTTTCCGCGATCTTCTGTTTTTCGGTTGATCCCAATACATATCTGCTTTTAAAAATTTATACCCAGCTTACTTACAAGCCGTTTCTGACCTGTTCGCTATATTTGCCATTTCGGTGAAGGTTTCACTTTGCTTTCGCAACCGTACAATTTGTTCTCTTTCGTATTCAAGTAAATTCTTTGATTTATCCATAATCTGTTTCTACCTAAACGAATTTTAAGCAATAAAAGGTACACTAAACAATGATTTTGACACTCCAGAATCAAAATGTTCAAAAACTGTACTCATATTCAGATTTTATACAGATCGTCATAAACTAATGTCCACTGTTTACAAGTGCTAAGCGGTAACTAACTGTTGTAACTCCTGCATTGTTTGTATTTAATAACTCACGATCTGAGGTTACGAAGGTCAAACATACAGTTATGTTATTCCAAAGAGACAAACCGAATAGAAAAACAATATGCGTATAAGATATTTGTAATCAGGTTTACAACTCAGTTCCGCCTGGACAGGCGACCTAAACGGACGTGCGAAGCAGTGCTCCAGTGAAAGTACGGCAAGAGGGAAGAGAAAGCGACAAAGTAAACGCCCATTGACAAAACGTGGAATCATGCAGATTCCACCAATAAAAATAACCAACGCAGGAGACACATATTTTATAAATAGAGCTACAGACTCTACATATGTAGAGAAAAAAGACGATATCATGGAAACAACACAATCCGACGGAGAGGAAAACGTACCAATACACCACGAAGAAAGCTGGACGGTGGCAACTTCCAGCAAAAAACGCAAGGTAACCCTGTTCGCAAGCGCGTGGAAAACTGAAACATTGGAAAAAAAATAATGGCTTCAAGATATCAAATTGCATAATCCATTCAGCGTACTGCCAGAAGATGCAGCAACGGACCCAACGGAAAGTCCGATAAACAGCTTTCCTAAACCACCACCGATATACATTGATGCGAAAATAATTGACCCCCTCATCGAACTACTAAACAACACTGCAGGGAAAGATAACTATGTTATCAAACAGATAAAAATAGACCAGGTGAAAGTGCAAACCAACACCCCAGAAATATTCAGAAAAGTGACAAGATCACTAAAGGGAAAAAACGCAGCGTATTACATCCTTTAGCTCAAAACCGACAAAAGCTACAAAGCAGTAATCAGGGGATTACACCCAAAAACAAATACCGGAAAATAAGCGAAGAACTTGCAAAAAACCGCACACTAGGTAAGGACAATTAATAACATTAACAAATACGATACCAAACAACCATTACTGCTATTCCTAGTCGAACTAGAACCTAGAAACAACAACAAAGACATATACGATATAGAAAAATTACTAAACACAATAGTAAAAGAGGAGCCACTTAGACATAAAAAAGATATCCCACGATGCATAAGGTGCCAGCAATACGGCCACACAAAAAACTACTGCAATAGAAGCCCGGCATGCGTTAAATGCGCAAAAAATCATCTTACGATACACTGCCCATCCACGGGAAAAATAGAGGAGGTTAAATGCTACAACTGCAACGGAAAACACCCAGCCAGTTATAAAGGTTGCGAAGCTAAGAAACAATTACAACGCAAACTGTTCCCGCCCCTACGAAGCAGGACAATCACTAACATACAAGCCCAACGGGACAGCACAAAACCCGAAATAACACCAAATACAGAGCAAGCAACAAACACCAAACCCATCAGCACCAACACCATTGGCAGTCTAAGCTACGCTCAAGTAACCCGCCAATCGACACACACAGACAACCAATACCACAGCAATAGAAACAATGACACTGCAGAAATCAAAGAACTGCTCAAACAATCCATAAAGAACACCGAAATGCTAACCAGAATGATAAGCGAACAAAACGCAGTACTCAGACAGCAAACCCAACAAATCACAGTCATGCTACAACTAATTACAAACGTGCTAAGCAAAAAATAAAAACGGACACTCCAAAAATAGCAGCCTGGAACTCAAACGGCCTACAACAACGGGACCTCGAAATTAAAACATTCATATACAATAACAATATAGACATACTACTTGTCTCAGAGACACACTTCACTACAAAAAGCTACATGAAAATACCATATTACACCATATATGATACCAAACACCCCTCAGGAAAAGCTCACGGAGGGACAGCAGTGATAGTCAGAAACGATATCAAAGATTATCTACACAGCCAAGTTAACAAAGAATATTTACAAGCAACCACCGTTACAGTTCAAACTAGCAACAACTACTTCCAGTTGTCAGCAGTATATGTGCCTCCGCGACACAAAATAACATCACAAATGTGGGAAGAATACTTCCAGGACCTAGGGGACAAGTACATCGCAGCGGGAGACTACAACTCAAAGCACACGCTATGGGGGTCAAGAAACACTACACCTCGAGGCAGAACACTGGAAAAATACATTAGAAATAATAACCTCAATATATTATCCACAGGAACACCAACATATTGGCCGACTGACCTGAACAAAAAACCAGATCTTCTGATCTTTGCAGTTACAAGGGAACTAAACACAAATAAACTAAAAATAACACCCAACCTCGAGCTCAACCTCAACCTCAACCTCAACCTCCGATCATATACCAATAATAATTGAATACAGAAACAAACCAATACAAACCAATACCAATATAGCAAACCGGAAACACTATGCAATGAAACCACTAAATGGCAAACTTTCAAAGAAATAATAGAAAACCAAATAAACTGCAACATCCCGTTGAAAACTCCTGAACACATAGAACAGGCAGTAGCAACATTGACAGCAACTATTCAAGAAGCAGCAAGGACAACCACTACACCCGAACCAACCAGCAGACAAACAATAACAATCCCGCAAGAAATACTCGACAAAATCAAAGAAAAAAGAAAAGCAAAAGCAAAATGGCAAAAATACAGAACTCGAGAAAACAAAAAACACTTAAACAAACTTGCGAAGGATATAAAAAAACAAAATAAAGGAGCACAACGATAACGAATTCGCAAAGTTCATAGGTACACTCTCCACACACGAGAACATCAACTACTCACTATGGAAAGCCACGAAAAAAATATGGAAGCCAATAATACTCGTCCCAGCAATCAGAAAAGCAGATAACACATGGGCAAGAAGCAACGAGGAACAAGCTGAAGAATTCTCCAACCACCTCTGCAACACATTCACACCACACATTATCAACAACAGCAACCTCAAAAGTCATACGGAGGAGGATCCACAAACCACTATTACAACAACCGACAAGGAATACACCGTACCTAAAACATCAGCACAAGAAATTAGAAACATAATTGATAAAACAAAAAACAACAAAGCACCAGGAATCGACCTAATCAATCGTAAAATCTTGAAAAACCTTCTGCCAAAAGCAATAAGACTAATGACAATAATATTCAATGCAATTCTAAGAATTCAATACTTCCCCAAACCATGGAAATTAGCACAGATCAAAATGTTACATAAACCAGGCAAAGACCTGCACCAAACTGCATCTTACAGACCAATATCACTGCTTCCAGTATTTTCCAAAATACTGGAAAAAATAATATATTGCCAGATAAAAACAATAATAGAGACAAAAAAAAAACTAATACCTGATCACCAATTTGGTTTCAGAAACAAACACTCCACGATAATGCAAATGCTTATAAACGAAATAATAGTAGCACTAGAAAACAAGGGATACTGCACACCCCTCTTTATAGACATAGAGAAAGCATTCGATAAAATTAACCATGAAAGTCTACTACAAACAATTAGGAAACAATTCCCGGAGCAAATACACCAATTAATAAAATCCTACCTAAGCAGCAGAACCTTCGTAATAAAAATCAAGGACACACATTCTCAAGTTAAAGACATCAAGGCCGGGGTACCACAAAGAAGCGTCCTAGGCCCAATACTATACACATTATACACGGCTAACATACCAAAAACTACCAATAGTAAAGTACTGACATTCACGGACGACACAGCTATACTAGTCAGGCATTGTAACCCAGAAACGGCAGTTAAATTACTACGGCAGTTGCATTGTTTTTTCTGAGATATGTTTTTTCCAAGTAAGCCTCCTGTCCAGGGTCATGCCTAGGTATCTTACGGAGTCCTTGCTTGGGATTATTGTGTTGTTAATGGTGACCTGGGGGCAGGTTTGTTTTCGGAGCGTGAAGGTTTCATGTGAGGATTTTTTTCGTCTATTTTGAAGCCCCATTTTTGGAACCACTTTTCCATGGAGTCGAGACTTCGCTAGAGAGTGTATGAGGCAATTGCCGGGTCTGCATGGATAGCTAATAGTGCTGTGTCGTCGGAAAATGTTGCTATTGTTATCTCGTTTGATATAGGTAAGTCGGCAGTGTAGATGGAGAACAGTAGGGGTCCGAGGTCACTACCTTGGGGTATGCCGGATTCTATTGGGAATATTACGGAAGTGGCGTCTAGGCATTTAACTATGAATTGTCTGTTGGTTAGGTAGGATTTTAAGATGGAGTAGTATGGGTGGGGTAGGATCTTTTTAAGCTTGTATAGTAGCCCTTCATGCCATACTTTGTCGAATGCCTGTTGGATGTCTAGGAATACCGCTGAACAGTATTTTTTCTTTTCAAAGGTTTGGCTGATCATGTGGGTTATGCGGTGGATTTGCTCTACTGTTGAGTGTTGTTTTCGAAAGCCGAATTGGTGATCTGGGAGTGTTTTCAATTCTTCTAGGAGTGGAAGGAGACGATTCGTGAGCATCCTCTCGAATAGTTTAAACAAGGTAGGTAAAAGACTGATTGGGCGATAGAAGCTGGTTTCATATATTGGTTTACCGGGTTTGGGGATGAGGGTGATCAGTGAGATTTTCCACGCCTAAGGAAAGTGTTCAAGGAGGATGAATGCGTTAAAGATTGATGCGATGAGTGCAATCCCTTTTATGGGAAGTTCCTTGATTGCTTTATTTCCTATTAGGTCGTGACCTGCTGCTTTCTTGGGGTTTAGGCGACTGATTGCTTCTATGATCTCTGCAGAGGTGAAGGGTTCAATAGGAGGGGACATTTGGAAGGGAGTGTGCAGGTATTCGGTAACGTCCGCAGCAGCTATGGAGGAATGGGGTTTGAATACTTCAGTTAAGTGTTTGGCAAATAGGTTGCCTTTTTCTATAGGGCTACGCGCTCATCCACCCTGCGGACGGCGGATTGGAGGTATTATTTGTGGGGGCCGCGTGAGTTTCCTGGAGGCCTCCCATAGTGAGTAGTTGGAGTCAGCTGTGGGGGACAAGCTGGCGAGATATTTGTGAAAACGGTCATTATTGTAGTTTTTTATGGTTTTGGATAGTTTTCTAGTTGCGTTGTTTAGTTTGCGTTTGTCCTCCGGTGTTCTATGGTTCTGCCATGTTCTTCTTAGTCTACGTTTTTCTGCTATTTTTTTAAATATGTACTGGGGGTATTCGTGTTTGCTGATGGACGCTTTTGCCAGTGTGGAGAAGCGGATAGCGTTTATTATGCTTGTGTTTAGGTATTCCGTGACTGCTTCGATTTCTTCATTGGTGTTTAGCGAAGTTGAGGCTGAAGTTGTGCGGGTAAAGACTTCTCTAAAGAGCTGCCAATTGGTGTGTTGGTTATGAATGGAGCCATTAGGTGTATTCTCGATGATAGTTGAACTGACTGTTACTATCACGGGGGAATGATCAGAGGAGAGATCAGCCGAGGAATTGATTTGGACGTGTCTTGACGAGATATTTTTAGTTATGAGGAAATCAAGAAGATCGGGTATTTTGTTTGTGTCGGTGGGCCAGTATGTGGGTTCGTATGTAGTAAGGTAGTTGAGGTTGTTGGTTGTTATGCTGTTGAAGAGGTTTTTGCCTCTTACTATAACCAATCTGCTGCCCTATTGGGTGTGTTTGGCGTTGTAGTCTCCTCCAGCTATGAATCTATTGCCCAGGGTGTCCAGGAAGTTATCAAAGTCTTCTTTGGCGATGGAGTGTCTGGGAGGGCAGTATACAGCTTGTTTCAACCGATCGCGGAGAGACGCGATCGCTAGATAACGCGTCAACGAGAGTCGTAAATTCTCGTTACGATTAAACAATCGACGCCACGAACTGATTGATCCCCTATTTCTATTACGAGAATAGAGGTGGTTTGGTTTGAGTGTATATGAACAACTATACTGGGTTGGTTGATAAAAGTTTAATAAAAATAACGAAACAACAAGTTCAGTCAAAGATCAACAATTAAAAACGAAAAAGATAACAGTCAAGGTTTGTTTCGCGGTTTGCTTATAACGGGACCTATCGCACTTCACAGCTTGAGACAGACGTTATGTGTTAGATTCGATTCAATGTGTAACGTTCGACGTGTCACAAGGAACTAACTGACTTTAGATGATTTCATTGTCTCATTTTTAAGACGACGCCCACTCTACTTAGGTCACGCCACCGTTCGCGCCTATGATCACGTATGTCTATTCTTGCGTGGAAAACGTAACGGACAAAATTCGACGTTTAGAGAACTCGCTGCTTGGCGACAGCTATGCGCTCTTCGATACATTGTATATGATCCGGCGGTCAGATAAAACGATCTGACTGCGACATTGTAGGGCCGCGAGCGACGGTTAGAAAATACAGCCTGTGGCAAGCCTCGTGGCGTAACACAGCTGAAGTGGTGATTGTATCATGACAGTCTTCTATTGCTACGTTTGTTGCTTGGAGGTAGTCTTTTTGGAATGGTGGAAGTTCGTAGTGCTTGATGTTTGCTTTGATTATGATTCCGGTGCCGCCGTGGGCCTTTCCGCTGGGGTGTTGGGTATGGTAGAACTTGTATCCGTTTATGTTCAGGTAGTTTTTGTCGGTGAAGTGGGTTTCAGATATGAGCATTATGTCGATTAGCTGGTGTTTTAGGAAGAGTTCTAGTTCAAATTTGCGTTGCGCTAGACCGTTGGCATTCCACAGAGCTATGCGTCTTGGTTTTATTTTGCGTCGGGGCGTATTAATTTATCCATGATGAGTGTTAGTAGCGATAGCAAATTGTTTATTTTCTCTGATTGTTTCTCTATTAGCTTTTCAAGCTTAGAGACGTTGTCTGCATTAGGTGAGTTGGGAGCACTATTTTGAGAAGGATCCCTGTGGCTATTTGGTATATTTTGAGTGCCTTGTTCCGCTTGGGCATAGGAGGTTGAAGGAGTGGTGAATTTGGTAGGGCTGGGTGTTTGATTGGTTGGGGGGATTGGGGTAAAGGTGAATTTCGGCAGGCTGGGTGTTTGGTAGGTTACCTCTTTTGTTCTAAGTTTGGGGTACTTGTTTGAGTACAGTGTTTTGTAGGCTGAGCAGCCTTTGTAGTTGGCAGTATGGTCACCTTGACAGTGGATGCACTTCGCTGGGGTTTCCGGTGATTTACTGCACTGGTCGGTGGGGTGTGTACGTGCACATTTGACGCAGCGGAAGGTATGGTTGCAGTATTTCTGCGTGTGCCCGTATCTTTGGCACCTTTTGCATTGCACTATCTCTTTTTTGATTAGCGGTGGTTCGAATTTTACGATAGCGTTCATTAGGCGACTGATGTTGTAGATTTCCTTATTGTTGTGTTTCTGTTTTAAATCGATAAAAAATAGGGATAACGGGACTTTCGAGACTCTATGCCTTATGTTGCTGACATTGATGACTTCGTGGCCGAGTGTCGATAGTTCGATTTTTAGCTCGTCGATGTCTGCGGAGTGGTGGATGTTTCGTAGCACCACCCGGAAAGGCCTTTCTTCTTTGAGTTGATAGGTGTGGAAATTGACGTTCAGGGCCCTAAGTATCTTGGTAAGCTTCCTGTAGGCTTCTGGGTTCGTTGGCAGGATTTTGACTTTGTTGTTGGTTATCTTCAAGTTGTAGTCCTCCTTGGAGATATCTGTCTCTAAGGACTTGATCATTGTTTGGATGTCGATGACATCATCAACAAATATTGGTGGGGTAGGGGGGGTTCTCTGTGCGTGATGGTTTGATGGCTGGTCTGCGATTTCCATGGCGTCGTTTGAGGATTCCAATACTGCGAACCTGTTGTGAGTGTTAATTTGTATTGATGGCTGTTCGTTCGAGTTTGTTTTTGATGTTTCAATTTTGCGTTTTTTCGACTTATTGGCGTCGTTGGCACGAGGGGATCTGCTGCACTTTTGCCACGGAGGGGGTAGTGCGGTGTAGTTGTGTGTTTGCTCAGGAGAGCTTGGTCGTGAATGCTGGGCCATCATCGAGCTAGCTAATTCAATATGAATAACAAGTCGCAAGGCTATGAGGCAAAATTCGGGTTGGGGTTAGGTGCGTGGGATTTTCTTCACCCTGACGGATAAGAAACGCTTGGGAGGATAAGAGTACGCTATGTTCACTTTCGACGGTTGGGTGACACGTGTTACTTTCGAACTTCACTGGGCACTAGAGACACGTCTGCACGCTTCGGCACTCAACAGCGAACTGAACATGCTAATATAACTGTTAAAAAATTCCACCAAATGTCCAAATTGGAGAAATTGTGAATTTCAATAAATAAATAAAAAAAAACAAGTTCTTGGCAAAAAAAAATTGAAGTATTAGAATTACGTTCAAATAATGTTATTTTATATAGGTTGGGGTTGATAATCAAGCTGATCCACTCGGATTGGCTATCACACCTTTTATTTTCTTTCTTATACAAAACGCCAAATCACACAGCAAGCGTCTAATCACTCGGGATGCGTCTTAGCAAATAACACGGGGTCGACTCCTAAGACAAAAGAGCGTCGTCAGGTGTCGTATCAACATAACCTTAGTAACCTTTTAGTAACTAGCGGTCATACCAACTGAGCATTTCTCAACACTCCCCTTTGATTGCTAGTTTCTACAAGCCCCATAGCTTTGGTAAAATATTGGGTCTTAACTCTATTTAACCCTTTGGTTAGAATGTCGGCAACATTCTCAGAACTAGATATAAAGGTATAATCCAGTATCCCTTTCGACACGCAGTTCTTAACATAAAAGTAACGCACTTGAACATGTTTAGAACTCTCGGCCACTACTTCATCCTTGGACCATGAGATCGCTCCAATGTTGTCACAAAAAATTTTGCATGGACGCGGACAATATGACGATTGACCTAACTCCCTTAATAATAAGGACATCCATACAGTTTCTTTAGCTGCCTCTTGCATCGCTACAAACTCTGCCTCGCATGTCGATTGAGATATGATTGGTTGTTTCTTCGACAACAAAGACACCGCTCCACCAGCAAGTATAAAAACATAACCGCTTCTAGACTTCCTATCTATTGCACAGCCTGCAAAGCCTGAATCACAAAACACCTTTAGAGGTTGCCCTGTCCTTTGGTATACTAACTTTAAGTCTTTAGTTTTCAACAGGTACCTAAAAACACGTCTCACTGCCTTCCAGTCAGACACCGTCGGATTCGCACATCTTTGGCTTAATTTTCCTATTGCGCACACGACATCAGGACGGCTTACCGTGGCGACGTACATTATATGCCCCACAGCCTGTTCGTACAACTTATTGTCTACTGGTTCACTATCCACAATGTCTAGACCAGCCTCGCACTCCTTGGCTAGTGGTGTAGACACTCCAACCTCTTGAGCAGTGTCAAACAGCTCCAACATTTGACTTATCTGCGTGGATTGGTCGAACACCACCGTAGTGCTGTTTGGCTTACTCAAGTGGATGGATAGGAATTGAGTATCGCTTCCTAGTATCGTCACATCTAGTTTCTCCTTAATCCCAGTTTTGAACGCGTGAATCACAGCCTCCGTACCGAATACAAGGATATCATCCACATACACAGCCACAATGAGATCTTTGGATGTGTTCACATACATGCATGGATCACTCACGCATGAGTTCAGATTCATATCTCTCAAAATACAATTTATATACTTAAAGCACATTCTCCCCGCTTGCTTCAAACCATACAAACTCTTTTTGAGCTTACACACATACTGAGTTCTGTCCTTCCCCGGAACTTTGTAGAAATCAGGTTGCGCCATATATATGTCCTCATCCAAAGGACTGTTTAGATACGCGCACTCCACATCAATGTGTTCGTAACACCACTCATTCTCCGCACACAGAGCAAGCAATATCCTTAGTGTCCTACGCTTTAACTATTGGACTAAAGGTTTCGGAATAATCTACTCCAGGCCTTTGCCAGAATCCTCGAGCTACAAGTCTATCCTTATGCCTATCTGGGTCTCTTCTCATGACTAGCACCCACTTACAATCTATTACATTTCTGTCTAAAGGTCTTTTCACTATGTCCCACACATCTTTGTTCGCTAAATTTTCTAACTCCTTCGCAATTGCATCTGTCCACTTTTGAGTATCTGGCCCCTTCAGAGCATCGTGCACATTCACTGACTCACATGAACCTTGCTTTCTACAAGCTGTCGCAACACAGGCACAACTATTGCACGTCTTTGGTTTGTGCAACCTCGCTGATCTTCTAGGTACGATTGGTGCACTCACAACTTCTTGCTGACTGTTTTCATTGGTTAGGCTATCCAGGAAGTAGTCACTGTGTCCCTCATCGTTTTCACCGTCGCTTTGAGTCTCTATATCGGTTGTATTACCTCCTCCTTGGAGTTCGAAGTCTTCAACGTCCCATATCCATTCGGTGAATCTCCTTTTGATATTCCTTGCATCCACTTTCATACGCTTATAGGGGAATACGTTTTCCTCGAACCTGACATGACAAGAAATTATTACCTTTTTGGTCTTCGGTAGGTAGATTCTATATCCCTTGACCTGCCTGTCATAACCTACAAATATCCCTTCATCCGCCCTGCTGTCGAATTTACCTTCACCTGGGCTTTTTAGGTACCAGACCCTGCATCCGAATACCCTTAGCCTCTTGATCTCCCCTTGGATGTCGCATCCCTTACCTTTCCACAGTTCTAGTGGGATCTTATCTCCGATAGCAGTGGATGGGCATAAGTTCCTGATGTGGCATGCAGTGTTCATCGCTTCTCCCCACAGATAGTCAGGGAGTCCTGATTGGATTAGTAGGCATCTAGACATCTCAACCAGTGTCCTGTTCGCCCGTTCTGAAACTCCATTTTGCTCAGGGTTCCTCGGAACAGTCTTTCTGTGCAAGATACCTCTCTCCTTTAAATAGTTCTCAAAGTCAACTCCTGTATACTCCCCTCCGTTATCTGTCTGAAGGGCACAGATTCTCGATTGATGTAGGGCTTCTACTTCCATCTGGTATTCCTTGAAGCACTTGAATACCTCGCTCTTCCTACTGATGATCCTAATGTACATGTACCTGGAGAAATCATCTATGAACGTTACAAAATAATTACCTCCACCTAACTGTTGAGGTTATTCAGTATATAAAGAGAGAAAAACGCGTGGATAAAGTGTAAGATACAAAGTATATATTTGACTTAATAATGAAATACAGGAATACAATTTGAGCTGGTCCAGATCCGCACGCTAGCAGTGTTACTTTATGACTGAAAACCCCGAAGCCAACGTCGCCTGTATACTGTTTATGGTCTGCCTCCCTGCTATTCTTTTGTCTATGTGCTGTCGATGGCTTCAGCGCTTGAGAAAGCTAAAAAGACCAGATGTGGAGGTTTCCTAGAAGTGGTGACCACTTCAACACCCTCCCTAAAACTCTACATCCCAACAAACAATTATATCTGAATATTTTCTAACTCTCGTCGTATATATCTGAACCTTGATTTTGTCAATGTCTTCACAAATACATTTGCCAACTGCCTTTCTCTTTTCCATTCAAATTAATTTATTACTATAAAAAAACTACGAGAAGACTAAACAGATCATGTAGAGTTTTTTTATATTAGAAGTGATAGTCACTTCGACACCCTCCTTAAAAACTCTACATCTTTATAAATAATTACCCCTTAACATCCTTTTTATTTTTCAAACCTAACTTTTGTCTTAAATATTCAAATCTTGGTTTTGGCAACGCTTTTGTACATATATCTGCCAGTTGCTCTTCGCTTGTTACATATGTTACATCAATTTCGCCTCTATTGTATAAATCTCGCAAGAAGTGGTATCTTACATCAATATGCTTACTTCTTTGATGGAATTCAGGATTCTTAATTAATTTTACGGCACTAGTATTGTCTACACATAGCATATACTTAAATATCTCTATTTTGCATTCGAGAAATATTTTCTTTAGCCACATAATTTCTTTCGCTCCTGAGGCCGCACTGACATACTCAGCTTCTGTCGTAGATAGAGCTATACATTGTTGTCGCTTACATTGCCATGTGATGGCCGCATTCGCATACTTACATACAACGCCTGATGTCGACTTTCTTGTTTCTTTGTCGCCTGCATAGTCAGCATCACTGAAGGTTTCGAGATTGCCTGCTTTTGTATATAAGAGTCCCATGTCTGCGGTCCCTTTTATGTAGAGCAAAATTCGTTTGACTAATTTCCACTGATACTCGTTTGGGTTCTCTAAATGTCTCAACGCTATATTTATTGCAAAACTGATATCTGGCCTACTTACTGGTTTGTAAAAACATTAAGTTTCCTACGGCTTCTCTGTATGGTGCATTACACTCATTATTGTCTATGTTACTTTCGCTCCAATTAGTCTCAATAGGTGTAGAAACACTGTTTGCCCCATTCATATTAAATTTTTCTAACATTCTTTCGATATACCTGCTCTGATGAATGAAAATTGAACCATCTTGTAATCTATTAATTTCAAGTTCAAGAAAACTCTTTACTTCTTTCGAACTCGTAATTTTGAATTCTCTATTCAAATCACTGAAAAATTTATCGATTAGAGATTCGTCTGAAGCTACTACCAGTCCATCGTCTACGTATATGGTCATCAACATTAATTTGTCATCTTCTGTATAAAAATAAAAACAAGGATCTGCGTTACTCTGATAGAATTTTAGATTTGAAATAAATTTTGTGAAACGTTCCGTCCAACATCTTGGAGACTGCTTTAAGCCATATAGGATTTTTAACAATTTACAAACGCGATTCGTACCATCCTCATAACCTTGAGGTTGTTTCATATAGATGTCTTCTTTCAGACTTCCATATAAAAATGCGGTTTTAATGTCAAACTGTCCAAGTTGTAAATTACTTTTAGCAGCAATACTGAGCATTAATCTAATTGTATCAAACCGAGCAACGGGACTATAGGTTTCTTTATAATCTATGCCTTCTTTCTGCGAACACCCTTTTATTACAAGTCGCGCTTTGTATCGTTCCGAGTTGTCCGGATTTAGCTTTACCGTTAAAACCCACCTATTACTAAGTATCTTTTGATCTCTTGGTTTTTCCACAAGAATCCACGTCTTATTTTCATAGTGCGATTTCATTTCATCATTCATAGCCTTTTCCCATAACTCTCTCTTTTCGGATCTCATCGCTTCGTTAAAATCCACTGGTAACTTTTCCGCTACGTACGTTACTGGGTTACCATAAAAATCGGTTCGCTTGATCATATCTCTATCTCTCAATTGTCTCACATTCTTGCTAGTTATAAAAGGTTGTTTTTCAGTTTCACTCTCTGCACTTTCATACGTACATACTCTATCGCTCTGTGCACGCACATCTTCGCGCTCGACAATTTTCGGTAAACTTAAATTAACGAATTTTTCAATTTCTAGTTCGGGCTTGAATATTACGTCACGGCTTAATATTACATTTCTTACGGTCGGCACGTACACTCGATACCCTTGTCCGTCATCTAGATAGCCTACCAAATATCCTTTGTTAGCCTTTCTATCCAATTTCCTTCTCTTTTCCGCAGATATGTGTGCAAAGCATTCAGTACCGAAAACTCTAAACTTTTCTACATCTGGCGATTTCCCGTACCACAGTTCATATGGTCTTTTCTTGTCTTGTCTTGTCGGCCCGGTCTTATTTATGACATGCACTGCGGTGTTCATGGCTTCGGCCCATAAAAACAGCGGTAGATTAGATTTCGAATATAACATCGACCTTCCTGCTTCTACTATTGTTCTATTTTCTCTTTCTACGACGCCATTCTGTTCAGGAGTGTATGGGACGTTAATCGTATGCTTAATTCCCTGACTTCTTAAAAATTCTTTAACTTCTTTATTTTTGAATTCTTTCCCTCCATCGCTATGAATTTCTTTGATCTTATCATTGAATTGATTTTCGACTTCTAGGCAAAAAGTTTTTAACTTTTCGATTACTTCTGACTTATGTCGTAAGAAGTAAGTCTTTGTGAATTTGGAAAAATCATCTTTAAACGCAAGAAAATACAATTTCTTGCCTAATGACTCGACTTCCATAGGTCCACATACATCCGTATAAATAATTTCGCGAGGTTTAGTCGCACGTTTGATTTTCTGGTGAAAACTCGATCTATGGTGTTTCCCGTACGCGAAACCTTCACAGAAAAAGTTACTATCCTCTACAACTTTTATATTCGAATTCTTTAAAAATTCCTTAATGTGTCTGATGTTTTGATGACATAGCCGTTCGTGCCATAACTGCAGTGTGTCCGCGTTTGACTCCGCTCTATTGCTAAGATTACAAACTGACGGTATGATAACTCGCATGTCGACCTTATATAAATTTCCAATAACAGAACCCCTTGCTATTATTTTCTGATTTTGTAAAAACATGCAGTTATTCCCTTCCCTTAGAATACAGAAATCTAGATCTCTTCTTGCAATAGATCTAATGGAAAATAGATTTCTTTTCATACCTGGTACATACAAGACATCGTTCATTGTACATGCTACCCATTTGCCGTCCACAAAAGTCTCTACCTTGATTTTTCCTTTGCCGTACGCATCCATGAACGTACCATCGCCGATTTCTATCTTTGCCGTGTTATTGAATTTTTCGAAGACGCTGAACCATTCTTGTCGTCCTGTCATGTGATCCGTAGCTCCTGAGTCGATTATCCAAGCATCATGGTTTGTCACTTGTATCGTTGAGGTGCTTCCTAATAGACCAATTCCGCTGTGATCTCGATTTTCATTTCTGGGTTCCTGGTTGTCTCTGCTGTTGTTTCCTTTCTTATTTTTGAAGCAATTTTTGCTGGTGTGGCCTTTCCTTTTGCATGTAAAGCATCTAAAGCAATCCTTCTTTAGATGGCCAACTTTTCCACAGTTGAAACAGCTTGGTCCTTGTTTCTCGTATTCAGGTTTGCTTGACTGCTTCTGCTGTTCCCTTTTATAATTATTGCCTTTTGTTGCCAGCGCCACCGATGTTTCCTGGTCGTCTTTCTTCCATCTGATTTCTTCCGCCATCAGCCTGGTACTAAGCCTGTCTAAAGTCTTCTTTTCTTCTTCCACCGAATCCCACGTACTGTGAAAATGGTCAAATTTGTTCGGTAACAGCGATAAAATGCGTGTTATCAGCATTTTCTCGCCAATTTCACTCCCAAGAGTTTTCATCTTCGCCGCTATCAATTCCAACTTGTGCTGTTGTGCAACATAAAAGAAGATCCAACGGTTTCCTTCCTACTGAGGTCACAATTAATTTTCTCGCTAGCCGATCTGCCTTCAAAAACCTTTTACGGGCGATTTCTTTCTCCGCACTGTTACCTGGATGACACAGATTCCCTTCACACACGTTGATCAGGTCGTCATCTTCCTCCAAAAGTGTACGCATGACAAAACGCCACTGGAGCCAGTTTTCTTCGCCACGTAACATCTCGATCTTCGCACTTGCAGATTCCATTTTAGCACTATCACTTACTTTACTAAGCACAATACTTTGACAATGTATTCACTTCGCGTTGCTATCTTACACTTTACAGCCCTGGGCCCATAACCTGTTGAGGTTATTCAGTATATAAAGAGAGAAAAACGCGTGGATAAAGTGTAAGATACAAAGTATATATTTGACTTAATAATGAAATACAGGAATACAGTTTGAGCTGGTCCAGATCCGTACGCTAGCAGTGTTACTTTATGACTGAAAACCCCGAAGCCAACGTCGCCTGTCTGCTGTTTATGGTCTGCCTCCCTGCTATTCTTTTGTCTATGTGCTGTCGATGGCTTCAGCGCTTGAGAAAGCTAAAAAGACCAGATGTGGAGTTTTCCTAGAAGTGGTGACCACTTCAACACTAACGATCTGCACTGGGCTTTGCCACTGATATCGCTGTGTACGATTTCTAGAGGACGTTGGCACATGTGGTGGGCTGTCTTCGGGAATGGCACCCTTGTCATCTTTCCTTTTACGCAGACTCCACATAGCTCGTCTTGTCTCTTGGACTCCTCCTTCACACTCTCTATAGGAATCTTTCTCATTGCATTTCCATGCAAGTGACCCAATCTCTCGTGCCACGACGTGGTACACTTGTATGCCCTTGCCTCAATGACCTCAATGTCTCCGTCATCCTGGCTAGGTTTCTCCTGATCATGCTCCATGGAGAGGCCTGCCATGTGCTCCTCCGCAGGTATCGTCTCCACATAATATACGTCGTCTCCAACCTTCGAGTTGAATACGACATTTCCATCATCGTGTGTTCCAATGGCTTCATCCCTAGTGCACACTGTGGTGACGCCCTTTTTTGCTAGTTGTCTAATCGAAATTAGATTTACGTCTAGCTCGGGCACCCATAGAGCGTTGGATGGGGATAGCGTCCAGCCACCGCAGGACTCCGCCATCTTTACGATGATTGTTACCCTTCCCTAGACTTCCAGGTACCCCTTGCCGATTCTGATCTGTCCCGTCGCGGGCGTGAATTCTACGAATCGGTGTCTATCCGATGTCATGTGGTTTGAGGCGCCTGAGTCCAGGTAACTTATCATCTCCCTACTCATATGGCTGATCGAAGATAAAGCCAGAGTCGATATAAGTCCCTTAGACCTTGGCCTTTCTTCCGATCCTCTATCTCTCCTGTTGTCCTCTTGTCTCCTTTTCTCCTTCTGGTTCCTTTCCTCCTTGTCTCCCTTTTGGTCTTGGCATTGATACGATATGTGACCCATTTTGCCACATTTGTAGCACTTCTGATCATGTGCGTCCTTTGTCTTCGGCTTGGCACCATCTTTGTGCTGCTTGGACTTCCCTTGCCTCCGGGTCGCCATTGCGCTGCCCCTTTCGGATGATCCTTCCGCCGCATCGAATCTCCTCTCCTCGAGTAATAAATCAGATTTTATAACCCTCGCGCTCAGATCCTTATCGATTCTCGTTGTTCTGAGATAGGTTGACTAATCTGGGTCCGCCACGAGGCCGGCTAAGAGGAAACATGCCCTAACGTGGTCATTTTTATACCTACGCTGGATAATTTGTCGCATAGATCTTGTATTCTCCCGCAATACTCGGACACATCCATGCTAGGGGTCTTCTCCATTGTTCCTAGTTCTCGCATGCATAATACAAGGTCCATCGACGTGGATCTCCCGTGGATATCTTCTAATGCCTTCCAGCACTCCCTTGCTGTTTTCAGGGTTCTGATATCCCCAGGGTATTGGCGGCGTACATGCCGGAAAATATACGTACGTGCTTTGTTGTCCATCTTTATGCATTCTGGCTTCATCATTTCCGCTGGCGTAAATCCTGGCTGTACGGCATCCCAGCAGCCCAGAAAGACCAACGAAGCTTCAGTCATTGTTCTCCAGTACTTGTAATTTCCTTTCTTCAAGATTGGATTCATCTCCTTGTCCACATCGGCCATGCTTTCTTGGTCGGACATAGTGTGCTTTCTCCTCGGATAATTTCACAAAAAAAAATTGAAAACTCAAAAATATATGTCTCTCCTACCGCAGTTTACTGCCCTGTGCCCATAACCTGTTATTTTATATAGGTTGGGGTTGATAATCAAGCTGATCCACTCGGATTGGTTATCACACCTTTTATTTTCTTTCTTATACAAAACGCCAAATCACACAGCAAGCATCTAGTCACTCGGGATGCGTCTTAGCAAATAACACGCGGTCGACTCCTAAGACAAAAGAGCGTCGTCAGGAGTCGTACCAACATAACCCTAGTAACCTTTTAGTAACTAGCGGTCATACCAACTGAGCATTTCTCAACAAATAATAGTATAGTAATAGCTCCTGCTAATACTGGTAAAGATAAAATTAATAAGATAACTGTAGTACACACTGATCATGAAAATAAATTAATTTGATGATAATTTAATGAAAAATTTTTTATTATTATAATAGTTACAATAAAATTTGATGATCCAATAATAGAAGAAATACCTGTTATGTGTAAGGAAATAATTGCAATATCAACTGATGGTGATGAATGAAATAAATATGAAGATAAAGGTGGATATACGGTTCATCCTGTACCTACATTAGATGTAAATATATTTCTTAATAATAATATATATAATGATGGTGGTGAAAGTCAAAATCTAATATTATTTATTCGTGGGAAAGCTGTATCAGGTGAACCTAATATTAATGGGATTAAATAATTACCAAATCCTACAATTATAAATGGTATAACTATAAAAAAAATTATTAAAAATGCATGTCTTGTAACTAAAGAATTATAAATTTGATCACTATTAATTCATATACCTGGATGACTTAATTCTGTTCGAATTAATAAACTTACAGATGAACCAATTATTCCTGATCAAATAGCGAAAATAAAATATATTATTCCAATATTTCTGTGGTTAGTTGATATTCATCATATTTTTATTGAGATTTATAAATTTAATTTATATTTTTAATTTTGAAGATTAATAGTTTTAGAAATTAACTTAAAATCTTTATATTTAAATATTAAAGTATTATGTCTGAAAAAGAAATAAATTGTAAATTTATTAATGGAAGTTAAAATTTTTCTAATACTAATTATATATATATATGTCGGAGATGAAAGAACATCGGAACCCCTCCTTGGATTCGCGGGAATACCGTAACTTTGTAACTTAGCATAAACAAATGTCGCTCCGATTGTTCGAGATTTATGATCATGAGCTTGGGCTCGAGGCGACAATCAGTCGCCGAACGTAGCCGCGGTCAAAGGGATGAACGTTTTACCTAACAAAGGCACAGAGTAACTCTATACCTCTCCTTAAAGGAAATAATCGTAGGGACACGCGGCAGTAAATATTTCAAAGGTTTCTGTCCCGTGGCTCGCCACACGCAGATTCTATCCTCCGCGTAAGATGATCTCCAGATGTCAACATACCTCCGCAGTATATGTTTAGCTAACGTGAGGACCCGCAATAAATCTTAAGATTTAGTCAAGCGAAGTCCTTCATATAGACAAGCAGTCTTTGTTGCAACTACGGGATGATAGGAGAAACCTATCTTCCACGAACGATGCCCCCCGTCAACAACCTCCCCTCAAGGGCGGCCAGCATCTCTTTCAAAACGCCGATATGGAGATCGACCAATTAGCAACAGCGCTAATTTCCCTCACCTTTGGAACGAAAGCTTTCGTTGACGAATCCGAGGATCTCATGTCCTTAGACACACCCATTATAGTTCTCCTCGACGGCATCGTCGAGACGGAGATTCATTCTTTCGTACGATCTCATTGACGAGTGACAGTACTATCTTACAACCAGAGAATACCTCACGTCTAGTTAACAAAGAGTCACACTTGAACTGTGCGAGAACATACGTTTATCATCCCGTGACCGCGGATCCGTTTCAAACCTAAGGTCATTATCACTAGTGCTACGAGTGCCTAATCTTGTTAATAAGCCTGTGCTAATAAACTCTTCATTGTATCACGACAATGGCTAATTCTAATGAAAATTCATTAAACGCCCCTCTCCTTAATCCTGACTTCAACCCGACATATACATATACATATATATATATATATATATATATATATATATATATATATATATATGTATATGTATATATACGGGTTGGCGTTAAGATTTGAGTTAGGGTTGAGGGCGTGAAACGAATCCCTATTGGCACTAGACGTGATCATTATGCAATAGAGGAGATATTTACTAGTGCAAATATGACTGTGATGGAATTGGACAAGTAATCGCGATAATTAGGTACTCGAGAAGCTAATGACAATGATCCTAGGCTCACTAACGAATCCGCGGTCAAGGGGATGACGAACTCTACTTTTCTTCAGCGTCTAAGTTGTACTCAATGTTAATGCACGAGGCAATCACTACGTATCTGAGAGTTACTTGAATCGTCTTTGAGATTGTACCGGTGAGTGGTTCTCCATCACGGTAACGCTGTCGAGGAAAACTATGACGGGTGTGCCTAAGGGCACGAAATCATCGGATTCGTGGAGAAAAGCCTTCATTCGGAAAGTGAGGGAAATTGGCGTTACTGTTAATTGGTCAATTTCCATGTTGGTGGTTAGGGAAGGGTGCTAGTCGCCCTTAAGAGAAAGTTCGAGAAGAGGAAGCGTCGTTCGTGAGAAAATAGATTTCTCCTATTTTCTCGTAGTTGGGATGAGGACTGTTTGTCGTTTGAAGGACTTTAGTTAAACAGATCTTAAGATTTATAGCAGGTCCTCGGGCTAGCTGAACATGTACTGTGGAGACGCGTCGACATCTGGTAATCATCTTACTCAAAGAATAGAGTCTGCGTGTGGCGAGCCACGGGACAGAAATCGTGGAAATGCTTACCGTCGTGCCCCGTCCTAAGTATTTCTTTTAAGGAGAGCTATAGAGTTACTTTATGCCTTTGTTAGACAAAACGTTCATCCCTTGACCGCGACTACGTTCGGCGACTGGTTGTCGCCTCGAGCCCGAGCTCACTATCATAAATCTCAAATAAGTACAGTCGAATCGAATGACAACAGTTTCTTAATTCGGCTATGGTGAAATCTAAATTACAATACTAGGGGTCTTCCCAAAGTTCCGAAGGGACGGTTCCAGTATTCTTTCATCTCCGACACGGCCATTCTGACTATCACACGTCCTCGTGTGTAACTAAAATATTGAGTTTCCTAACATTAGACTCGATACAATTGACATTATTCACAATTTAACTAGATGTTCGCATAAGGCAAGGGTCCAGTGTAGCAACAAATCCTGTTCGGGGGTTTGGCAGCAAAGAAATAAAAGATAATGAAAATTAGTAGCGTTATAGTTAGTATTCAAGGTGATAGTTGCATCCTGCAGGTTATTAGTCGGATCGTAACGGCATGATGGACCATTTTCGATTTCGCACTCCAAAGGATCTCGGTCTTCTAGATCGTGTGAGCACATAGAGCTTTGTTCCACGGTTTCACCGAGCTTTACCATATTGTTGCCCCGAGATGCATGCGAACAACACCGCATGTTCTCACTGAGCCTTATCATACTGTCGCCCCGAGATGCATGCGAACCACACCGCATGTTCTCACTGAGCCTTATCATACTGTCACCCCGAGATGCATGCGAACCACACCGCATGTTCTCACTGAGCCTTATCATACTGTCGCCCCGAGATGCATGCGGACCACACCGCATGTTCTCACTGAGCCTTATCATACTGTCACCCCAAGATGCATTCGAATCACATCGCATGTTCTCACTGAGCGTTATCATACTGTCGCCCCGAGATGCATGCGAACCACACCGCATGTTCTCACTGAGCCTTATCATACTGTCACCCCGAGATGCATACGAATCACATCGCATGTTCTCACTGAGCCTTATCATACTGTTGCCCCGAGATGCATGCGAACCACACCGCATGTTCTCACTGAGCCTTATCATACTGTCACCCCGAGATGCATGCGAACCACACCGCATGTTCTCACTGAGCCTTATCATACTGTCGCCCCGAGATGCATGCGAACCACACCGCATGTTCTCACTGAGCCTTATCATACTGTCACCCCAAGATGCATGCGAATCACATCGCATGTTCTCACTGAGCCTTATCATACTGTCGCCCCGAGATGCATGCGAACCACACCGCATGTTCTCACTGAGCCTTATCATACTGTCGCCCCGAGATGCATGCGAACCACACCGCATGTTCTCACGGAGCCTTATCATACTGTCACCCCGAGATGCATGCGAATCACATCGCATGTTCTCACTGAGCCTTATCATACTGTCACCCCGAGATGCATGCGAACCACACCGCATGTTCTCACTGAGCCTTATCATACTGTCACCCCGAGATGCATGCGAATCACATCGCATGTTCTCACTGAGCCTTATCATACTGTCGCCCCGAGATGCATGCGAGTCACATCGCATGTTCTCACTGAGCCTCATCACACTGTCGCCCCGAAACACGTGCGAACTCGCTCTGCCGGGTGTTAATGGCATAGTGCTACTGATCTTCCGAGATCGAAGTGCTCATATCGTCATGCTCACTGTTATTGCCTTCACTACAGACATCCAACTCGGCAGGGGTGCAACCATCTGGCATTTTCCTCAACCTGTCGTGACTGTACTTGTACGGTCGCTTACCGTCTAATGTCTTTGGGATATACCTATCCCCTTCCAAGACTTCTGCTATTACAAGTGGACCTCTAAATTCTGGATCTAACTTGATTTCTTTCCTCATTTTGCGTAATACGAAATCACCGAGATTAAACCTAACCGCTTAAGCTTTAGCTTTGTCAAATCCATCCTCACCATACCTAGCACTAGTTTCCATCCACTTTATTGCCTGTAGTCTTATATTGGAGATATCGATACTTTTGATGTTATCGGGTAACAACAGATCGTGAAGTCTTGCCGTTCTACCTATTAGTAGTTCTAATGAGCTCGAGCTTGTCACGCGGTTGGTGGTGCAATTCAAAGCCAACTGTATTTCCCCAATCGCGTCTTGCCACGACCGCCCGGTCGTCGTTTCTACTGTCGTGAACATGTTTTTCAACGTGCCCATAACACGTTCTACTTGTCCATTAGCTCTACTGGCACCGGTCGCTATCAAGTGGACTTTAATTCGTTTGCTTTCGCAGAACTCTCGAAACTCTTTACCCGTAAAACATCGTCCCTGGTCCGCTGTCATCCGACAGGGACTCCCGAATAAAAATATAGCGGATTTAAGCGCTTTAATGATGTTAAGGGAATCTATCTTACGAGTATGATGCAGGTATACGAATTTAGTGAAGACGTCGATCAAAACAATGACGTACTCCTTTAAATTGCTTTTACCACTCAACTTGCCTGTTATGTCCATGTTGACCGTATGCCAGGGTATGCTGGTCTTAGGTATAGGATACAGTTCGGCTTGTATCTTACCTAAACTAGCTTTCGAAACTTGACAAGCATGATAGTTCTCAATGAATCGGCGAACGTACTTCGCCATCCCTTCGAACCAGTAATACTCGTATAGTTTCTCCAGCGTTTTCTCCCAACCTAAGTGCATAATTGACTGGTGCACATGGTTAATAACAGACTATCTAAAACATCTTGGGTCTATAGGTACACAGAGAATCCTGCCTTTTCTTTGTATCCTACGGTGCAGAGTACCGAACCGTAATTCGTATGTATTCGCGATGTCTTCCGCGAGTCCATCGTTTTGCAATCCCTTGACGATTTCCAAGGTTTGAGAATCACAACGTTGTCCCGCTAATAGCCAATCTTCCGAAATTTCGGTCAGTCAACTATTTTCTCTTTGATTTTGTCGAATTTAATAGGGTCAACGCCTGTGGGGTTTCGCGACAAGAAATTTGTGAGCCGTCCGTTTACTTTCCCGATGCATAATGTCAAAAATAAAAGTCTGCAAGTAAGCCCATCACCTATGGTCCCTGTCATTTAAATGTACTTTATCACTCGATGCTTTCAACGAGTTGCAATCCGTCACGACAAGAAATTCCCGTCCCTATAGATAGTGACAGAAATGTTTTACGGCGTTTACGATAGCTAATGTATTGAGTTCATAGGAGTGATATCTGGATTCCGCGGGGCTGGTTCTTTTACTGTAATACTCTATTACCTTGTTCTTACCTTCGGCTTGATGCGTCAAAATCACCCCGTAACTCTCCGAGCTAGCGTCAGTATGTAGTTCTATCGGGTAATTGGGGTTGAATATCGTTAGCACCGGCGCGTCGGTCAGGGCGGAAACTACCTGTTGTCTTATTTTCTCGTGTCTATCTGTCCAAGTTATATTTCTGTTATCTGAGATGAGCGCATACAGGGGTTTCATCGTCTGTGAGAATTTAGGGATGAATTTTCGGAAGTACGGAGCTAACCCTATGCCTGAACTGTGTAACGGTCGTTGGCACAGGTGAAGAACTTAAGGTGTGTATTTTACCCGGGTTAGGACGAACTTCTCCGTTATGAATTACATATCGCAAATAGAGCACCGATGTCTTTAGAAAAGAACGTTTCGCAAAATTAATAGAGAATCCGGCTTTTACGAGGGTATCTAGTACGGTGTTCAATCTTTCTAAAGCTTGATCTATCGAGTTGGCAATAATTAGGACGTCATTGAAATAAATAACAACGTACGAATGAGCGAGGTCACCTAAGGCCTTGCGAATGACCCTCCGAAAGACGGATGGTGCAATTTTTCAGTCCAAACGGCATCGTTATCTACTCATATTGTCTGTCGGGGTAACGAACGCTGTAAACTCCGTTGGATTAGGATAAATAGAAATTTGGTGAAACCCGCTGGCCATATCCAGGCTAATAAAATATCTCGCCTCTTGCAATCTCGCGACTTGATCCGCAATAAGGAGTAAGGGTATCGATCCGCGACGATACTTTGATTTAGATCTCGGGGATCCACTCGTAATCTATCTGAGCCGTTTTTTTTTTCTTCACGAGTTACGGCTCGCTAATGGCGAATTACTAGGCCTTATAATCTTTGCTTTAATTAGAACGCTTGTTTTCTCACGTACCGCTCTTCGCTCCTCCTCGCTAAGTCTATAAGGACTTCCTCCTACAGTGGTGTTAGGATCAGTTAATCGTATTTCTAACCGGCCTGTATTTACGCGAATACGTGGGGAATCCGTAACGAATGAATCTTTGAATTTGTCGAGAAGAGAAATTGATCGACTTTTATTATTACCATGTACATCAGTGTCAGCTTCATTAACGACGATCTCGTTTGCAGTGGTTTCATTACAGACATTAATTATTTTTGTTTTACACATAGCGAGGCTATTTTGTATAATGTTACGTCAAAACCCAGACTTAGAGTTCCGCAACTAATCGCGATATCATATTTTAGATAACTATCAGTAGGGACATGAGAAATTATTTTCGATGTAAAAATCATTAATACACACGATGAACAAATGGGACGCGTATGTTTAATACAAGTATTTCCTACTCCTCGCATTACTAATATGTCAGTCATTCTTTTGCCAGAAATCTCGAGGCCACGGACTCTTTAATTAGTGAACGCTCGGCTCCCGAATCGGAGTAAAATGGAAACGACTCACCCAGATGACTTGATCTACCCGATGATGCTTCCAGTACGTAGAAGTCGACTCGCCACTCGTTATTGAAATTATGGTTTCCTTTCATAATCAGGTTGACAGTTGCGCCCCGTTCAGCGGGGTCGGAACGTGCGATTTTAAGGGTTAAAACATGGTAGCGAAAACTTGTTAGGTTTCACACTCGATGTTGCACTAGCGACTGGGTTACTCGCGCACGATGGTCGTAAATTCTAACACTGTTATAATCGGCACTGATCCCACTTCTGATGTCGGGTTGGCGTTACGATTAGAGTTAGGGTTAAGGGCGTAAAAAGAATCCCTATTGGCGCTAGACGTGATCATTATGCAATAGAGGAGATATTTACTAGTGCAAATATGACTATGATGGAATTGGACAAGTAATCGCGATAATTAGATACTCGAGAAGCTAATGACAATGATTCTAGGCTCACTAACGAATCCGCGGTCAAGGGGATGACGAACTCTACTTTTCTTCAGCGTCTAAGTTGTACTCAATGTTAATGCACGAGGCAATCACTACGTATCTGAGAGTTACTTGAATCGTCTTTGAGATCGTACCGGAGAGTGGTTTTCCATCACGGTAACGCTGTCGAGGAAAAACTATGACGGGTGTGCCCAAGGGCACGAAATCATCGGATTCGTGGAGAGAAGCCTTCATTCGGAAAGTGAGGGAAATTGGCGTTACTGTTAATTGGTCAATTTCCATGTTGGTGGTTAGGGAAGGGTGCTAGCCGCCCTTAAGAGAAAGTTCGAGAAGAGGAAGCGTCGTTGGTGAGAAAAATAGATTTCTCCTATTTTCTCGTAGTTGGGACGAGGACTGTTTGTCGGTTTGAAGGACTTTAGTTAAACAGATCTTAAGATTTATAGCAGGTCCTCGGGCTAGCTGAACATGTACTGTGGAGACGCGTCGACATCTGGTAATCATCTTACTCAAAGAATAGAGTCTGCGTGTGGCGAGCCACGGGACAGAAATCGTTGAAATGCTTACCGTCGTGCCCCGTCCTAAGTATTTCTTTTAAGGAGAGCTATAGAGTTACTTCATGCCTTCGTTAGACAAAACGTTCGTCCCTTGACCGCGACTACGTTCGGCGACTGGTTGTCGCCTCGAGCCCGAGCTCACTATCATAAATCTCAAATAAGTACAGTCGAATCGAATGACAACAGTTTCTTAATTCGGCTATGGTGAAATCTAAATTACAACACTAGGGGTCTTCCCAAAGTTCCGAAGGGAAGGTTCCAGTATTCTTTCATCTCCGACAAATATATAATATATTTTATGAATGTTGCTACTGCCTGTAAGGAAAATAGTAAGGAAAATATAAGTAAGGAAATATGAAGTTATATACAGCATGGTATATCTATATCATGGAACTTGAAACTAAAGGAAATATATGAAAGCAAATATAAAGTATATGTATAGCATGGGAGTTGAAAATAAGGAAAATATGTGTAAGTAAACATAAAGTAAATGTATAGAATAGTAGCTGAAACCCAAGAAAATATATGTAAGAGAATATAAAAGAAATGTGCAGCATGGTAGTTGAAACTAAGGAAAATATATAGTAAGGAAATATAGAGAATATGTATAGCGTGGAAGTAGATACTAAGGAATAAATATGTAAGGAAGTATAATGTATATGTATGGCATGGAAGTTGAAACTAAGGAAAATATATGTATGGAAATAGAAAGTATATGTATAGCATGGAAGTTGTAAATAAGGAAAATATGTGTAAGTGAACATAAAGTAAATGTATAGAATAGTACTAGAAACCAAAGAAAATATATGTAAGGAAATATAAAAGAAATGTATAGCATGGTAGTTGAAACTAAGGAAAATATACGTAAGGAAATATAGAGAATATGTATAGCCAGGAAGTAGAAACTAAGGAATAGATATGTAAGGAAATATAATGTATATGTATGGCATGGAAGTTGAAACTAAAGGAAATATTTGTTAGGAAACAGTAAGTAAATGTATAGAATGTAAGTTGAAACCAAAGAAAATATATGTAAGGAAATATAAACGAAATGTATAGCATGGTAGTTGAAACTAAGGAAAATATATGTAAGGAAATATAGAGAATATGTATAGCGTCAGTTCCACCTGGGTAGGAGACCTAAACGGACGTGCGAAACAGTGCTCCAGTGAAAGTGTGGCAAGAGGGAAGAGAAAGGGACAAAGTAAACGCCCATCTACAAAACGTGGAATCATGCAGATTCCACCAATAAAAATAGTTAATTCAGGTGAAACATATTTCATAAATAGAGCTACAGACTCTACATATGTAGAGAAAAAAGACGATATTGTGGAAACAACACAATCCGACGGGGAGGAAAAAATACCAATACACCAGGAAGAAAGCTGGACTGTGGCAACCTCCAGCAAAAAACGGAAGGTAACCCCGCTCGCAAGCGCGAGGAAAATTGATACCTTGAAAAAAAACAATGGCTACAAGATATCATGTTGAGAAATGCTCAGTTGGTATGACCGCTAGTTACTAAAAGGTTACTAGGGTTATGTTGGTTCGACTCCTAACGACGCTTTTTTGTCTTAGGAGTCGACCACGTGTTAATTGCTAAGACGCATTGGGAGAGATTAGACGTTTGCTGTGTGATTTGGTGTTTTGTATAAGAGAGAAAATAAAAGGTGTGATAACCAATCCGAGTGGATCAGCTTGATTATCAACACCAACCTATATAAAATAACATATCAAGCTGCATAATCATTTAGCGCACTGCCGGAAGAGGCAGCAACGGACTCAACGGAAAGTCCGACAAACCGCATTCCCAAACCATCACCGATATACATAGATGCGAAAATAATCGACCCCCTCATCGAACTCCTAAACAACACTGCAGGGAAAGACAACTATGTTACCAAGCAGATGAAACCAGACCAGGTGAAAGTGCAAACCAACACCCCAGAAATATTCAGAAAAGTGACAAGATCACTAAAGGAAAAAAACGCAGCGTATCACACTTTTCAGCTCAAAACTGACAAAAGCTACAAAGCAGTAATCAGGGGACTACACCCAAAAACAAATACCGGAAAAATAAGTGAAGAACTGGCAAAAATCGGACACCAGGTAAGGACAATTAATAACATTAACAAATACGATACCAAACAACCATTACCGCTATTCCAAGTTGAACTAGAACCTAGAAACAACAACAAAGAAATATACGATATAGAAAAATTACTAAACACAATAGTAAAAGTGGAGCCACCTAGACATAAAAAAGAAATCGCACAATGCATAAGGTGCCAACAATACGGACACACTAAAAATTATTGCAACAGAAGCCCAGCTTGCATCAAGTGCGCAAAAAATCACTTAACTATACACTGCCCATATTCTGGAAAAATAGAAAGAGTTAAATGCTACAACTGTAACGGAAACCACCCAGCCAGCTATAAAGGATGTGAAGTAAGAAAACAATTACAACGTAAACTGTTCCCGCCCCTACGAAGCAGGACAATCACTAACACACAAGCCCAACAGGACAGCACAAAACCTGAAATAATACCAAATACAGAGCAAGCAACAAACACCAAACCTATCAGCACCAACATCATTGGTGGTCTAAGCCACGCTCAAGTAACCATCCAATCAACACATACACACAACCAATACCACAGCAATAGTAACAATGACACTGCAGAAATCAAAGAACTGCTCAAACAATCCATAAAAAACACCGAAATGCTAACCAGAATGATAAGCGAACAAAACGCAGTACTCAGACAGCAAACCCAACAAATCACAGTCATGCTACAACTAATTACAAACGTGCTAAGCAAAAAATAAAAACGGACACTCCAAAAATAGCAGCCTGGAACTCAAACGGCCTGCAACAACGGGCCCTCGAAATTAAAACATTCATATACAATAACAATATAGACATACTACTTGTCTCAGAAACACACTTCACTACAAAAAGCTACTTGAAAATACCATACTACACCATATATGATACCAAACACCCCTCAGGAAAAGTGCAAAGAGGGACTGCAGTGATAGTCAGAAACGATATCAAACACCATTTACACAGCCAAGATAATAAGGAATATATACAAGCAACACCGTTACAGTTCAAACTAGCAGCAACTACTTCCAGTTGTCAGCAGTATATGTGCCTCCGCGACACAAAATAACAACACAAATGTGGGAAGAATACTTCCAGGACCTAGGGGACAAGTACATCGCAGCGGGAGACTACAACTCAAAGCACACGCTTTGGGGGTCAAGAAACATTACACCTCGAGGTAGAACACTGGAAAAATACATTAGAAATAATAACCTGAATATATTATCCACAGGAACACCGAGACATTGGCCGACTGACCTCAACAAAAAACCAGATCTTCTGGACTTTGCAGTTACAAGGGGACAAAACACAAATAAACTAAAAATAACACCCAACCTCGAGCTCAGCTCCGATCATACACCCATAATAATTGAATACAGAAACAAACCAATTCACTATAGCAAACCAGAAACACTATGCAATAAAACTACCAAATGGCAAACTTTCAAAGAAATAATAGAAAGCAAAATAAACTGCAACATCCCGTTAAAAACTCCTGAACACATAGAACAGGCAGTAGCAACATTGACAGCAACGATTCAGGAAGCAGCAAGGACAACCACTACTCCCGAACCAACCAGCAGACAAACAATAACAATCCCGCAAGAAATACTCGACAAAATCAAAGAAAAAAGAAAAGCAAAAGCAAAATGGCAAAAATACAGAACCCGAGAAAACAAAAAACACTTAAACAAACTTGCAAAGGAAATAAAAAACAAAATAAAGGAGCACAACGATAACGAATTCGCAAAGTTCATAGGGACACTCTCCACACACGAGAACACCAACTATTCACTATTGATAGCCACGAAAAAAATGAGGAAGCCAATAATACCCGTCCCAGCAATCAGAAAAGCAGATAACACATGGGCAAGAAGCAACGAAGAACAAGCTGAAGAATTCTCCAACCACCTCTGCAACACATTCACACCACACGTTATCAACAACAGCAACCTCAAAAGTCATACGGAGGAGGATCCACAAACCACTATTACCACAACCGACAAGGAATACACCATACCTAAAACATCATCACAAGAAATTAGAAACATAACTGATAAAACAAAAAACAAAAGAGCACCAGGAATCGATCTGATCAATGGTAAAATCTTGAAAAACCTTCCGCCAAAAGCAATAAGACTAATGACAATAATATTCAATGCAATTCTAAGAATTCAATACTTCTCCAAACCATGGAAATTAGCACAGATCAAAATGTTACATAAACCAGGCAAAGACCCGCACCAAACTGCATCTTACAGACCAATATCACTGCTTCCAGTATTTTCCAAAATACTGGAAAAAATAATATATTGCCGGATAAGAGCAATAATAGAGACAAAAAAACTAATACCGGATCACCAATTTGGTTTCAGAAACAAACACTCGATATAGCAAATGCACAGGCTTATAAACGAAATAATAGTAGCATTAGAAAACAAGGCATACTGTACAGCTCTCTTTATAGACATAGAGAAAGCATTCGATAAAATTAACCATGAAAGACTATTACAAACAATTAGGAAACAATTCCCGGAGTAAATACACCAATTAATAAAATCCTACCTAAGCAGCAGAACCTTCGTAATAAAAATCAAGGACACATATTCTCAAGTTAAAGACATCAAGGCCGGGGTACCACAAGGAAGCGTCCTAGGCCCAATACTATACACATTATACACAGCTAATATACCAACAACTACCAATAGTAAAGTACTGACATTCACGGACGACACAGCTATACTAGTCAGGCATAGTAACCCAGAAACGGCAGTGAAAATACTACAAGAACATATCATAAAAATAGAAAATTGGCTACAAGAAAAACAAATAAAAGCAAACCCCAATAAATGCAACCATATTACATTCACGCTACGAAAAAAGATACCACCAAACATCCTATTGGACGGTACGCATATAACACAAACAAAGCATGTCAAATACCTAGGACTCCACTTAGATACACAACTCACATGGAAACTACATATGAAATAAATAGTAGAAAAATGCAGAAAACAAGGAGACAAATGCATTGTCTAACAAGCCGAAAATCCAAATTAAGCATAGAAAATAAATTAAAAATATATAAAATGATCATAAAACCAATCTGAACGTACGGAATACCATTATGGGGGACGACAGCAATGAGCCATATAAACAAAATAGAGGTAATACAGGCTAAAATCCTTAGAATAATAGTAAACGGACCTTGGTACGTCTGAAACGAAGATATACGGAGGGACCTGGGAATCCCAACGGTCAAGGAAGAAATTAGCAGATACTCAGAAAAATACAAATCAAGAATAGCAATACACCCAAACCGGCTAGCTGCGGAAACGTACAAAACCATAAACATGGACAGAAGACTAAAAAGGAAGCACCCAGCAGACCTTATAAAGGACATAAGCTAGCATACACGAGGATGGTACCCCGCTGGGGGTAGCCACCAACATGCTAATTTAACTGTTAAAACATTCCACCAAATGTCCAAATTGGACAAATTGTGAATTTCTATAAATAAATAAAAAAAAAAGATGTATAGCGTGGTAGTAGAAACTAAGGAATAAATATGTACGGAAATATAATGTATATGTATGGCATGGAAGTTGAAACTAAGGAAAATATATGTAAGGAAATGTTGAGTATATGTATGGCATGGAAGTTGAAACTAAAGAAAATATATGTAAGGAAATATAGAGTATACGTATGTCATGGAAGTTGAAAATAAGGAAAATATATGTATGGAAATATAAAGTATATTTACAGCATGGAAGTTGAAACTAAAGAAAATATATGTAAGGAAACATAAAGTAAATGTATGGAATAGTAGTTGAAACCAAATAAAATGTATTTAAGGAAATATAAAAGAAATTTATAGCATGAAAGTTGAAATTAAGGAAAATATATATAAGGAAATATAGAGTATATGTATTGGATGGTTGCGGAAACTAAGGAAAATATATGTAAAGAAATATAAAGGATATGTATAGCATGGTAGTGGAAACTACGGAAAATGTATGTAAGGAATTATAAAGTATATGTATGGCATGGAAGTTGAAACTAAGGAAAATATATGTAAGGAATTGTAAAGTATATGTATAGCATGGAAGTTGCAACTAAGCAAAATGTGTGTAAGGAAATATAAGGAATATGTATTGCGTGCAAGTTGAAATTAAAGAAAATATATGTAAGCAAATATAATGTATATGTATTGCATGAATGTTGAAACTAAGGAAAATATATATAAGGAAGTATAATGTAAATGTATAGCATGGTAGTGGAAACTAAGGAAGATATATGTAAGGTATTATATAGTATATGCATTGCATGGTAGTGGAAACAAAGGAAAATATATGTAAGGTAAAGTAAAGTAAATGTATAGCATGGTAGTTGAAAGTAAGGAAAGTATATGTAAGGAAATATAAAGTATATCTATATGATGGAACTCGAAGCTAAAGGAAATATATGTAAGGAAATATAAAGGAAATGTATAGCATGGATGTAGATACTGCGGAAATATATATAAGGAAATATAAAGTATATATATGACATGGAAGTTGAAACTAAGGGAAATATATGTAAGGAAATATAAAGTATATGTATAGCATGGAAGTTTAAACTGAAGAAAATATATGTAATGAATTATAAAGTATATGTATAGCATGGAAGTTAAAACTAAGGAAAATATATATTTTTTTTATTTATTTATTGAAATTCACAATTTGTGCAGTTTGGGCATTTGGTAGAATTTGCTGTCAATGTTACTACTGCCTGTTCTATGTGTTCAGGAGTTTTCAATGGGATGTTGCACTTTATTTTGCTTTCAATTATTTTTTTAAAAGTTTGCCAGTTGGTGGTTTTATTGCATAGTGTTTCTGGTTTGCTATAAATTATTGTTTTGTTTCTGCTTTCAATTCTTATGGGTGTATGATCCTAGCTAAGCTCGAGGTTTGGTATTATTTTTAGTTTGTTTGTGTTTAATCCCTTTGTATCTGCAAAGTCAAGTAGGTCTGGTTTTTTGATCAGGTCAATCGGCCAGTATGTCTGTCTTCCTGTGGATAATATATTGAGGTTATTATTCCTAATGTATTTTTCCAGAGTTCTGCCTCGAGGTGTAGTATTTCTTGATCCCCATAGCGTGTGCTTCGAGTTGTAGTCTCCCGCTGCGATGTACTTGGGAAGTATTCTTCCCACATTTGTGATGTTATTTTGTGTCGCGGAGGCACATATACTGCTGACAACTGGAAGTAGTTGCTGCTAGTTTGAACTGTAACGGTGTTGCTTGTATATATTCCTTATTATCTTGGCTGTGTAAATGGTGTTTGATATCGTTTCTGACTATCACTGCAGTCCCTCTTTGCACTTTTCCTGAGGGGTGTTTGGTATCATATATGGTGTAGTATGGTATTTTTATGTAGCTTTTTGAAGTGAAGTGTGTTTCTGAGACAAGTAGTATGTCTATATTGTTATTATATATGAATGTTTTAATTTCAAGGACCCGTTGTTGTAGGCCGTTTGAGTTCCATTCTGCTATTTTCGACATGTCCGTTTTTATTTTTTGCTTAGCACGTTTGTAAGCAGTTGTATCATGATTGTGATTTGTTGTGTTTGCTGTCTGAGAACTGCGTTTTGTTCGCTTATCATTCTAGTTAACATTTCGGTGTTTTTGATGGATTATTTGAGAAGTTCCTTGATTTCTGTAGTGTCGTTGCTCCTATTGTTGTGATATTGGTTGTCAGAGGGTGGCGATTGGTTGATTACTTGCGCATAGTTTTGACTATCAAAGGTGTTGGTGCTGATGTGGTTAGTGTTTATTGCGTGCTGTGTATTTGGTATTGTCTCGGATTTTGTGCTGTCCTGTTGCGTTTGTATGTTAGTATATGTCCTATTTCGTCGTGACGGAAACAGTTTGCGTTGTTGTTGGGAACATGTCACATTTACACTGTACATGTGAATGTGTGTGTGTAAGTGTCAGAGGACGTCTAGGCCTTAGTTGGGACAAAAGACAATAGTCAGTCGTTAAAAGTATCTAGAAGAGTCGGTTGACAACAAACAAATGCGCGAGTAGGGTATCAAGGTCTTTAGAGTATAAGATATATGTATAACTGTTGTGTGCTAAATAAAGAAAATTTTTTGTATTTTCCGAATCCCTCCTATAACTTTACAGTTGTAATTGTTTCCTGACTTCACACACTTTATAGCTGGCTGAGTGGTTTCCGTTATAGTTATAGCATCTAACTTCCTCTATTTTCCCGTGGATGGGCAGTGTATTGTTAAATGGTTTTTTGCACATTAAACACATGCCGGGCTTCTATTACAATAACATTTTCTGAGGCCGTATTACTGACACCTTATGCATTGCGGTATATCTTTTTTATGTCTAGGTGGCTCCACTTTTACTATTGTGTTTAGTAATTTTTTTATTTCATATATATACCTTTATTATTGATTTTAGGTTCTAGCTCAATTAAAAATAGCGGTAATGGTTGTTTGGTATCATACTTGTTTATGTTGCTTATTGACCTTACCTGGTGTCCGATTTTTGCTAGTTTCTCGCTTATGCTGTCGGTGTTTGTTTTTGGGTGTAATCCCCTGATTACTACTTTGTAGCTTTTGTCGGCTTTGAGCTGATAGGTATGGTACCCTGCATTTTTCTCCTTTAGTGATTTTGTCACTTTTCTGAATGTGTCTGGGGGGTTGGTTTGCACTTTCACCTGGTCTGCTTTTATCTGTTTGATAACATACTTATCTTTCCCTGCTGTATTTTCGAGCTATCGCGGGGAGACGCGGTCGTTAGAATACGCGTCAACGGCAGTCGTAAATTCCCGTTACGATTAAAATAATCGACACCACGAATAGTTCGATCCCCGTATTTCGGTTAGGATAATCGGGGTAGTTGTTGCGGTATAACACTGGGAGTCACAGAGTTATAATAATGTATATTTCCAACACTTTATACAATCACACAAAGTAGTAACGCCGTTGATTAAGATACAGATAACGAGAGAAGGGTTAGTCTTAGATGAGAGAAGGAGAGCTTTAGGAGCTCTAGGCCCTTGAGAGTTATAGGAACTGTCGGAGTTCTAGATAATGTGAGAGCCTTAGGAGACTCTAGGCCGTGTAGGCACCTTGAGAGTTGTAGGAAACTCTGAGAGATATAGGAACGGTGAGAGTTATAGGGAATGCAGGAACTCTAGGCACCGTGAGAGACGATCTAACTCTAAAGTTTATTCTAATGTGAGTACGGAGGAAAGCTCGGTATGGGTGTGCCCTTTGAACGAAGAATGCGGATTCGTTGCTTACATTTTCAGTTAGGAAAGTGAGGGCAATGATCCGCGATGCCGATTGGTTATGACCAATGTTAGGAAGGAAGAGAGGAGGAAGAAGCCTCCTACCAACTTGGGTCCTAGGCGACATTGTTTATAGGGAAACTCAGATTTTCCGTTAGGTAGATCTCCGCTTTTTTCGTTAGGCCACTACCTGCTTTCTCCGCAATTCTTTAGAGCACGTAATAAACCCAAGGACCCTTCTAAAAAACCAGCTGAAAACACTTCTGGAATTAGGAAGTCCTTTCTGGCAAACAGATTGACTCAAACCATATGTGCGAACAATGCAGTTAGGATTTCGACTTTATGGTGGGTCCTTAGGCCTATGGAGGGTTCGAAGGACGGCACGTAGACCGTTGGCTGTCAAGCCGCGCGGGATGGAATGCAGATGTGTTGCGCGGCGTAACACCTGCTGTGTTGTTTAGCAGTTCAATGAGGAGGTCTATTATTTTTGCATCTATATATATTGGTGGTGGTTTAGCAATGCGGGTTGTCGGACTTTCTGTTGGGTCCATTGCTGTCTCTTCTGGCAGTGCGCTAAATGAATTACTCAGCTTGATATCCTGCAGCCATTGTTTTTTTTCTGGTATTTCTCCCGCTTGTGAGCGGGGTTACTTCACGTTTTTTGCTGGAAGTTGCCACCATCCAGCTTTCTTCGTGGCGTGTTAGTTCGTTGTTCCCGTCATTGGCTTGTAATATTTCCATGTTTATTTCGTTTGTTTCTGTATTTTCATGTTCTTCATTAATTGGTTGCCTATTGGTAAAGCCTATAGCTCTATTTATAAAGTATGGTTCTCCTTTACTAATTATTCTTATTGATGGAATCTGCATGTTTCCATGTTTTGGCGATGGGCGTTTATTTTGCCTCTTTCTCTTCCCTCTTGCTGCACTTTCATTGGAGCACTGTCTCATACGTCCGTTTAGGTCGGCTGCACAGGCGGAACTGAAACGAAATATATGTAAGGATATATAAAATATATCTATAGCATAGAAATTGTAATCGTTGCTCGTTCGCTCCGCTCGCTCGTAAAAATCTAGTCCAATCTCACAAATTTGAAAAAAATCGCCTCCTTATCGAAAAACGAACGCAACAGATCAAATAGTATTACGTTACAAAGTATAACGTTATATAGTATTACGTTATAACGTGCAACGTTATATAGTAATACGTAATAACGTATAACGTTATATGGTATTACGATGTAACGTATAACATTATATAGTATTACTGACACGTCCCGCGATTCAAACATATGAATATTTAAATACGACCCTATAATAGACTAACTAACAACTACCCAATCAACTAATAAATTTAACTAGCCACGGACAAATCGAAATAAAAGAGTTACAAAACAAAATAAATGAAACAATATGAAAAATACTACAACCAATTAACGAGGATATATAAAACACAAAATTAAATAAAGTTGTTAAATGAACCAATAAATAGGGCAAGCTGCGATTCAAAAGTATGAATAATTGAATCACGACCAATAATAAACTAACTTATAACTAACCAATCGATTAGTGAATTTAATTAGCCGCGGTCCAATCAAAATAAAAGGGTTATGTATGACAGATAAACAAAATAAAATAAATAAAACAATAGGAAAGATAATACAGCCAATCAATGAAGGTATATAAATACAAACTAAATAAAATCATTAAATAAACTCAACTAATAAGTAGAATGGGCCACGAATTAACCTGATCGATCAAAACGAGAACGACCAGATACGACATGACAGCTGAAGGGAAATAATCGAGACAGCAGGGATACACATTTTAATTAATTGTCAAATACAGAAATAAAATGGATAAAATATGTACAACTAAACCTGTTAAGAAACCACAAATGGTCTTGGAAAATTACATATGGAAACTTACTTTTAAAATATATATGTGTGTGTGTGTGTAACTCACATCGAATCACTAATAACCTAATGAACAGTAATAGTAAATTATTCGATACTGTATTATTAAAACTAGTTACAAAAAATATATTTATATGTCGGAGATGGAAGAACACCGGAACCCCTGCTTGGATTCGCGGGAATACCGTAATGTCGTAATTTAGATTAAACAAATGTCACTCCAATTGTTCGAGATTTATGATAGTGAGCTCGGGCTCGAGGCGACAACCAGTCGCCGAACGTAGCCGCGGTCAAGGGATGAATGTTTTATCTAACAAAGGCATGAAGTAACTGTATAGCTCTCCTTAAAAGAAATACTTGGGACGGTGCACGACAGTAAACATTTCAACGATTTCTGTCCCGTGGCTCGCCACGCGCAGACTCTATTCTTCGAGCAAGATGATTACCAGATGTCGATGCGTCTCCACAGTACATGTTCAGCTAGCCCGAGGACCCGCTATAAATCTTAAGATTTGTTTAACTAAAGTCCTTCAAACAGACAAACAGTGTTTGTCTCAACTACGGCAAGATATGGGAAATCTATTTTTCTCACGAACGACGCTTCCCGCTAGCAACTTTTTTTCAAGGGTGGCTAGTATCTTTCTCTAACCACAGGGAAATTGACCAATTACCAGCAATGCCAATTTGCCTCACTTTCCGAACGAAGACTTTTCTCCACGAATCCGATGATCTCGTGCTCTTAGACCCCATATAGTTTTCCTTGACAGCGTCACCATGACGGTGTCACGTAAAATAAAAAAGGGGTAGCTCGAACCAAAAGAAAAAAAATTGGGTAACAAAAAAAACAAGAGAATTTATTTCTTGTATTCTGAATTTACACTGACTGCGATTTGGTTCTAAGCTCCAGCCGTGACTTTCCAAGACTGAAGCTCTTACAATTTGGCTTTCGGTGGGATCTGTTTCTTCTTTGTTTGTCATCCCTCAATATCCCCACTACCCTGTAGGCGTACGTGACCGTTGCCACACTTCTAGAACATTCGGTGGAAGGACCGTTAGGATATAGATGACTCATTAGGCACTTCGGCGATATACATTGTCGCCAAGGCCGCCACATCTTTATCTCCATCACCGGTCCATCGGATTTGAAGTATGCCGGTAGTGAAATACCCCCCAGTTTAGATTGATCTTGGTCCTCTAAGATCGCAGTAGAATTGGTTGGATTTGTTTATAAATCGTAATTCCTATCCTGTGAATTTAAGACAACTAATCAAGGGTATTGTTACTAGTGCAGCATTATCCTGACCATTACTAGGTCAGCATTATCCTGGAAAAAGTACGTTTTCAATCGGTTACCATGTATCTTTTTCTTAATATTGTCGATAGATATAATATAGTAAGGAGTTTTCACATCATTGATTCTATAGGGTCCTAACCATTCAATGTCCAACTTATCTCCTTTATGGTCATTGTGAATTAAAACAAAGTCTCCTTTCCTAAACACGATCTGAGTTTTAACAATCTTTCTTTCTTGGTCTCGCTTGTAGCGTTGCTTATTTTGAATAAGTGTTTTCTGAGCTATTTCCCAATATTTATTTAACTGTTTTTGCCAAAGTGAGTACATATCGTCATAGGTAAATGTGGGGAATTTGGATATTGCGGAAGGTAAGTTCGCTTTTCGCCCAAAAGTCAATTCGAAGGGGGAGAATCCTGTTCCTTCATGTTTTGCAGTGTTGTATCCTAAACAAATGAAATTAAGTACTTCGTCCCATTCTTTGTCATTGTCGTGTAACGCAGTACGAATTAAATCTTTAACCGAGGCATGTGTTCTTTCGAGGGATCCGTTACTCTGTGGGTGAAATGAAGTTGTTTTGACGTGTTTGATTTTAAAGGCCTCTTCAAATTTCGTCATTAAATCGCTAACAAAATTTTGTCCTTGGTCTGTCAGAATCGTTTTTGGTGCCGAAAATATGTAAATATAGTGCTCAATGAGCGCGTTAATTATAGATTCAGTTCGTTGCGTTTTAAGGGGAACAAGGATCAGATATTTCGTAAGTTCGTCGTGAATTGAAAGTATATATTGATTTCCGCGTTTGGTTTTCGTCATCGGTCCTATGATGTCCATAGCGATTTTGTCGTTAGGGTGAAGTGGTGTGTCTGAGATCTGTGGGGACTCTTTGGGTCTGATACGTGTTAGTTTTTCCTTTTGACATGTGTCGCATGTCTTCACGAAGTTTTCTACTCTTTCAAAAAGGCCGGGGATTTTGAATTTATCCTTAATCCGTTGATACGTTTTCTGTATCCCTAAATGTCCTACGGTGTCGTTATGGTTTTCCTTTATTGCTTGTAGTATTTCGCTTTCGTCTAGTTTTAAGATGGGGTTGGGCGCATAAGTAATTTCCTTGTATGTGTCGTTAAAATACATTAGCATGAGTTTAATCTGTGTTTTCTCTAATTCAGTGAAATCGTTATTTCCTATGCCGATTTTTGTTGTATTTTTAAGAATTTTGTAAAGCTTTCTGATCCAAAGTGTCTCGTCGTATTCCCCTAAATCGTTTCGAGTTAATTGGTAAAACGTTTGATCATTCGGTTTAATTTCTAAGAGTTTCGGGTTTTCGTTGTTGTTTTTCCATTCGTTGAATGAATTAGTGTGGTCAATTAATAGGTCGAGATTAACTATTTCGTTGCGAGTTACCGCGTGAACCCTAGATAAGGCGTCTGCAGCTGTATTATCTTTACCCTTTGTGTATTTGATTTCATAGTTGTATTCTTCGAGTCTAAGTCTCCAACGAATCAGTCGACTAGAGGGGTCTTTGCAATTGTGTAGCCACTTAAGGGCTTGGTGGTCGGTTCGAATAATGAAGCGTCGTCCTAACAAGTATTGCCTAAGTCTTTTCACGGCCCATACGATGGCCAAGAGTTCCTTTTCTGTCGTGGTATAGTTTCGTTCGGGTGGGTTTAGTGTCCTTGAAATGTAACAGCAAGGATGACCGTCTTGTGACAGTATTGCTCCTAGTCCTTCGTTACTTGCGTCGGTGGTTAGGGTAAAGGTTTTGTTAAAGTCCGGATAAGCTAGTATTGGGGAATTACAGAGTTTGTCCTTTAAAGTATCAAAGCTAGTCTGGTGTTTGTCAGTCCAATGGAATGGTGTGTCCTTTTTTTGTTAAGTCTGTAAGGCTTTTCGCGATTTTAGAAAAATTCCGAATAAATTTGCGGTAATAACCTGCTAAACCTAAGAATGATTTAACGTCCGTGGCATTGCGGGGTAATCGAAAGTTTTTTACAGCGTCTAATTTCTTGGAGTTTGGTTTAACTCCTTCGGCTGAAACTACGTGGCCTAAGTATTCTTCCGGTTTTACGAATTCGCACTTATCCGGTTGCAATTTAAGTCTAATTCTCTGAGTCTCTGAAATACTATCGCGAGGTTTTCATTATGTTCTTGAATCGTTTTTCCGAATATCACTATGTCGTCCAAATAAACAAGGCAATATTTTCCTACAAGTCCAGTTAAGGCTCTGTCCATTAATCTTTGAAAAGTAGCGGGTGCGTTTTTAAGACCGAATGGCATTCGATTGAACTGAAAGTGGCCTTGCGGTGTCGAAAAAGCGGTATATTTTTTGGATTTCTCGTTCATTGGAATTTGATGAAATCCTGAGGATAAATCAAGTGCCGAAAAGAATTTCGCGTTTCCTAGTTGTGTCAAAATGTCGTCTATGTCAGGTAAAGGATAAGCGTCTTGTTCCGTGAGTTCATTTAGTTTCCTAAAATCAATGACTATCCTCCATTTCTGTTTTCCTGAGGCGTCTAATTTTTTCGGAACTACCCATACCGGAGAGTTATAAGGGGAATCTGATTCTTCTATGATATTTTTCTTTAACATGTCTCTTATTTGTCGCGAAATTTCGTCTCGATGACATTCCGGTGGTCTATACGATCGTGTGTTAATGATTTTATCTTTGGTTAATGAAATTGTGTGCTGGGTTAAATTAGTACAGGGCAAAAGGTCGGTTTCTAAATTAAAGATGTCAACGTAGTGGAGAATAATCTTTTCTATGGATTCGCGGATTGGCTTTTCAATGTGATCTGTTCTCACTAGGCTTTTTAGTTTTGATACGTTGGAAACATCATGAGAATTTTGAATATTATTAGAAATTTCAATGTTTTACTCACCAGTGTTGATAAAACGTACTTTAGTTGGTTTGCCTTCCAGATAGATTGTTTGAACTCTGTTTTCTCCAGGAGTTAATTGTATTGGTTTCTGAAATAAAATGGTTTTGTCATTTAGTCGGATTCTGTCATTGGATATTGAATAGTTATACTTCTCTAAACATGGTAGCCCAATGATTCCGTCTTCGATGATTGGAAAGTTGTCCGGTACTATGTGAAAGATGTGATCTTGTCCAAAAATTCGTTTCGTTACGTATTCGTTCGTTTCGTATTTGTCTCGTCCCATAGAAAATCTTTGTCTAGGCCCTATTTGTATCGCGTTGACAGTTTTGTTACGTTTCACTAGGTTTATTCCTGCTCCTCTGTCGACCAAATGTACTCGCTCTGTCGTTCGGGTTGATAAAGGTATTGTGAGTAATCTTCCGGTGGTGGTGCAGCTGATTCTATGTAAGCTTCTTCCGGGTTCTCCGGAACCTTGTTTGGTTTATTCGAGGTGGAATCTTTCCTTGGTTGGCGAATGGATAATTTCGGGAGTAGCAGTTTTCGGGTGTGTGTCCAGTTCGTAAACTCTTTGGACACTTCGGTTACATGCGGCCGTCTAGTGGTTGGCTAAGTAGCTGAGCAAAATTTCGTGATCGTGGATCGGTAGTATTTCGCTTGGATACTAATATAGTGTTGTGAGATTGATTCTTTTGGCGGTTGGCGACACGATTTGTTTCTTGTAACCATTGTTCTCTATCAGTTGCTAATTGTTGGGCAAGGTTCAGGTTCTTTGGATCGCTAGATACAACCATCTGTCCTATTTCGTATCGTAAGTTGTGCAAATATGTTTTAAGAGCTACGCGTTCTTCAATATCTATAGCTACGCGTCGTTCAGTTGGTGTGCGGTTTTCGTTTTGAACCGCGTAATTTAACTCGTTCAGCTGTTATCGAAATCTGGAGTTGAAAGATTGTACACTTTCTGTTGCCCCTTGTTTTAAATTCTTTAATTTGTCCCTACAATTACTAATAGTTGTTGGTGTTAATACGTGTTGTCTTCAGCATGAATATAAGTCTTCGAACGAGTTAATTTTTAGATATCGTATGTTTCTTTTCGCGTTGTCTATTGTCGCGTCTTTTACAACCGAGTTAAGTGTTTAACATTGTATAATTAAAGTCATCAGGAGTTAACTTAGTAGCATCCAATAGTTATTAAACATTTTACAAATTATCCTGCCAGCTGAAAGTTGGTGCTCAGCCAATAAAAGTTAGTTGAAAGTTTATAAATTTAATCACATTAGTTAATCTACAGAAATTAAACTGTCCGAGTTCACTCTATTGACACTTTTAGTATTTAACCGATATTACTATTAAGAGCGATCGACACCACACGCAAGTAAGTTATTCGCCTTGTAACTCGCCGATACCAGAACGTGAATACCTCAGACCGGAAGAACCACAACCCTACTCTTCACGAGCGGCATCGCCCATAAATTACAATAACGAATACTCGGAAGATAAAGATAAATTTTGTCAATTATAATATAATCGAGTCGAAGTAAATAAAACCCCAGTGTATCAAAGATAATTGTGCATTTTCAACAACTTTAATCCTCTCCCATGCCAGTATTCCTACGCATAGTAGGTTAACCGGAAAGTGGAATGTATTTAACAGTTACGAGTTAAAACGCTAGCTAATGCTACACACCGTCACGAATTTCGGAATATATAATAAAAAAATTTTGATGAAGTAGTTCTTAGCTATTTCTGGTGGCAGCAACTACCGTACCGATCGGAATTTTCAAGGATAGATTTCAAGTAGCGTTATCATTTTCGATTTAAGGGAAGACAATTCCCTTTGACATAACAGCACTGTATTTAAATAATTAAAATTTACATGTACTAAGATTCTGTAATATTTTTCTTTTTGTGTCATTTTTCTACATTTTTAGCATGAGACTCCTGCCTTTCAATATAACTATTTATTTTATACAAACCATGTTCTTTGAATACGATTACTATCAAGTTTCTGTATTTGTTATAAATTTTTTATATCCGTTACTCCTGCATAGATAATCAAGTTTTTGTCCATTTCTTTCACATAAAATACATTGGACATAGGATTTTCTGTTTGATTCGGGTCGAGGGTAACACGCGGACGGAGAACTCTGTGGAAAAAGTGAAGTATGAGGGGAAGAAGGAGAAGGGAACAGAAAGTGACACGAAGGAGGGAAAATAAAGAATGAGCAAACGAGGAGAAAGTGAAAGAAAAACGAAAGGAAGATAGGAACGAGAGAGAGATACAAATGAAAAAAACTAGAAGAGAAGAGGTTAGGAAATCAGAAGCGCGGCAAAAAAAGTAATGGTACGAAGTAATGGAACGAAGGAAGCAATGACGAGACAGTAAAGGAGTTCATAAGAGAAAAAATAATAAGATTGGAAAAAAAGAGTAATATGTCCGATATATAAGAAGGGGACAAGAGAGTAGCGAAGAGTTACAGAGGAGTAATATTAATGGATACAACATACAAGATCTATGCAGGGATACTGGACGAACGACTGAAGGCAGATATTGAAAACAAACTGGAAGAGAGCCAATTCGGGTTTAGAAATGGAAGAGGAGTGACCGACGCGGTATTTGTGATAAACCATATCATAGACAAACAGTTGAGTAAAAAAAAGGGAAATTATATGCCTGCTTTGCGGACGTCATTCAACATATACGTAGCAGGACTGGAAGAAGAACTAAGGAAAGGACAAGCTGGGGGCATAGTGGTAGGAGAAAGAAAGGCATGGTCACTAACATGTGCAGATGATATTGTGCTGATGGCGGATAGAGAGGGGGAGCTAAAAGAAATGTTAAAGAGATTCCAAAAATTTTTTAAGGAAGCCGAATTAGAACTGAGCACGAAAAAGACCAAAATAGTAGTTTTCGAAAAAAGAAGGAACAAAAGGAGACAAAGAAAATGGAAATGGAGAGAGCAAGAATTAGAAGAAGTGGACCAGATAAGATACCTAAGGTACATACTACAGAAAAACGGCAGTGATGAGAAACACATACAAGATAGAAAAAAGAGAGCAAGAATGGCAATGAAAAAAACATGGAGCGTGGGAGAAAGAATATTCAAACAGGATTGCAAGAGGAGAATGAAGATGTTTGGAGTACTGGTAGAGAGCGTGGCGCTGTTTGGAGCAGAGGTATGGGGCTGGAACACGGAAGAAAGACTGGATAGAATACAAAGAAGATATGTGAAATGGATATTAGGTTTAGATATGACAACACCAAATTATATATTGATAGAAGAATACAAGCTAATAGAAATCAAAGAAAAAGCATTAAAAAGAGCAACAAAGTATGAAGAGAAAGCCCTAGAGCCAAAAAAGGAACTAGTAAAGGAGGGAGTGAGTGTATAGAGGAAAGAGAGAGAAACTGGGGAAATGGCCAAGAAGGGAAAAGAGCAAGAAAGAGAAAGAAGGGACTAGAAGAGGTGAGAAATGGAGGGACGCAGATAGAAGCAAGAGAAGAGCAAGAAAGAATGCAGCAGACCAAATTATAGAAGAAAGAAGAAAGAGACAAGCAGAAGAGAGAGGGGAAAGGATAAGGGAATCCAAATATAATACATATTACAGAAATATCGCCAAAGAAAAATTACCAAAGTACTTAGAAGGGAGGATGAAGTGGAAGGACAGAAGAATATTGGTAAGATTCAGATGTGGAAATGAGACCATAGCAAGGGAATACTGGAAAGAAGAGAGAGAAAAAAGATGCAAACTATGTAGAAGGATAGAAGAAGACATGAGAAATGTAATAGAAGAATGTGAAATAATAGGAGGATCAAAGGACATAGGAAAAGCGCTAAATAAGACTGGAGAAGGTTTAACAGAACTAAAAGCAATAATAGAGAAGAGAAGAGCAAACGACAGGAAGGGAGTACAGCAAGGAGGTGAGGTGTATGTAAGTGATTTAGGTTTAATAACACCAGAGTATATTTAACTATGTAGTTTAGTAAAGTATACCCTACGTGTACACTAGTCGTATAATACAACTGCTGTCTTGATTCGTGATTACGAATAGATCGGCGCAAGGAAGTATCGACTTAGCTGCTACTGCTCGAGTCACTCTATAACAAAAGAATGCCTCGCTACCCTGTTCGCTATATTTATAACCGTCGGAGTTGACAAAAGGCGTTAGGATTTTAATTTTGAAGATGTTCTCGAAAGATCCCAACGGACGCTGAACTCTCGACCTTGTTTACGAATGTTGACTTTTCGGGTAGTTGTCTCGAGGGCATATGATCACGACAAAAACGACGGATTTTGATTAACCGGTAACCGCCTAAGGTTGTCGGATCTATAATAAACTCATCTTTCTGTAAACACGATTTTTTGTGTAGCGGGTTCACTGGACGGAAAACGTTATGAATTTTACCGACGAGTGCCGCTACAATACCCCCCTGCCAGTGTTAACGTTACTGTTTCTTTTTAATGTTTCTTTACTTATGTCAGCGCGGGTGCCCTTGCTAACCGCTTAATTCAAACCCGCTTGAAAGCAGTCAGGAAAACGAATTCTCCTGCCCGAACACGTGGTGTAATGGGTTCTTGCGTCTCCGTCGCTTTGTTGCGCTTGCTCGCTGCTTTGCGGTCGTAAGATTTTGCCAGGTAAAAACACGTCGTGGGATTCTGCGCTCTTTTCCAGTTGCTCGATATCTTCCGACACGATGAAGGCGGGTTTTAGGCGATCTACGGAGACTTTCACGCTTTTGTCCTTCATTCGTATAGTAAAAGTTTTCTCCCCACGCTGTATAACCTGATAGGGGCCATCGTATGGTGGTTGCAGTGGACCTCCGACAGCATCGTGACGTACGAAAACGTACGGCGACGTTTCTAAATCGCGGAACATGAACATTTTCTTTTCGCCGTGTCGTGAAGTCGGCAGGGGTCTAATATCTTTCATTCGCTCTCACAGACGATTTGCGAATTCCGCGTTGGCCGGTTGTTTTGCTGATACAAAAAATTCTGCTGGCAATCGTATGCTCGTACCATAAATCATATCGGCTGCCGCTGTACTCAGGTCCTCCTTGATAGCGGTTCTAATGCTTAGAAGAACTATGGGAAGGCTTTCAACCCAGTTGCTCGAATTGTGGCATTTGATTGCTGCCTTAAGTTGCCTGTGAAAGAGCTCTACCATCCCGTTGGACGAGGAGTGATAGGTTGTGGTACGCAAATGCTTAATGCCGAACATCCGGCATAGTTCGTTGAAAAGATTGGATTCGAATTGGCGTCCTTGATCGGTTGATATTTTTGCTGGGACGCCAAAACGCGCTATCCATGTGGAGAGAAGTGCCGAGGCAACGGTCGTTGCTTCCATATCTACTATTGGAATCGCTTCGGGTCAACGTGAAAAACGGTCGATACATGTTAGACAATATTGGTAGCCTTGTGAATATTGCATAACGATAATGTCTAAATGTATATGCTCGAATCGTCCTGCGAGCTCTCCGAATGTTCCGGTTGGCGTTGATACGTGTCTCGTTACTTTACATTGCTGACACGGGATACATTGCCGTGTCCATATTTGGCAATCTTTGTTTACCGCCGGCCAAACGAAACGCGATTTTACAAGTTTTTGGGTCGCGCGTATCCCTCGGTGGGAAAGTCCGTGGAGCGAATTGAATACGTCGCGTCGCAAAGGTTTCGGTACGTACGGTCGTACTATGTGGCCTGATACGTCGCAGTATATTTCCGCGTCGTAATCCGGAAAACGAATTTTCTTAAGCTGCAACGCGGATGTATCGGAGTTGATGATGTCGCGGAGCTCCTTGTCGTTTTTTTGCGCGGCGGCGAGAGTTTTGTGATCGACGGACTTTCCTATCGCTTCGATGCGAGATAGGGCGTCTGCTACATTGTTATTCAGCCCTTTAATATGCCTTATATCGGTCGTGAACTGCTCGATATAGTCTAGCTGACGGAATTATCGCAGCGAACACTTGTCGGGATTTTGACTGAACGCATAAGTGAGGAGTTTATGATCTGTGAAAATAATAAAATTCCTCCCCTCTACGGCGTGTCTAAATCGCTTGACCGCGGTATACATAGCGAGTAGTAATTCGCGATCGTACGTATTTTTGCTGCGCGGAATTTAAGGGTTTAGTTGAGAAACCCAACGGTTGCCAAGTGTCATTCGCTCGTTGCTGCAACACCGCTCCTATTGCAAAGACGGACGCGTATACTGCTAGGCTAATGGGCGCGCCAGGTATAGGATGTGCTAACATCGTGGCGTTAGCTAGGGCGCGTTTTGACTCGCTAAAGCTCGCTTTGGCTTCCTCCGACCAAATAATGGGCATGTTGCCCTTTTTTGCCCCTTGTAGCAAATCGTTGAGGGGTTGTAAAATTTTAGCTGCCCCCGGTATGAAACGTCGGTAAAAGTTGATCGTACCGAGGTATCTGCGTAGTGCCTTGATGTTCGCGGGGAGCGGTGCATCATTTATGGCTTTAACGCGATCGGCGAGCGGTTTTATTCCGTGCTCGTTTACCGTATGGCCTGGGAAGGCTATTTCATTAACGTCGAACTCGCACTTTGTGAGGTTGATTACTACGCCGTACTGGTTTAAACGTTCGAACAAAATCCGCAAGTGCTCGCGGTGCTGCTCTTCGGTTTCCGAAGCTACCAAGAAGTCATCTATGTACGCGTAAACGAAATCTAAGCCTCGCGTGATTTCGTCAACAAATCTTTGACACGTTTGCGCGGCATTTCGAAACCCAAACATCATGTTGGTTGCCTCGAAAAGGCCGAATGGTGTCGCAATCGCGGTTTTTTTAACATCCTCAGGCGCGATCGGGATTTGATGGTAGGCGCGCACTAAATCAATTTTAGAGAATATTCGCCTACCGTGTAAATGCTGAGCGAAGTCTTGTATGTGCGGTGGAGAGTACCTGTCGGGTACCGTGCGGGCGTTCAGCGCCCTGTAGTCACCGCAAGGTCGCAGACTTCCATCCTTTTTTGGGACGACGTGTAGTGGAGATGCCCAGGAACTCTTCGATGGGCGCATAACTCCTTGCTCGATAAGTGTTGCAAATTCCGCCTTGATTTGCTTGAGACTGTCCGGTGCGAGACGGCGGGGTTTGCAATACACGGGTGGGCCGGGTGTTGTTTCGATGTGATGCTCCACACTGTGCCGGATTTTCTCTCGCCCAAAGGCCGGTAGGCGCGTTAGATCTGGAAATTTCGCCAAAAATCGGTGGTAGACCGAATCCCCGTTTACGGTCTTAATCAGCTGTTTGCAGTTGGCGGCGTATCCCCTGGTTGATAGCTGGGTTGTTGTGTCGAGAAGTCGTCTTTTTCAAGGATCCACAAGCAACCCGTAATGACTTAGGGAGTCTAGGCCGATGATGGGGGTTTGTACATCGGCGACGGTAAAGTGCCATTTGAAGGCACGTTTAAGGGACAGATTCAGCTCCATCGCTAAAGTGCCGTACGTTGCGATGCGCGTCCCATTGGCAGTGAATAGTTCATACGCTGTTTTTTTACGTCCCTAGATAGCCTGCTTTGGGGATAAACGCTGATGTCAGCACCGGTGTCAACTAAAAACGAAGTCTTCGTTCTCTGGTCCAAAACAAAGATGCGGCGAGATCCCAAGCCGTCGTCGTCTGCCGCTTTTACGGACGGCTGGGATCGTTTCCCGATTTCCACTTACAAGGGATGGTACATTTCGTGGCGCGATCGCCGAACCTCGCATGATAAAAACAGATACCGTCCGGGCGCGGGTTGTCTCGCGAACGCGAACGGCGGGGGGTCGAGTGAGAGAATTCGAGCGTCTTCGTGGTCGATGATACCCGCCGATTCCCAGAGCCTTAATTTGTTCTCGCAGTTTGCTGACCTCGGCGGCCAGTGCGTCGTTTTTACATTCGTGTGGTGCCGGTGGTTCGGCGATTGTGACTACCTTGTGAGCGCGCTGCCCGTTACGATTATACGCCTCATCAATTTTATCCGCTGTCCTAGTCAGCTTCTCGATATTCGTATCGTCCACGGCAGCCAGGACTTCCTTGATACGATCAGGGAGGTGATTCCACCACAAGTTGAGGATGAATTCATCGGACGCGAGGGGGCTGGCTAATTTTTTTAGGTCATTATAAAACTGTGAGGGCTTTCTGTCGCCCATCTCTTCACGTTCGACTAACCTTTCGACCTTGGCGCTGTCCGATTCTGTCAGGGTGCGGATGAGCTCGCTCTTCAGTTTTTCGTACTGGCCTGTGGCGGGGAGGTTGGTCACTGTGATCTCAATTTTCGCGAGGTACTGTAGCTCGAGGATACTAAGGGCTAAGGCTTTTTCATCGTCGTGGATGCCGGCTACCCCGAAATATTTTTCCAAAATACCCTATACCTCCGTGGTATAGCGGTATACCTACGTATACCCTACGTGTACACTAGTCGTATGATACAACTGCTGTCTTGATTCGTGATTACGAATAGATCGGCGCAAGGAAGTAGTTTCATTGAACGGAAACCGTTATGAATTTCACCGAGTGCCGCTACAGAGGCAAAAGCCCAAAGTTGGAATAATTTTTAGACATTAATTGTTAATTTGTAGTTTTTAGTTTCAGTTTTTAGAGATAAAATAATTAAGGGAATGCAATATAATAGAGTGGATAAGAGGGGAGGTAGACATATAAGAAGCGAAATAGATATAATAGATGTAAAACCTGTTATGTCGCGCAAGACATCTTCGCTCCATCCTGCGCTGTTTAACAGTCAACGGTTTATGTGCCGTCCTTCCGACCCTCAATAAATCCAAGGACCCACCAAACATAACCTTTTAACATCATTGTCATCTTCTGTCTACAGCCGGTTTTAGAAAAGTCCTTGTGTTCATTATGTGCTCTTAAGAATTACGGAGAAAGCGGGTAGTGGCCTAACGCAAAAAGCGGAGATTTAGCTAACGGAGAATTCGGGCTTTCCCTTAAACAAAGACATCAACTAGCAACATTGGTAGGAGTTTCCGTACCGTCTCATTACCCATTAATATCGACTAACTAGTGGACATCGCAGATCGTTGACCTCACCTTACTCACGAAAAGTGTGAGCAACGAATCCGTTTTCTTCGCTCAAAAACCACACCCACACCGATCTTTCCTCTGTAATTGCATGAGAACAAAGAGTCAGTCTGTTCAATCGCTACTTCTATTACAACACGAGGGCCTTTATCTACCAGAGTGTCGTATCTCAAAATCTCGTCTACGCCCTTTATATCATACGTAACGATGCAACTCATTAGTGTATTAAGTGTTGGAAATATAAATTTTATAACCCTGTTAATCGCAGGGTTATACTACAACAAACATCCCTATTATCCTAACCGAAATAAGGGGATCGATCTATTCGTGGTGTCGACTATTAGTATCGTAACGGGAATTTACGACTCTCGTTGATACGTTTCCTTGCGATTACGTCTCCTCGCGTATACAAAAAATACAAAACCGAAAGTTCGTCCAAAGCCGAAAGGCACGGACTAAGCAATAATAAAGAAATAAATAATAATACAATAAATAATAAATATAATAAATAATAAATATAATAAATAATAAATATAATAAATATAAATATAAATATAATAAATAATAAAATAAATAATAATAATAATAAATAATAAATAATACATTGGACATATTGATTTTAATTCTCATTTTGTTTAGTACAAAGTAAGTTAAAGTTTGTCCAACTTCTGTTCCTTTTAGAATTCGGCCGTCTCCAATTTTCACATTTATCGGGTTTTTCAAATTTTCGTATTCAACAAAGTAAAAGCCATCATTTATTATCAGTTTGCTGGTGAGTGCCGAAGCGTGCAGACGTGTGTCCAGTGCCATGTGAAATTCACAAAACAACACGTGACGCCCATTTGTCGAAAGCGAATCTAACAAACCTAGCCAAGTGTACGCAAACGTGCTAGTGAAAAATCCAACGCTACTAAGCTCTGATCCGAATCACAGCCTCTCGACTAGATATTTCAAATTGAATTAACTAGCTCGATGATGGCCCAAACATGCCAAACAGGCCCTCCAGAGCTAAGTTATAACACCGCCGCTCTTCTTCCCCCGTGGCAAAGGGGCAAAACATCCCTCTTTGCAAACGACCCGCACATAAAGAAACGCAAGCTGGAAGCATTCAAGATGAATGAGAGCAAGAGCCAAACCAATCCACCAGCTAGCCAAGTGACCACCCACAATACTGGATAGGTTCGCAATACTGGAGACAACAGCAGACTCTATGGACACAACCGAAGCGGTAAATAGACAACATACCCAAAGAACTCCCCCTCCCCCGTTAATCTTCATTGACGATGTCATTGACAATCAAACAATGACAAAGATTATCGAAAAAGATATCATTAAGAAGGACTATAAATTAAAAATTAATAACAACCGTGTAAAAATTCTGCCGACCAACCCAGACGCCTATAGAAAATTAACAAAGTTGCTAAAAACCCTGAAGGCCAACTTCCATATTTATCAGCTCAAGCAGGAAAGACCATTTCGTGTGATGCTACGCAACATCCACCACTCAGTCGATCTAGACGAACTAAAGTTCGAACTTTTAAAGCATGACCACGAAGTAACTACCATCAGCAACATTCGGCATAGAATCACAAAAAACCCACTATCCTTATTTTTCATTGACATAAAGCAAAAACAAAACAATAAAGAAATCTACATCAATCGGCTGATGAACTCCATAACTAAGATCGAACCACATCTTGTAAAAAAAGAGATAGTACAATGCAAAAGGTGCCAAAGGTACGGCCACAAGCAGAAATACTGCAACTATAATCTCCGATACGTAAAATGTGCAGGTAGTCACCCCACTGACCAATGCACTAAATCCCCAGAAACCCCCGCGAAGTGCATCCCTCGAACTACAAAGGATGCTTCGCCTATAAAACACTGCACAATAATAAGTACCCTAAACCCAGACCCAAGGAGATAACCAACCAAGAACCTAGACCTCCAAAATTCTCCACACTATCCATCTCCTATGCCCAGGCAGCACAAGGAAATATAAACAATACGAAAACCCACAGTGGACACTTAGAAAATAGTGTCTCACAAAACACAGACAACTTCACCAGACTCGAAAAACTAATAGAGAAGCAAACAGAACAAATCAACAACTTACTGTCACTACTTACACTCTTCTTACACTCTTCTTTACACTCTATGGATAAATTAATACGCACAGAAGCAAAATAAAACCAATGCGTATAGCTCTGTGGAACGCCAACGGTCTAGCTCAACACAAATTTGAACTAGAACGCTCCTTAAAACAACAGCAAATCGACGTAATCTGAAACTCACTTCACCGACAAAAACTACCTCAAAATAAACAGCTACAACTTCTACCATACGCAACATCCCAGTGGAAGGGCACACGGCGGCACCGGAATCATCATCAAATCCAGCATTAAGCATTACGAGCTTCCATCATTCCACAAAGACTACCTCCATGCCACAAACGTAGCAATAGAAGACTGCCATGGTACAATCACCACTTGAGCAGTATACTGCCCTTCCAGACACTCGATTGCTAAAGAGAACTTCGACAGCTTCCTTGACGCCCTAGGCAATAGATTCATAGCTGGAGGAGACTATAACGCCAAACATATCCAATGGGGCGGCAGACTTGTCATGGTAAGAGGCAAAAACCTCTTGAATAGCATAATCACCAACAATCTCAACTACCTCACCACATATGAACCCATATACTGGCCCACTGACACTAACAAAATCCCCAATTTACTCGACTTCTTCATAACCAAAAATATCTCGCCTAGATATGTCCAAATCAACTCCTCGGCCGAACCCTCTTCCGACCACTCCCCCGTAATAGCAACAGTCGGTTCAACAATAATCGAGAACCCACCTAATGGCCTTATTCACAACCAACTCACCAACTGGCAGCTCTTTAGAGAAGTCTTTAATCACTCAACCTCTGCCTCAATCTCACTAAAAACAAAGGAAGATATCGAAACAGCGACAGAATACTTAAACACGAGCATAATAAACGCTATCCGCTCCTTAACACCTACTAAGACTTCTATCAGCAAACACGAATATCCCCATTACATATCAAACAAAATCACAGAAAAACGAAGACTAAGAAGAGTATGACAAACCCATAGACCACCGGACGACAAACGCAAACTAAACAACGCAACCAGGGAGTTAATCAAAATTATTAAAAAATACAAAAATGACTATTTCCAAAAGTATCTCCTCAATTTGTCCCTCTCTGCCGACTCCAACTACTCACTATGGAAGGCTTCCAGGAAACTCACGCGTCCCCCCCAAATAATTCCACCAATTCGCTGTCCGCAAGGCGGATGGGCACGAAGCCTTATAGAAAAAGCCAACCTCTTCGTCAACTACCTATCCAACATTTGCATACCTCATTCCTCCAATACCGCTCCGGAAATAACAGAATACCTGCATTCTCCCTTCCAAATGTCTCCCCCGTTAAACCTTCCACTTCTCTACAGGTTACAGAATTAATCCATCACCTGAATCCCAGGAAAGCATCGGGGCATGACCAAATAATAAAGCAATTAAGGAACTACCCGTAAAAGGGATTGCAGTCATTTCTTCAATCTTCAACGCAATTCTTCAGCTTGAATACTATCCCAAAACCTGGAAAACTAATTACGCTCATCCCTAAACCCGTGTAGAAGGCTTCAACCGCTTAAAGATAGTGTAGCGGCACTCGACAGCAAACTTCCCAACGGTTTCCGTCTCGTGCCTCGCTACACAAAGACTCTACCCTTCGAACGAGATGATTGCCAGATGTCGATACATTCTCACCGAATATTTACAGCGAGCCTAAGGACCCGCTATAAATCTTAGGATTCATGCAGCTAAGATTCTTTAAAGGGACAAATAGTCTTTGTCTCAATAGTCCCTACACATACCACCCACTACGGGAAATCTGCTTTTTCTCACGTACGACGCTCCTCGCTAGCAACTTTCTCTCAAGGGCAGTTACCATCTCTTTCCAACCACCAACTCACGATTTAGCCAATTAACAGCGACGTCCATTTCCCTCACTCTCTGAACTAACGCTTTTCTTAACGAATCCGATGATTCCGTATCCTTAGACACACCCAAACGCAGTTTTCCTCACGACACAAATTCATTCTGATCTATCGCAAGCCGCGAGGCAAGTTGGAAGACGCCTATCTGAATCGTTCGTCCGCGGTCGTACATGATAGCGAATCTGAATCTCTGGGCATCTGTGCAATCGTCTCGACTCGAACCACCGCGTAAAGTGCCGCGCCGAGTTTGAACTTGTAATCTCGAACCGATAATTGTACCGTGCTTTCACCGCGCTAGTGTATAGCACGGACACAAGCAAATAAATAGATATTGTTAAACAATACCGAGTGATTCTTCTATACCTATCACGCCCATCACCTCAATAGTGCGAAATGATGAGAGCAAATTATTGCTGTCACAGCTCGTTATATATATTTCAAATAATTAAATAGGCATACATACACTAGATATAAGTATTGCGGGGATACCCGTTAATACTGATGATTTCTGTGTATACTCGTTCGATACCGTACTATACTCTATTCGTCCGCGAACGTGTCTATTTATACTGGTCGAGGGAGAGTCGGAAAATTCGAATTTGTCCTAAACCGACGGTTGCCTGTAGCGGCAGCATTGTTTTGCCCGGAGTTTACAATACTTGTATTCTAACGGTCTTGATACTCCGGGACAAAACAACAACATGATTTGATTTGCCCTCTAAATCATGTGCCGCTACACCCGGAAAACCAATACACGAAACTAGCTCCTATCGCCCAATTAGTCCTTTTTGTTTCACCCACTGTTACGTCGCCTAAAACATCTGCATGCCAGCCCTCGCGACCGGACAGCCAGCGGCCTGCGTAACGTCACTCCGACCTTCAATAAACTTAAGGACCCAATATAGTCTTTCACTGCCACTGTATTGTATCAACAGGCGTCTTCAGTCAATCCCTTTGTCCTGAAGAATTTCTTAAGCCAAAAAATATTTTCGAAGCACATCTGGTTTTTAGAGAGGTCCTTGGGTTTATTAGGTGCGCTAAACAATACGGAGAAAGCGAACAGGCACCCATTGGGAAAAATCGAACAGCTAACTAATAAAACAATCAGATTTTTCCCATGAACAAGGGCACCTATCAACCACGATGGTAGGAGGCCTTCTACCCATCCCTTCAAGCATCAGCGTAGGGCATAACCAATCGACATCGCGGATCGTTACCCTTACTTTTCTTAACGAAAAGTGTGAGCAACGAATCCGCTTTCGTCATGCAAAAGGGCACACCCACACCGAACTTTCTTCCGTCTGAACGCAAGAGCGACCAATTAGTCAAAATTCTAACGCCTAACGTCTAACTCTGAACAGAACGACAACGGAGCGTAATTCAAGTCGGTCCGCGACATTGTCAAACATTCGCTTATTCTATTAAGTGTCATACCGTGCTACGTCCACTAAGAGACTAAATTCAATTGTAAGAGCCTTGCTCTATATTGTACACATCTATATTATTTGCGTGCGGTAAAGTTGTTTATTGTTTATATCTATTCAATCGTGTAGATTAACTGTTGGAAATATACATTATTATAACTCTGTGACTCCCAGTGTTATACCGCAACAACTACCCCGATTATTCTAACCGGAATACGGGGATCGAACTATTCGTGGTGACGATTATTCTAATCGTAACGGGAATTTACGACTCCCGTTGACGCGTATTCTAACGACCGCGTCTCCCCGCGATAGCTCGAATATACATCCACTTTGTCAAAACTGTTCAAGAAGTTGCTAACGAATCGACTCCTTCGTTTCCAAAAGGATCAGAAAACACTGCCAGATCATCAATTCGGTTTTCGTAAGCAACATTGCACAATAGAACAAATCCACTGAATAACACACAATATCAACCAAACCCTCGAAGAGAAAAAATACTGCTCAGCGGTATTCCTTGATATTCAACAGGCATTCAACAAAGTATGGCATGAAGGGCTTCTTTAAGAAGTTAAAAAAATCCTACCACACACTTACTACTCCATCCTAAAGTCCTACCTAACCAAAAGACAATTCATGGTTAAATACGCAGACGCCATTACCACAACATTCCCAATAGAAGCGGGAATACCCTAAGGTAGTGCCCTCGGACCCCTGCTACATTGCCGTTTTTCCAATACCAACAGAAATTACTATAGCAACATTTGCCGACGACATAGCACTATTAGCGCCCCACGCCAACCCGATAATTGCCTCATCCACTCTCCAGCGAGCTCTCGACTCTATGGAAAAGTGGTTCCATAAATGGGGCTTCAAAATTAATGAAAAAAAATACACACATGTAACCTTCACGCTGCGAAAACAAATCTGCCCACAGGTGTGTATTAAAAATATAACGTGTCCTAACAAGGACACAGTCAGATACCTGGGCATGACTCTGGACAGGAGATTAACATGGAAACAACACATCATAGACAAATCGAAGCAACTCAGAGACAAACTCAAAAAATTTTATTGGCTCATTGGTCGTCGCTGCAACCTAAGCATGCAGAACAAAATTACGCTCTATAAGACCGTAACAAAACCTCTCTGGACCTACGAAATCCAACTATGGGGAACAGCAAGTAACTCCAACATTGAAATACTCCAACGCTTCCAATCGAAAACGCTAAGATCCCTATTAAATGCACCCTGGTATATTACCAACGAAACAATCCACCGCGACCTCAAGATACCTACAGTCAAAGATGAAATACACAAATCCAGAAACAGATACAACGCAAGAGTTAACAACCACCACAACCCATTAGTCACCCAACTACTTGACACAACGGACCAGATCCGCAGACTAAAAAGAAAATACCCTTTAGATTAAGTCCTTGGGGTGGGACGCGGCTCAGGCGCGGAGGTGGCGGAGGGATTGGATCCGACGAGAAATGCCGTTGTTGTTCTTCCTCTCCGGCCGCTGCGGGGGCGCTCGGCAAGCGGCCCTACCGGAGGATCACAGGGACCGCAGAGGGTACCGCCTTAGACGCCAACGTTCTCTACGACGACACGGGACGCCGTACGCGGCGGGGGGAAACATCCGCGGGGGATTCGAACTCCGCATGGCTGTCGGCTCCCGGAAAAAGGAAGAAGAGAGGTGCGAGGCGCGGGGCGAACACCGACACAGACACCGGCAACGACAAGGCCGCTATTGTGGCAGCCGCCGCCGTTACCAACCGCGGCGGTGCCGACGGCAGCGACGTGACGCGAAGCGACGGGACGGGGACCGGACCGATCATGGAGCATGAGACCAGGGAGAGCGCAAAACCGCCCCACGGTCAGGAGGAAGAGGAAGGCGCATACCTGTGGAATCGGGTGCGCCTTTTGGAAAGGGAAGTCAGCCGTCTCCGGGAGACGGAGGAAAGGCTGACCAAGGAGCGCGCGGAGAGGACGGCCAAGGGCCCTCACAGCGAAAGCGAGGGACAAAAGGGGGGATCACATCTGCGAGGGGGACGAAAGAAAAAGCCCTCGGGGACCCAACGGGAACGATTATAGGTTCGCCACCCCCGCCACCCCGCGCCACTGGTCAGCGTCGCGCTGCTCTCGCTGTCCCGACGGGCTGGGGGGTAGCACCATCAGTAAGGGAGCGGACGACCCGAGACCCAGTGGCCCGGGACCTCGGGACCCGCTAGAGGATCTCAAGATCCTGCTCCTCCGCAGGTTGGTGGAGTGGTGGCGGGAAATAAAGCCAGCGGGAGCGATCCTCCGGACTACGGATGTTACCGCCGCCGCAAGAACCATGCAAGCACGGTCACGGGTGACCAGAGACACCTCGCGGTCGACCATCGAGTCGTCGGCTGACGAGGCAAGATTCACGACCGTCACAGGGGAGGAAGAGGGAGAGCTAGGCGAAAGAACAGAAAGCCAGCAGCGCAACCTCTCCCAACGGGCCAGGCGCCGACCGAGGGCGCAAGATTCGGGGGGCGAGTACCGCCGTCTCTGTCGTCATCGACGCTGCGAACAGGGGTCTCGGCACGCGGGGCGACGGCCGGCAATGGCGGGTCGGGGATAAAGATGAGGACTTTCGCGGAGGTGGCCGCTCGGCCCCCGGTGCGTCCCCGCGCGGGGCGAGAATCCATGCGGGGAGCGGGAGGTGGTGACGGAGCGCGGACTGCCACGAAAGGGAAGGGACGTACCGTCGGTGGACGGGACACGCTCGAAGAGAGAGTAATCGGCCTTCCCCGACCCCCACGATGTGCCGCGGTATTGCTCACCGCGAGGGATGGCTCGGGCTTCACGTACAGGGAGGCGATGTCAATAGTGAGGAGGGAAATTAAGCTCTCCGAACTTGACTCCAAGGAGCCGAGACTCAGGAAGGCAGTCACGGGGGCGATGCTGTTCGAGGTATCACAGGCCATGACGCTGGGAGTAAAGCATCCCGACTGGCCGAACGGATGTTGGCCACGCTGAAGGAATTACCCGTCAAGGTGACCGTGCCGCGCAGGACAGCCGAATTAAGAATGACCGGACTGGACGACTCGGTCACCCCGGAGGAGGTGGCGGCCGCCGTTGTCGAGGCCGAGGACTGCCGCGCCGATGAGGTCAGTGTGGGACCCATACGCTACGCTCCTCGGGGCCTCGGGTCGGTGTGGCTACGCTGCCCATTGACAGCGGCCAGAAAAATCAACAGAGAAGGGGAAGCCCGATCGGGAGTTAAGATAAATATAGGTTGGTCAACGGCGAGGGCTACTCCTCTCCCGGCGCGTCAGCTCCAGTGCTTCAGGTGCATGGAGCCGGGTCACGTGCGCAGGGACTGTATGTCGGCGGTCGACCGGTCGGAGCGCTGCTATCGATGCTGGGCAGAAGGACATCGTGGCAGGGACTGCTCGGAGCGAGTACCTAGGTGTCCGGTGTGCACGGACCTGGGATTGCAGGCATCACATCGCATGGGGTCGCCGGCATGCAAACCGCCGGTCCGTAAAAAGAGGGCCACACAGGGGACAAGGACCGTTCCAGGCGATGGCGGGGACGCTGCAACGAGGAAGAAAACGACACCGCCGCCTATTGGCCCCGGGAAGGCCAGAAAAGAGGATGGAGAAGTCGGATGCACCGAACGCGAGGGGAACGGCCTGGAGGAGGCTATGGAAACGGAGTTTTCCCCTACGTAAGCGGAAGAAGAGGAGGACAACTGCTCCTGCAGTGAAACCCGAACCGCGCCAGCCGGGCCGAGGACTTATTGTTCCAGAGCCTGGTGGAGCGGCGGATTGGTCTGGCAGCGGTGGCCGAGCCATACAGCTTCCCCGACGCGTCACGGAGTGGTGGGGACCTAATCGGCTCGGTTGCCATATTCTGGAACGTCAGGGCATGAAGCTCTTTCTGGTCGGTAATCGAGCGGGGACGGGGATTCGCGGCCGCGAAATGGGGCGACCTAGCCGTGGTGGCAGTATACGTGTGACCCAATATCAGCCGAACGGAGTACGCTTCCTTCATGGACGAGCTCGCGGCTTGCGTGAGACGCCTGGGCGCCTGTCCGTCACTGGTCCTCGGGGAATTCAACGCTTTCTCAACGGCGTGGGGCTCCCGTGGGTCCAACGGAAGGGGGCGCGACGTTCAGGACTTGGCGGCTGCGCTCGACCTCCGGCTTATGAACCGAGGGTCGACCGGCACGTGTGTGGCGAGGCGGGGAGAGTCCATAGTGGACCCCACGTGGGCAAGCCCAGCCGCTTCCCGCCGTGTTTCCGGATGGGGCGTGTCCCCAGAGGAGACCCTCTCGGACCACCTCTACATTTTGGCGGAGGCGGCGGTTAGGGGTGCGATGGGCGATCCTTCGCTCGATGCGAGCGGACCAACTGGCCCACCGGGAAGGAGAAGAAGACTCCCGCGACGAGGACTTCATGGCAGCGGCCGCTATAGCTGTCGCCTGGTCGGAAGAATCTCCGATCGATGAGGACGCGGAGGCGGGAGCGACCCGGCTGAGGCGCGACTTGCATGCGATCTACGATTCATGTATGCCGTGGTCCGGAGCCACGCGCCGTGCCGGCGCGGTGTACTGGTGGTCTCGGTGGCTTCCGCACCATTTCGGCGGCAGCAGCGGTGGTGCTAGCCGGGTTCCCTCCGCTCGAACTGCAGACACTGAGGTGTCGCGAAATTTACCTCCACACGCGGGGTCTGTCGGACGGGGTCGAGCCGGTGGGTGACGACGTTGAGGATCGTGCTCGACGGGCCCTGCTCGACAGATGGCGTGTCAGCCTCGACATAAGGGCGGGCGCGTCGGGGCTGAAGGTTCCCGAGACCGTCCATCCAAACTGGGACGTTTGGTTGGATGGGGCCGGGCTTCCCCCCTGACTTACAGGGTGACGCAGGTACTCACCGGGCACGGGTGCTTTGGCGAATACTTGCACCGAATCAGGAAGGAAGCGACCCCGCGTTGCAACCACTGCGATGCGAGCGTGGACTCGGCGCAGCACACGTTAGAGTTCTGTCCGGTGTGGGCGCGGCTGTGCCGCGATCTCATCGCGGAAATCGGGTGAGATCTCTCGCCACAGGCGATTCTCGCGGCACTGTTGGCGAGCGAGAGAGGGAGGAGGGCCGTGACCTTCTTTGAGCTCGTTATGCTTCGGAAGGAGGCAATGGGAAAGAGTGAGGGTGCGGAGTTCCCACCCCGAGAGGATCGATCGGCGGGGGCGCGGCAGACGCCGCGGACACGCTTGGACAAGGCGCTCCAGGGCCGCCGCTTCCCCCGGTGGGGGTCAAAGTTAGGTGCCGATAGATCAGCGCCTCGGGACCGCCAGGCAGTCCGGTAGGGGAACCCGACTGCCTTGTACGGCGGCTCCGGAGACGATGTATTTTGTGCGCGGGAGGGGCCTGGTGTGTCTCTTGCAGCGGTTCCCGGGCCTCTTTTGATCGCAGCCGGGTCGGTCATCGTGGAGGTTTTAGTCGGTTGGAGTCCGGCACTACCCCCTCCCCCAGAAGTGGCCTGGTGTCCGCACGGATTTCCTCCACATAAAAAAAAAGGTATTTGACATGCTGTGTTTGTGTTATATGCGTGCCGCTCAGGAGGATGTTTGGTGGTATCTTTTTTCGTAGAGTGAATGAAATATGGTTGCACTTAGTGGGGTTTGCTTTTGTTTGTTTTTCTTGTAGTCACTTTTCTATTTTTGTGACGTGTTCTTGTAGTAATTTGACTGCCGTTTCAGGGTTAGTATGCCTGACTAGTATAGCTGTGTCGTCCACGAATGTCAGTATTGTGCTACTGGTAGTTGTTGGTATGTTCACCGTGTATTAGGTTATCCCGTAAGTTCGTGCCGACTTTTGTACATACATTTCATGTGTCAATTTATAAGGGACCAATGCACTTGAAAAATGGGAAGAAGTTGTACTACGAGAGGGGGATTACATTTTTTTGAAAAGATATAGAATGGATTCGGAAATACAAATAATTCCCTTTATTTAGCACACAACAGTTATACATATATCTTATACTCTAAAGACCTCGAAATCCTACTCGCACGCACGCTTGTTGTCAACCGACTCTTCCAGATACTTCTAACGACTGCTCTTGTCTTTTGTCTCAACCAAGACCCGGACGTCCTCTGACGCTTACACACACATTCACATGTGCAGTGTATATGTATCATATTCCCAACACGCCTCCTTACATTTAGACTGTACACTTAATCGTATTTACATGCTTTGACGAATTACGTAACAGAAACTTTAACACTTATTTATTTACATTTCTCTTAGTTTACATTCATCCATGACCTAAACCTTTCGAATTTCTCTCTACACAGTGCCTTCGTAAAAATATCCGCAGTATTTTCGTCTGTACTTACTTTAAGTATGTTTATCTTGTTCTCCTTTAAGCACTCGTGAACGTAGTGGTAATGAACTTCAATGTGTTTAGAATTTTTTGTAAAATTTCCATGCTTTGCTATACTTACCACTTCAGAGTTATCCTCATAAATTTGTACATTTGTACATTTTTATCATCTAGATTTACATTGAAGATTTTCATAATTTCCCTAATAGACATTAATTCACTCACCGCTTCCGATAGAGCTACATACTCTGCATACGTCGAGGCTTTTGTCACATACTTTTGTTTTTTAGACTTCCAACCGATTACATCTCCATACAATCTAATTACATATCCAGAGTCAATTTCCTATCTAAATGATCTCCTGCCCAATCAGCGTCCACATAGCAATCTATCTTTTCACATTTTTCATTCCTTTTATAATCTAATCTTAAATCTCTAGTTCGGTACAAATATTTCAATATTCGCAAAGCATATTTAAAATGTGTCTCATTACAACAATCTTGAAATCTACTCAAATAATTCACACTATAACTTATATCGGGTCTGGTATTTACACTAATATACAACAATGCGCCAATTAAATTTTTGTATCCAATATCCTCTCTATTTATCTCAGCTTTTTCAATTTTTAACTTGGTCTCCATAGGTGTACAGTACAATTTGCTATATCACCATAGGATATGTATTGGGCAGAGGTCCATTTTTCTTTAGAGTGCTTTCTATTTTGCCATTAAAATCTATAATGTAGTAAAATGTTTTCTCTACTTTTCGTTCCTGTTTCGCTTTAGCTGATCTTCGGCGACATTGAACAACTTTGCATAAGTTACCACACCGATGAAACTTTACTCGAGATTGTAACTAGTGAAGTTCTCTTTGGAATTCCTCTAATTCCTCTGTACTTTTCTTTTCTTCTTTTTCATTCAAACGATCCATCTTAACATACTTCAAATTAAATTCGATAGGAGCTTCGGTTTAAATTTCAAAATCCAGGTTATTGGCAGAATTTGTAAAATTGTACTTCTTCTGTCACAAAGACGCTTCATGTTTCCATAAAGAGAATTTGTTTTAGCGCAGTCACTGCTGATTGATTATCGCGGTGAAAACAGGATGCAAAAGCATAATCCGACAAATACGTCGTTATTTTCTAGTTGATGGTTAAACAAAAACGTAGCTTCAATCTCCTAATTAACGTTGCTTGTACAAAACGTTTCGAATCAAAGTGCTGTATACAATGGTACCAGTACACCTGTTCTGTCGCGCAACACATCTGCACGCCATCCCGCGCGGCTTGCCAACCACCGGTCTACCTGCCGTCCTTCTAACACTCCATAGGCCCAAGGACCCACTATAAAGTTGCAATTCTAGCTGCATTGTTCGCACACATGGTCTAAGCACATCCGTTTGCCAGAAGAGACTTTCTAATTCCAGAAGTATTTTCGGCCGGTTTTTAGAATTATGTGCTCTTAAGAATTACGAAGAAAGCGGAAATATACCTAACGAAAAATCTGAGTTTCCCTGTAAACAATGTCGCCTAGGACCCAAGTTGGTAGGAGGTTTCTTCCTCCTCTCTTCCTTCCTAACATTGGTCCCAACCAATCGACATCGCGGATTATTGCCCTCACTCTACTAACTAAAAATGTAAGCAACGAATCCGCGTTCTTCGTTCAAAGGGCACACCCATACCAAGCTTTCCTCCTTATTCACATTAGAATAAGCTTCAGAGTTTTCCATCGTCTCTCACGGTGACTAGAGTTCCTGCATTCCCTATAACTCTCACCGTTCCTATATCTCTCAAATTTTCCTACCACAGTCAAAGATCTAACGCCTAACTTCTAACATTAAGTCTCATACCGTTCTAAGTTATTCAGTGTTTATATCTATTCAATCGTGTATACTAAGTTGGAAATATAAATTTTAACTCTGTGAGCCACAGTGTTATCATACCTGAATCACCCCTATTATCTTAATCGAAATACGGGGATCGAACTATTCGTGGTGTCGATCATTCTAATCGTAACGGGAATTTACGACTCCCGTTGGCGCGTATTCTAACGACCGCGTCTCCCCGCGATAGCTCGAAAATACAACACCCTATTTCGAGTCCCGAGTATATAGACATATTTTAACTTCATGTCGCGTCTTTTAATTAAGGCGAGTCGTACACAACATTTCGAATGCGAGTGTTGGTTCGTACAGCAACAAAGGTTGTACGAATGTCGTAGTTTACACGGAGAAAGAGTTTACATTATTTTCTGGAAAACGTAATTTACTAAAGAATACCTACACTTTTAAAAACAGTACATATCGTACTACTAAAATCTACAAATTTCCCGAACAATCTATTAAGTTTACCAGCTTTCTAATTTTTAGAAAATACAAACGTTGGCTTTTATAATTGCTCAACTGTTCGTTTCGTTGTACGACAGAAGCGGTGAAAGCTCATGAAAGTAGTTCGTTTTCCCGCTGTGGAACAACCAATTTATTTGATTACGCGCTGCAACTATTCTTTGATATGAACGTCAATTCTTATTTTTTTATAGAAATTCTAATACGACAATTTTCATTCGCGCTTTCATAGCGATACATATTGTTACGTCGCGTGAAAAGGCCCGCGCGACGTCCTTCATTGTCTGACCGTCAAGTCCCAAGCATAATTAGAGAGACCCTCAATAAACCTAAGGCCCCACCATAAATCGAGTCTTATTAGCTTGCAAGAACCTTTAATCCTGCAAGTATTTTCGGTTTATAGCTGGTACATAACGGTCCTTAGGTATATTGTACGTTCTTACAAATTACGTAGAAAGCAGGTAGTTATCTAATGAAAAAATCCGAATAGTTGCCTAACGGAAAAGCTGGTTTTTCCCATAAAACAATGTTGCCCATGAGCCACGTTGATAGGAGGCTTTTTCCTCCTATCTTCATTTCTAACGTTGGTCATAACCAATCGGTATCGCGGATCGTTACCCTTACTTTCCTAACTAAAAGTGTGAACGACGAATCCGCGTTCTTAGTTCAAAGGATACACCCTTACCGAGCTTTCCTCCGTAATCATATAAGAACGAAATCTACTGCTTCTGCGACAACAGGAGGGTCAACTCAACTTCTACATCCCTCTAGACTTGCACTCATCACTACAGAGCAGTCACCTCATCTATACTGCTTCAACTGCTTCTGCGAGAACAGGAGGGTCGACTCAACTTTTACATCCCTCTAGACTTGCTCTCATCACTACAGAGCAGTCACATCGTCTGTACTGCTTCTACTGCTTCTAACGCCATCAAGAGGGTCAACTATACTTGTTCTCGAACCTATAGAACAATCAATTTATTCTCTAAACTACAGAGCAGTCACTATATCCCTCTAGTCTTGTCAATTTATTCTTGGAACGACAGAACAGTCTATCATCGGAAGTTTATATCAACTGAACATTCAAGCAGTTCTAGCTCAGTTCGAATACTCCCTACCTCAAGACATCTTCGAAGACCACCTATCTACCCGTACTCAATCTCGAATCTTCAGATCAGTCACCATCTACACAGATTCTCTTATCTACAAGTAATCCTTTTCTTCATCACCTGTATCTTAAGCAACGGCGTAAACTCATCAGTGTAAAGTCGTGGGAAATATATATTTTATAACCCTGCTAATCGCAGCGTTATAACAACTCAACCACCCCTATTATCTCAATGGAAATCAGGGGATCGATCTATTCGCGGCGTCGATTATTTTAATCGTAACGGGAATTTACGACTCCGGTTGACGTGTTCCCTCGCGATTGCGTCCCCCGCGATTGGTCGAAATTACACATATCGTTCTTGGTCTCATATTCCTCTCGATTATCGTGTTGGGCGACCGGCACTGTGATGGAAATTGAAATATAAATTTACTGAACATTTAACGTAATAGTTTAATTGCACATTACAAAGCATTATCGTTCCCGTACAATTATCATTCGAACGTCATTAATCGATAACTGGGTAAGTAAATATATCATCTCATAACGAAAATTGTAATTACGATCCATATTTAAATTAGTCATCTGTCAAATATGAAACTTATCATATAATCATTCCACGTGTGATAAACGAAATGAATTCTTTTTAATCTCAATATCAGATTTACTAATAGGTTTGTTCATTTTTTAACGAATGTTATAAATATTATATCGAGCGGACGTTTAATCGAATAATTGTAGCGAGTAAAATTGCAATAGAAGAAAAATGACCAATATCAGACCAATTAAGAAAAGAAATTACAACATTTACTTACCCTCGCTTCATTTATTTTCTAACTTTTTCAAACATTTAGGCTGACCGAAAACAATTTATGAAATATGAAGATCAGCAAACGCACATGCCAAACGAAAAACTCTCTTTAACAACAAATTTTACAATAATGAAATAATGAAATAGGGTAATGATCAACGTACTTGGTAAAATACACACACGCGCACGTACGCGCGCACCACACACACACACACGCGCGCACGCATGTAAAAACACATAAATATAACGCGTTCAAAGAAAAGCAGACAAATTTATTACTCGATCTATCATAATTTTCATTAAGCTGTTTCAAGCGGCACTTAGTAAACGATACGATAACGCGATTATATCTCTTTATCTCTTATGACAAGAACAAAACGATGTATATTAAATAAAGTTAGAGACAGTATGGAATATCTAATTCACTCGTTTCTGGCTGGTCGTCTAGCTTAGAATGCTTGACATATTCTGGCTCAACAAACTGAGACCATCCCAAACAATGAACAGGAAGCGCCTAAGGCTGACACTCAATTACCCAAAAGTTATCCAATTATCCAAAATTATCCAAAGAATCACGAACACATGCGAAAAGTCTGATCCGATGTATCGCGGTCGTGCGCCTCGTCAGCGGGGAAATCGTGCGAATGAACATGTAGCTTATGTGCATGGAAATGTGATTCGTAGTTGAAGCCTTCGTTACAAGTATCGCATTTGTAAGGATACAATTTCCATGATACATCCGAATAATACTCCAACTTGTTGTGATGATAAAACTTGTACATTCCTTGAAACAACTTACCACATATTGCGCATAAAAAATCATTGCCCTTGTAATAATACATGTTATGCTCGACTAAACGTTCGTAAGATTCAAACAACAAATGGCATATATTACAGATTGGTTTATCTTTTACAACGCAATCGGAATTCAGCTCCAGTCTAGAATCCTGCCCAATATGCAAGTGTCGTTCGTGAATTTGAAGATTTGATTTCTTAACAAATCCTTGATTACAAAACTTGCAAAAGAATTTATAGTTCACCGAGCACGAAGGCGTATGAGTAGCAAGTATGTGAAACTGTAATAATCTTTTAGTGGAAAACATCGTGTTACAAACGTTACACTTTTCTGTGGCTGTTTGGCAATAGGTGCGCACATGTATGCACAAATTTTTAAATTTTTGGAATTGTGTTCCACAAGTAGTGCAAGGAAACTTTGTTCTGTTCATCTTGCCCGCTTGGTGACCCTTTACGCATGTAATCCCTTTAAGCAACCTTTTGTTCTTTGCAGCTGTATCGAATGACGAAGAGAAAGTATCATCCGTAATAAGCGTGCTCGGAGCCAAGTAATTTTCGAAAGATCTTGTCGTCTCACCCGAAACATCCAACATTTGTTCAAAATCAGGTGACTGTACTATGCCGAGTTCCATGTCACTTGGTTCTTTCAAGGACCGAGACAAATGGTTTACACGTTGTTTATTTATTAAAATTTTCATTCGACGACATACATTCTCATGTTGTTTCAAACATGAGTATAGCCAAAATCGTTTGCGACAACCTTTGCATTTGTGTTGTTTCTTGGATGCATTGCAATTTATTTCAACATCAACCGGTGGCGCGTCCTTTTTTGATCTTATGGTCTTCAAACAATGCAAAATCATGTGCCGCTTCAACAATGCCGATGTGTCAAACTTCTCATAACACACGCAACATTCCCTTCGTTTAAATATAATATGCCGACGTAGATAGTGAGTTAGTAACTTATTTATAGACGTGTAACGCGCGTTGCATATGCTCGACATGTAAATCGTATGGAACAATTTCATATGCTCGCGCAGGTTCTCTTTCAAAGAAAACGATTTCTGACAAATATGACATTGAAATATTTTCTGCTGATTGACCTTAAAGTTCTTCTGAAATTCAAACAATTCTTGTTGAGGTACGATTAATCTATCAGCGAAAGATTTTACAAATTCATTGAATCGCTTTGACGCAATCGTGTCAGCTTTCAAAGGCAAGTTACATGTCGAGCTTGTTTCACGAAAACTTTTAAATTCTTCTTTCACATTTTTCGATACTGCTTGTTTAAAAGCGTCTTCGTTTTCGTCTTCGTCTTTGTTTGACACGAAACTAGTAGGCTCCAAGAATTTGTCGCATTTCTCTAAACGGACCACACATTCTTTATACTTAGCTTCAGGTGCAGATCTTCTACTTTGGTTAAATATATAAGGGGACTTGTTTCTTTTAAAAGATTGTCTTGATCTTCCGAAGGTCTCAAATTCCAATAAATCGCAAAAATCATATAAAGAAGAAGAACATCTTTTCACTGGCCTAAGGTTGTAAGACATATTGTGCGAAGTATTAGAGCTTTCAGATTCAGCTTTCATTTCGTTCCTTAATGAAGATATCATCGTTTTTAAATTCACATGAATTTGAACAAATGGTCTTTTCCTAACAGGAGATTCTGTTCGCTTAACAGAAGTAGACATCTGAATAACTTCTGCAGCTGTTGATGTCTTGTTACCAAATGTCTCAAGTGTTGGAGTTGGAATAATAGTCGCAGTAACAGGAATATTCTCCGCATCGATAACTTTTTCCGGGCTAACCCATTTGTCATTCAGTTTGTCTTTGTACAGCGATATGAAGTCTGTAAGGACAGTCTGCTTCATCCTTTTCGAAGGAGTGCCATACGAATCGTTTAACCATTTCGGATGCGTAGACTTGATCTTGCTGCTGGAACCCTTGGTGAGTGTATTGTTTGAACTATTAGATAGTTTCAAAGATATATTTATTGAGCTATTTACGTTTTCTTGGCAGGAACTGTGTAAAGTATTTGATTCTGCCATGACTATACCATCCGAATTATTCGACTTTCCTAACGATTCAGGAGATGTTTTCATAATTTTGCTTTCACCAGAAAATATCGCGTTTCCGTGCGCATGGAATAAATGAGATTGGACATGCCTTTTATAAGAAAACTTTCGATTACAAAAATTACATTTATATCCAGACAATTTTTTCATACAACATCGCCTCTTTAAATGACGTATCAACGAAATATGCATAGTGAAGATCGCATTGCAATTATTACACTTAAATACATTACAGCTATATAATTTATTATGCAGTTCCAATAAATCTTTAGTTCGAAAAGTTAACAAACAAACATTGCAACTTATTCTTTTGTTTGAAGGTACTTTATGTTTACTTTTTCGTTTATCAGGATCCAATTTATTTTCTAAATACGTACTTCCTTGAGGAAACGCGGATTCTTCATTTTTACAATAAACGATATTCGAAGATTCACCTTTAAACGTCGCTGTTTCATTCTTATTCCCTGTATTCGTATCAACTGGCGACAAATCATCGCAGATCTCTGGATCAATTGGCTCTTCCTTTATCCTTATTGCATATTCAGAAGGCTGAAAAAAATATACAAACCTAATGTAACATCCTAAGAAACGAAAAATCTATGAAACAGTCCTAGTTTAGTAATTGAAGACAACCTGCCATAAATATCATGGGTAGGATAGAAAACTACGTATAGAGCTACAGAACTAGATACTGGAAAGAACGGTTTATGGCGCCATGTTTATGAGTTAGCCAGGTTCTACCATTAAAAACATGAAACACATAACTGCACAAGTCCAGAATACTACATACATAACAAGAGAGATGTAAATTTTGTGTAACAAATTTTACGACTCCATTAGAATTACTAAGAAACTTTTCCTCAACTCCTAACAATTACCATAGGACAGGGCCGATCGATATTTTCAAATTATCATGTAGTGAAGTCGACTATATTCAACTCCCAACTATATTCAAATGTAAGAAAAATCAGATTCGCAAACAATAATTTTAGCATGGTTGTTTAACGTTATTTCATGAATGTATTCTTCCAGGTAAGAATTTAGTACAAAGCAACGAACAGTCCTTCTATATGTTTAACAAATTGTATATTATAAATGAGAAATAACATGTACGACAGAGTAACAAACACCATGCAAAACTCTAAAAATTCCATATCATTTGAAAATGTAAAAACACAACTCAAAATGTTTACAAAAATCACCATGAATTGTTTAAAATAGAAATATTTGTATCCATTTCGATGGAAAATATTGTAGAATCAATTGAGATTAATAACCGGTGTGAGAAACAGTTAATGGTAATACCTGGTCAAACAGAAGGAAAACGTGACAGTGAACGGTGCTTACATACGCCGAAACACTGATGCGATGAACGCATCAACGTTTTCTGTTCTTTTATGATATATATTGGCTTGCATCGATGCAGAAAGTAATATATTTTCTCAATTGGTAAGCAAAGCCATTGGGTATATATTAAGTATATATTGATATACTGATGTCATTTCATGAGACTTTGGAGTCGATGCGTAGCGTCATTACAATACGTTTCAGCTTGTACAGGTTGCTAAACGAATTTTCCACGCTAGACTATACGAGAACTACTGTCCCAATGCTGTTCGGGCAGTAAGGGACATATGCAAAATTCCTCCCTTTCGCTATGTTGCCAATTTGTATAAGAATATGTATACACACAGGCGCACGCATACGCACACTAATGCAAACGTGTATCTGTGCCTTGTTATAACTGTGTGCGAAAAAATTTTGTGTGCAGCAATATTTTTCATAACGCATGCACGAATTTAAACGTAGGCATTAGTTCGGTCAAAATAGATATTTCAAATAACAAAAATTCCGACAGAGCTAAATTTTGGCAAAGACTTTGGGTACACCAATAGAAATAAAGTGCCAAAAGTCCCCATTGATTCCATGGGTGCTAAAAATGTTATTCGAGGTAAAAATCAAAATTTTCGGATTTTTTAAATTTTTCTTGAAAACGGTAAGTCTTATCGAAAATATAGCTCAGATAAAAATTGTAGATCATAAAATTATCTACAAAAATTTTTCTTATACTTTTTTCCCTAAGAATCACCATTCCTAAGATATCGTCATTCTAAAAGTTGAAGGAGTTACATTCTACATGATATGCACACATTACTACACCACCTATGGGGTAATATACTTGGCCCCTTTTTTTAACGTGGTTTTCCCGGTAAGCCTATTCCACGATCTGCTATGACGGAGTTTTATGGCTAATATTTGTGCAAACTAACTTCAAATGCTCCAAATTATGACGTTTGTTTTTAAGAATGACTTGCTCCAAAAAATATGACTATGAATCCGGGATATCGGTGTATATTCTCGAACATTCTACTCGGTGGGGGGTACATAATATTATCAAACACACAAGATTATCCTCACGAATAATTGCTGTCGCGGCTTTCAACATTTTTAACCGTTCTTCTTTTTCATTCAAGTTTTTTTTTTTTATCGGACCAGGCTTGACTTAAAATTTCTTGGTAATTGTCGACGAAACAAATGAATGTTAATTTTCCCGGCTTTTCTGTAATAATAATTTTACTACCATACTTTACTTTCAATTGTATTTTTATAGTTCTGTTATCTAAAGCTAGATTTTTACTAACATTCTTTAGTTCATCCAATGTAAACTGGCAATTATTACTACTTTCTATAAACTTATAAATTTTGATACGTCATCAGAACGAACCTGAATTACTGTCAAAACGGATTCTTTGAATGAAAGTGTAGCAAGTCGGATTCACTTACTCATGCTCTAGTATGAGATGGACTTACTTTTGATGTACTAACTTGTCCATCCTCATGTTGTCTTTTGATAGCAGCAATTGAACTTTTCCAGATGTATGATTTTCGGCAATCCACGTGAACTGTTACAGACTTTTCACTTCTCAGATAATCAACAAACTCATCACCTCTTTTGATACTTGCATCGATCAAAGTTTTCATTCCACGACTAACTGTAACTTTTTCACCTTCCGTCAAAAGTTTATTGCAAATAAAGCACAATTGTGACATTTTTTTAAAATATTAATGGATACAAACTGAAATAGTAGACGCTAGCAATAAATACATGTATTCAATCGAAAGAAACGTTCAACACTAAAAGTATTTCACTTAAGCCACTTCAGAAAAGCAGGTATATGAGCGTCACCACGTGGACAATAGAGTAGGCAGATGTTGATCAAGGCCGTGTAGGTATATAGAAGGGACTGGCTAAGGGACTGAGTTTCTTTTGAGTATATATTCTCAGAATTGTATGGTTTAAATATATAAGAGATACAAATAGGCATTTTTACTTATATTAAGTGCCTGACTATGTATATGTCGGAGAGTCAGTAGGATTGGAGGTGTGGGCAGGCAACGAATCTTCACCAGTAGTAGCCATTGTCGAGGTGTGATCCAGAGTTTATTAACACAAGTATGGAGATGTGAGACTTGACAAATAAACTGCGGCGGTTAGGTACTCGCGATGCGAATGACAATAGTCTGAGGTCCGATAACGAATACGCGGTCAACGGGACTCTTTTATTCTTTACTCGTCGGCAACGCCTAGGTGGTACTCTCAGTTAGCACGCGAAGTAAGCACTCTATCGAAATGGTACCTTAGATGAAATCGTACTCGAAGCTCTCTCGGTGACGCGGTTTAGGAAAAACTGCTCCACTCTCTAGCGGCACCAGGTCTTTTATATTCGTGGAGACAAGTCTTCGTTCGGAGAGTGAGGGAAATTGCCGTTGTTGTTAATTGATCAGTCTTTGGAAGTGTCCTTCACGGAAAAGACTGTTTGCCTATTTTCGTTAATCAAGGTTTAGGGTTTATGACGGGTCATTAGGCTGGCTGCAGATGTTTTGCGAATATGTCTCGACAACCGGCAATTGACCTACCCATAGAATAGGGTCTGCTTATGACGAGCCATGAGACAGAAACCATTAGTGTGCTTACTGTCGAGTGCCGTTACAACTATTTCTTTTTATGGAGGGCTATAGACTTTTCCATGACTTTGTTAGAAAATGTTCGTCCCTTGACCGCGGCTACGTTCGGTGACTGGTTGTCACCTCGAACCCAAACTCATTCTCATAGATTGCAGGCAATTACAATTGGGCTGAAGGACGGTGATTGTTTAACTACGGCTATGGCGGAATCCAAACTACAATATTAGGGGTCTTTCCCCGGTTTTCGACGGAAGGCTTCGGTGTCTCTCCATCTCCGACATATATATATATATATATATATGGTATTTGTGTGCATATCATGTAGAATGTAACTTCTTCAACTTTTAGAATGGTGATATCTTAGGAATGGTGATTCTTAAGAAAAAAAATATGAGGAACATTTTTGTAGATGATTTTATGATCCACAATTTTTATCTGAGCTATATTTTTTATAAAACTTATCAAGAAAAATTTAAAAAATCCGAAAATTTTTATTTTTACCTCGAATAACATTTTTAGCACTCATGGAATCAATGGGGACTTTTGGCACTTTATTTCTATTGGTGTACCCAAAGTCTCTACCAAAATTTAGCTCTGTCGGAATTTTTATTGTTTGATCACTATTTTTATGTCTAATTTAACCGGACTAACAAGGGTACACGAGCGTTAAAACGGACATACATTTCACGACCATTTCGTACGTATGTAGAAGTCACGGCATACGAGCGTTGCTTGTTTTGCAGAGTTGGCGGAAGAATTACTCACGTGCTATCAGAGCACTAGCACGCAGATGGTCGGAGCGCTAAATTTCTATTTCTCAATAATAGCGATTGTTCTTGACTGTGACATAAGCCATGCTTAACGGAACTTTCGCGACATTGTGTTGTAAAACTCCGAAAATATTTCTTTTTAATTTGAATCGAAATCGAAATGCGTTAAAAACTGTACATAATTTGATTTATATAAATGATTTATAATAAACAAATTTAAAAATCTTTGCACAAAATAAAAAAGTTTTCATTCCGATACAACTATTCGCTATAGAATAATCGCTGGATATACATAAAAAATACGTACTCATCGAACTGATAAGGAATAACTAATGATACGTTCGTGTGACCTGTTCTATTTAAGGTTATACAATACAAAACATGCCTCAGCTGAATCCAATGCCCGTACTCATATAAATACATCAGTGTAAAGGTAACGCACGTTACCAGTGATGAACGTTCCTGGTACATGTATGAGTTTCAATCTATTATACGGCAATATATTTTTTACAACATACGTTGTTTCAACTCTCGTATGCTTCGATGCTCGTATGCTTCAACGCATTAATATGATAAAAATCTTATCTGTAACATGCATTTTTTTTATGAATTCACTTGGTATCATACGAGTAAATAGATAACATTTCACGATACATCAATGATTTACATTAATATTACATAAAACACATTTATATATGTATAAATATCAATTTTATATTCCACAAGCATAGAAAAATTAATAACAAATAATAATAACACACATGGTAAATATAATCAGTATACTAAATATTAACATATTAATGGAAATCATTTGTAATTCAACATTTCCATTTTTATAAAATAAAATATATAAATGAAATTTAATTGTAAAATAATTATATTCGTATAAACTCATTACTGTGCAACGGAGCAATTAAATATTATATTTATAACAATAATAAGCAAGGTTGGATCGATGCCAGACATTCTGCATTACTTTAGTATTTTTAATCCATGTATTATTATTGTGCCATAATATATAAAGCATAGACGCAAGAAATCATAGCGCGTTGGCCAAAGTAATCTTACAATTGACAGATACATTATACAAAATTTTATGTACCATGATGGAAATTCCTTCTAATTCAACAATTAAATTTCATTTCTATTACAAATCACAAGTTTGCGTTACAACGACCAAAGAAGCAAATCTTACTTTATCATATTGAAATAGTTAAAGAAAGTGGTACATAAACATTAGCTTAATATGTTATATTAACCAAGATTTATAGAAACAAAATATATTATTCAGTACGGTCAAAGTTTTCTTATCGAATGATGTTTCAAAAGGTACTTACGTCCATTTTGTTGTCCAATTTTATATTCATGAAGATTGCATCAACGGGGCGTACGTAAACTAACACTCGAGTTATTTGCTTTATGAAATTATTATTATTATTAGACAAACTGCTCGCCTGTGCACAAAGAAAATCTATGATTAGTGAATAGTAGACTTTAATAATATCCTCAAAAAACAATTCGCATTTTCCCGAAAATATGTCATAACTGCACAATAACAATAGCAACTTGTAAATGAATATAGAAATTGTATGAAATACAGTTATCAAATATATTTAACAAAACTGTAATTATTTAATAAAAAGTCGTGAAAACAATGAAAAGCAGAAGACAATGGAAGATATTTCAGGTTAACGTGTCATACATGATCTTAAAAGTTGTTTACACTCTTTTATTATTCACTTATTATTCACTTGCATCCAGAACATGTTTCCTTTGTTAATAGTTCGCGTCAAAATAGAATGTGAAATTTTTTTATACACATATAAACATACACAGAGAGAGAAAATACCGTTTAAACTCGGACACTACCATGAGCAGTACTGTGGGCAATAAAATGGCATCCTCCACTAGTAGCAAACGTGCCGCTCAGTTCAGACAGGTTCAAATCATTATCGGTAAGGAAGTAACCTTGAAATTACATTTATGGAAAGTGTACAATAAAGAATCTTATATTATTTATAATACATCATTCTTCAGCAGTTTAATATTAGTTTCATCTAATTTTACCTAATTCATTTTATAAATTGCATTTTAATTACGAAACAGTATCATATTGTACGTTTACACGTAACGGTAAATCAAAAATTGATTCGTAGAGCTACAGCGCATGCGTGTTACTGAGTAGTTTTCTAACTAACTTCGCGTTATGTCCAATATAATATTCTTGTTCACGTTTCTATATAAACTCACGTTATATATGTATGTATATCTGTGCATCTAAGAAGCAACACCAACACACGTCAATGAATATCTGATTATTCCTGCATCATAAGTATTGTAAGCATCGCATTCGTATACACAGGTTTGTAAACTCCAGTAGAGAGGGTAATACTCTTAATATTCGGAAATGTGCTTTACAAATCAACTGTTAGTCGTGCCGCTGGCATCGATTTGTTAACACTTTTCTTTGCATTATCACTGAAGATAAAGGATATAAACTAAATAGTATTTCACTTGATACAAAAGAATGTTGTTTAAATAAAGTTAATTTTACATAATACAATAGAGTTTAGTTATAAACACGATCGTGTTGCAGACACAAGAAGCGCTGCACGGCGAAGTCTAACAAATCGATTGACGTCCCTTATTCGAGAAATATTTTCTGGCCCGTAGGAGTCTTACCCACTCTAATGGAATTCTTAAATTTGTGTATACGAACTTGGCAAATATGTGCATACATACACATGCGCCCGCGCGCGCACACACACACACACATATGTACTTACTGTTGACTCTGTCAAAGGCTTATGAGATACCACTGGTTGTTAAAATATTTGTCAAAATATCTGTTTTATACTCTAGCGTTAAGGATGAGAATCTTATTGCTCAAGAAATTAAAATGTGGTCAAAGAAATGATTATTTCAATCCGATGGACCATCAACTTCTGCGGTCGGTAAATTACCGACAACATATTTATCTGTAATATCATCTGAGATACAATGACACAGACGGAACGAAGTACAAAATAAACATTTATATCAGTATACATAGACGAGACGTAGAATAAATACGGTTGTCACACGTCTGGAGGCATTGGGAACCTTTAGCAATTGTGAAAATTTAGGGATGAACTTCCGAAAGTACGAGGCTAGCCCTATGAACTGCCTGAGCTGTGTGACGGTCCTCGGCGCGGGTAGGGAGCTTAAGGCATATACTTTACTCGGGTTGGGACGGGCTTCTCCGTTCTGGATTACGTATCCCAAATAGAGTATCGACGTCTTCAGGAAAGAGCACTTAGAAAAGTTAAACGAAAACCCGGCGTTTACAAGGGTACTTAACACGATGTCCAACCTCTCTAAGGCTTGGTCTATTGAGTCGGCAATAATTAGGACGTCATCCAAATAGACAACGACGTAGGAATACGCAAGGTCGCCCAGGGCATTGAAAATGGCCCTCTGAAAAACGGACGGTGCATTTTTCAATCCGAACGGCATCGTCACGTACTCGTACTGCCCGTCGGGTGTAACGAACGCCGTGTATTCCGCCGAATTGGGGTGTATAGGAATTTGGTGGAACCCGCTGGCCATGTCCAGGCTAATGAAATATTTCGCCGTTTGTAACCTCGCGATTTGGTCCGCGATAAGAGGTAGGGGGTACCGATCCGCGACCGTATTCTTATTTAACGCTCGAAAATCTACGCACAATCTATCCGAACCGTCCTTTTTCTTCACGAGTAGCATGGGGCTCGCGAACGGCGAATTGCTAGGTCTTATAATGTTAGCTCTGAGTAGTTCGCTGATTCGCGCTCGTACGATTCTCCGCTCTTTCTCGCTAAGTCTATAGGGGCTTCTTTGGACGGTGATGTTAGGGTCGATGAACCGTATTTCTAATTGGCCCGTATTTACGCGGGTACGTGGGAAACCCGTGATGAACGAGTTTTTGAATCTGTCGAGAATGGAAATCAATCGGTCTTTATCGTCGCCGAGTACCTCGGTGTCTACATCATTGAGATCGATCGCAGGTTCGGCGATATTATTACAGACATTAACCGTTTTCGACTTACAAATACAGAGGCTATTGCGCGTCATGTGTACGTCGAAGCCTTGGCTTAAAATTTCGCACCCAATAATAATATCGTGTTTTAAGTAATTGTCGGCAAGGACGTGAAAAATTACCTCCAGTGTAAGACCGCTGATACATACGGCGGACAGAATTTGGGTCGTACTCTTAACGCAAGTGTTCCCAATTCCTCGCATTACTACTATCTCGGTCGTTCTCTTGCCGGAAAATTTTGAGGCTACCGATTCTTTGATTAATGAGCATTCAGCTCCGGAATCAAAGCAAAACAGGAACGACTCACCCTGGTGACTTAATTTACCGGTCGGGGCCTCCACCACGCAGAAGTTAACCTGGCGCTCCTCTTTCGTAGCAGGGTTTCCTCTACGTAAGGTCGGGCAGTTGGGCGCGATGTGGCCCTCCTCGTTACACCTGTAGCAGGACACCTTCGAAGACGTGGCAGCCCGGTTTTCCCCTGGTTTTCGATTGCGTTTCTCCGCCTCCAGTCTTGTCCTCTCGCGGCACTCAGATGCTTTATGTCCGTGTCTACCGCAGTGGTAGCACTTGTATCGGGAGTCAGAAGGCTTATGCCGTTTAGCTTCGGGACCCGCGGAGGAGTTGCTTACTGAAGACACCGGCCTCTTCACAGAATCGGAGAGCACTGTCATTTCGCCTGTGAGCTGGTCCTCGGTCTTGATATCGTTTGTGAGTGCTATCCGTAGGACGCGCTGGTCCTGTGATCCTATATGAAGGAGCACGGCAGCGTTGACTATCTCGTCCTTGGTGCACCTTTCCCACCTCGCCATCAGGAAGGAACGTAAACGGCTGCTGTAATCTCCCAGGGTTTCACCCTCCAGTCGTGCTTGATTTTTTATCTTCCATAGCGCCGTGGCAGCTGTTTCTTTCCCACCAAAGCGTGTAAGGAAACGGTCTTTAAACTTTGGCCAAGAGGAAATTTGAGTAGCAGGTATCTGTGTAAGCCACTGTGCTGCCGAGCTTTCTAGAGCGGCACTCAAGGCACAAAGTAGCGCACCGCCTTGCAAAGGTTTTTCTTCCATGATCACGTCAACAGTCGCACACCATGCGGCTGGGTCGGAGCCCAAGCTTCCGGGGTTAAAACGTGGTAGCGAAAATTTTTCAAGTGCCACCCCATCCTTCTTTGTTAGTGTATGAAATATGTCACGCATGAAATCCATTTGCTGTTTCATCGTTGCTAACAGGTCCTTGTATCCCACTTCTGATGTCGGATTAGAGTCAGGATTAAGGAGATGGGCGTTTAATGGATTTTCATTAGAATTAGCCATTGTTGTGATACAACGGAGAGTTTATTAGCACAGGCTTATTAACAAGATTAAGCACTCGTAGCACTAGTGATAATGACCTTAGGTTCGAAACGAATCCGCGGTCACGGGATGGTAAACGTATGTTCTCGCACAGTTCAAGTCTAACTCTTTGTTAACTAGATGTGTGGTATTCACTGGTTGTAAGGCGGCACTGTCATTCGTCGATGAGATCGTATCAAAGAATGCCTCTCCGTCTCGACGATGTCGTCGAGGAAAACTAGATTGGGTGGGTCCAAGGATATGAGATCCTCGGATTCGTCAAAGAAAGCTTTCGTCCAAAGGAGAGGGAAATTAGCGCTATTGCTAATTGGTCGATCTCCATATCGGCGTTTTGAAAGAGATGCTGGCCGCCCTTGAGGGGAGGTTGTTGACGGGGGGCAACGCTCGTGGAGGATAGGTTTCTCCTATCTTCCCGTAGTTGCAACAAAGTCTATTTGACGGACTTCGCTTGACTAAATCTTAAGATCTATAGCGGGTCCTCACGTTAGCTAAACATACGCCACAAAGGCATGCCGACACCCGGCGATCATCTTACCCGGAGGACAAAATCTGCGTGTGGCGGGCCGCGGGATAGAAACTATTGAAGTATTTACTGCCACGTGTCGCTACGACTATTTCTTTTAAGGAGAGGTAGAGAGTTACTCTGTGCCTTTGTTAGATAAAACGTTCATCCCTTTGACCGCGGCTACGTTCGGCGACTGATTGTCGCCTCGAGCCCAAGCTCATGATAATAAATCTCGAACAATCGGAGCGGCATTTGTTTAATCCAAGTTACAGAGTTGCGGTATTCCCGCGAATCCAAGGAGGAGCTCCGGCGTTTTTTCATCTCCGACATATATATGAGATCGATATTCTAATAATAAATATAAAATTTATTAAATTGTCTGTCCTATTAGAAAATTACATCCTGAAGATATACATATATATGTGTTTAATACATTACTAAATCATACATAGACCAAGCGAAACATAACCAAAACAATGCAAATGATACACAAAATGCAACCTCAGTAAGGGCAAGCAGCCACGCGACCGGCACATTCCACTGGTATCAGTAACGAAGGCCATGGAAAGAACGTAGACGCAGCATCATCGTGCTGAATTTTCGTCTTCTTGATCATCTCACGTTTTGCTTGGTGTTAATGACATACAAGGTGCTTGAAAGAATGTAGATGTTGCAGGGGGTCGTATTTTGCTGATGCTGCGTCTGCGTTCTTTCCATGGCCTTCGTTACTGATACCAGTGGAATGTGCCGGTCGCGTGGCTGCTTGGCCTTGCTGAGGTTGCATTTTGTGTGTCCGGTGGTCGTCCTGCTGATGTCGGTGAATTGTACGAGGTGCTTGTCGAGTCTTTGCACGTGTTGTATGCTCTATTTCTTATTTTCCCCAAAGTTATTGTGAGTTCAAGGACAAGTTTTAATACGTCATTCTATAAGAGGTGGTGCGTGGTGGTAGTTTCTATTTGTTGATTTGCTTGCCGAGTTTTAGGTTCGTTTTCCTTTTTATAAAATGTTTGTTCCTAGCAATAAGTGATTTTGATATTGCTTGATGTTTGTATGATCTGTAGTGCTAATTTGTTTGTTGTATTTTCATATTTCTTTTATGAATACAGGTTATATTGTATCATGGGTACTGACATGTCTGGAGCTGTAGAGGTATGTATTAATTTGATTTGTATTGATTTCATCATATTTCATATTGTTGTCCTTTATCTTGAATTTGTGTATTTTATTTTAGTGTAAGAAAAAGAAAAGAAATAGAGGGAAGCGCAGGCCGTTCGTACCTCCTGTGGTCGAAGTTTTTAGATACAAATGCCTGCGCCAAGATCAGTTTTCCGGAGGAAATTCCTGATGAAGTGTTGGAAGCCTATCTACGCCACCATTCCTTAGGTCAGGGGGATATCTGTCCGGACGCACTCTCTTGGTGTCTAGATAGGTTTAGTGAGATGTACCCGGATGCTTCGTATATGAATTTTCAGTTTGTTTAGTAACAGTATTTTATGTGTATATGTGCCTGGTGTTGTTTGTTAAAGTGTTTCTGTATACTGAGTAACTCGTGTGACATTTGCATTGTTTTGGTTATGTATGATACATATATGTATATATATATATATTTTATTTCATAGCGTGATTCTTTTGAATTTGACTACATGATAATATTTTTATTACTATTGTGTTACACTTTATTTATTTAAATTAGTAAGTTTTGTTTTGGATGTACATATATGTTTTGTAGTTTAGGTTATGTTTTGCTTGTTCTATGTATATATAGTAATTGATTTAGTAATGTATTACACACATATATATGTATATCTTCAGGATGTAATTTTCTAATAGGACAGACAATTTAATAAATTTTACGTTTATTATTAGAATATCGATCCCATATATATGAATAATTAACTATGTTTAATAAATTTTATTAAAGAATTTCCATTTTCATTGCACTGTGTGTTTGTTTCGAGGTATACGAGTTGACACTTGCGTTGTTTGTGTATTGCGGTTATCTATGTTTTCGTTCCGGCACGTGCGAAGCGTGGGACGTGACACAAGGTTTGTTTACCTACAGCCAAGAAAGTGCTTACAGAGGCACTTCCAGTCTGGGAATTCAAAAGATACAACAGACAAGGGTACAAGATTTGTTTTCCTACAGACAAGAAAGTGCTTACATTTCAAGTCTGGAAATTCAAAAGACGCAACAGACAAGGGTACAAGATTTGTTTTCCTACAGCCACGAAGGTGCTTACAGAGGCACTTCCAGATTGGAATCCAAAAGACACGATAGACAAACAATACCCATCACACACTAACACTCGCAACTTAAAGAAAATAATAATAATAAAAGGAAATTCTTTGAAATAGTCCTTAGACTATTTCTGGTGGCAGCAACTACCATATTAATCGGACATCTCGATTAATATTTCATAAACAATCATACCATTTCAATTTTCCCCTTCCGATTAAACTCAAGATAACACAACAAAAAAAAAAAATTTTATGTGGATTTAGTCTAGACTAACAAGGAAGGCATAGCACGATCGAATCGAACATAACAGAACGTAACACAGTTCGTTGGTTATGAGAGCCAATAGAATGACTCTCGTAATTGCGCAGAAACAGTAGATGTAGGAGCAGTCGGAACAGCAGGAGCAGTGTAAGAGATGAAGGAACTCTATTCACCGTGAGAGCCGAAGAAACTCTCGAAACTGTAGTCACTTTGAGAGCCGAAGGAACTCTGAAGTTTGTTCTGATGTGATTACGGAGGAAAGCTCGGTATAGGTGTGCCCTTTGAATTAAGATCGCTGATTTGTTTCTTACATTTTTAGTTAGGAAAGTGAGGGCAATGATTGGCGATGCCGATTGGTTATGACCGATGTTGGGAAGGAATGTGGGAGGAAGAAGCCTCGTACCAACGTGATTCGTGGGCGACATTATTTATGGGAAAGACCAGCTTCTCCGTTAGGCAATTATTTCGTTTTCCCATTAGGTAACTATTTCCTTTCTCCGTAATTTGGCAGAATGTACAATAGACCGAAGGACTTTTTAAGTACCAGTAATAAACCAAAATACTTAAAGGATTAAAGCTTCCTGCCAGCTAATAATACTCCGTTCATGGTGGGACCTTGGGTTTAATGTGGGTTTCTCTAACGATGCTTGGGCCTTGACGGTCCTGCAATAAAGGACGTCGCGCGGATTATTTCACGCGACGTGATATACAGCTTGGAAATAGTAATTGTTTCAACCGTTCGCGGAAAGACGCGATCGCTAGATAACGCTTCAACGAGAGTCGTAAATTCTCGTTACGATTAAACATTCGACGTCACGAACTGATTGATCCCCTATTTCTATTACGAGAATAGAGGTGGTTAGGTTTGACTGTATATGAACAACTATACTGGGTTGGTTGATAAAAGTTTAATAAAAATAACGGAACAACAAGTTCAGTCAAAGATCAACAATTAAAAGCGAAAAATATAACAATCAAGGTTTGTTTAGCGGTTTGCATATAACGAGACCTATCGCACTTTGCAGCTTGAGACAGACGTTATGTGTTAGATTCGATTCAATGTGTAACGTTCGACGTGTCACAAGGAACTAACCGACTTTAAATGGTTTCTTTGTCTCATTTTTAAGACGACCCCCACTTTACCTAGGTCACGCCATCGTTCGCGCCTATGATCACGTATGTCTGTTCTTGCGTGAAAAGCGTAACGGACAAAATTCGACGTTTCCAGAACTCGCTGCTTGGCGACAGCTATGCGCTCGTCGATACATTGTATATGATCCGGCGGTCAGATAAAACGATTTGCCTGCGACATTGTAGGGTCGCGAGCGACGGTTAGAAAATACAGCCTGTGGTAAGCCTCGTGGCGTAACATCCTCCCCCTGTTGAGAGGGTACCGATCAAGTGATATGGTGTGGAGTCAGGTGCGTCGCTGGCGGATCTCCTTCGCTCCGTGTGGGTGGTCGGACTCGTCTGGATCTGGGTGAATGGGTAAGGGGACCAGTCTTTTGACGCCACGATCCAGGGTAGTTGATGCCGTCTGCACGGTAGCGGTCCGTATGATTCCGTCGATTCCTGGATGGACCTTGATCACGCGGCCCAAAGGCCATTGCACGGATGGTACGTTATCCACCCTGAGGACTACTACGGTGCCTTCTATGATGTCGTGACTGCCCTTGCTCCATTTGTTTCGGATGTTCAGCTCGTTCAGGTACTCTCGATGCCAGCGGCGCCAGAAATGTTGTTTGACCCTTTGAATGTGTTGCCAGCTGGAGGGACGATTGGATGGAGTGTCCCGGAAATCTCGTTCTCGAAAGCTTGTTAATGCATCTCCGATGAGGAAGTGACCGGGAGTAAGGACAAGAAGATCGATTGGGTCAGATGATATTGGAGTCAGAGTACGGGAGTTGAGGATAGACTCGATTTCAATGATCAGTGTGTTAAGTTTTCGAATGTTAAGAGCTCGTTATCTGCGACACGTCTGAGATGTCGTTTGAAGGACTTCACTGCAGCCTCCCACAACCCGCCGAAGTGAGGTGAGTTGGGAGGAATTAAGTGCCATTCGATCCGTCGATCGGCTAAAAAGGACTGAACTTTTACCTTATGATCGTCGGACTGCAGGAGGTTTCGGAGCTCTCGTAATTCGTTGTTGGCGCCAACGAAGTTGGTACCGTTGTCAGAATAAATTGTTACACAGAATCCTCGGCGAGCGATGAATCTTCGCAGAGCAGCAATGAAGGCCTCGCTAGTGAGATCGGTGACCAGCTCGAGGTGGACTGCTTTAACTGCAAGACATACGAATATTGCTACATATACCTTCATTTTGCGTCGGTTGCGATCCTTTCGTTCCTTGATGTAGAACGGTCCGCAATAATCAATTCCGACGTTGGTAAATGGACGAGATTCCGTTATCCGTGCAGCTGGAAGGTCTCCCATTACGTAATCCACTGGAGGTGGATTGGCTCGGCAGCAACGTACGCACTTCTTCAGCGTGCTCCAAACTTGACTACGGCCGTCGATAGGCCAGTAAGATCTCCTTAAGGCATATAAGGTAGCTTGAGTTCCGGAGTGGAGATTTAGGAGGTGTTCATGCTCGACAATGAGTGCTGTAACTGAGGATTTGGGTAGAATGATTGGGTGTTTCTGAGTGAAGGGCATTGGTGAGTGACTGAGTCGGCCTCCGACTCGCAATATCTCGTCCTTGTCCAGAAATGGATTGAGTCGTTGCAGCTTCCCCTTCACTGCAGAATTTCGATCTGTTCGGAGAGTACGTATTTTATCTGGAAAATAGCAGAACTGTAACAATTTGACCAATTTGTTATGCGCATTGGTTAAATCATGTGTGGTTAGAGGTCCCCCCCCGATACTGTTTTTGTCTCCATCGGAGGCAACGAGCGGCAATTCTTATCAGCTTGGGCCAAGAAGAAAATCTCTCCAGTAGACTGTGGTCAGGCGGAGTCACGGACAGACATGTTGCCTTCTTCTGCTCTGGTATTTCAGCTAATGGTACCGGGTTCCACGTCGGCCAGTATTTTTCAGATTGTTGGAGCCATTCCGGTCCATGTTGCCAAATGGTTGATCGCAGGAAGTCTACGGGTGATTGGCCTCGAGATATGAGATCTGCAGGGTTATCGGTAGTGGGAATGTGGCGCCAATCGGAGGTGTGAGTCTTCTGTTGAATCTCTGTCACACGATTCGCGACGAAGGTTTTCAGCGTATGGGGTGATGTATTAATCCAATGTAGAACGATTGTAGAATCAGTCCAGTAAACGGTCCGAGAAATGTTGCTTGGTAAGGCTTGAAGGACTGTAGTGGCCAATGATGTGAGAAGAAGTGCTCCACCCAGTTCCAGCCTTGGAATGGTTTGTGATTTGAGTGGAGCCACCTTTGACCTTGCAGTGAAGAGTCGTGTCCAGACATGACCATCCGGAGTGATAGTGCGAAGGTAGACGCATGCCCCATACGCCCTTTCGCTGGCTTCGCAGAATCCGTGTAATTCAATTTCCGCAAACTTCACGTTATTTAGCGAAGGTATCTGTGAAGAATATTTGCTCCATTCTGTGTATACGTCAGCCGGAAGAGACTCGTCCCAATCAAGTTTTAAAGTCCAAAGTCGTTGGAGCAACATCTTAGCGCGAACGATCACTGGTGCCAGTAATCCAAGAGGATCGTAGATCTTGGCAATTTCGGAGCTGATTGTTCTCTTCGTAATTCGAGAGGCGGTAGAATTGATTTTGATGGAATATAGGATCGAATCGTCAAAGGAATTCCAAACATCACCCAGAGTTTTGAAAGTTTGCGATTCGCCTAGTAGCAGCTTATCGTTTATGTCCTGCTCGGAAAGTCCTCGTAGCAGTTCCCGGTCGTTCGCTGCCCATTTTCGAATGTTTAAGCCGGCTAGTTTAAGCAATTCTATGAGCTCCGTTCTCAGTGATTGTGCCTCGTCCTTTGTATCAGCTCCTGTGAGAACATCGTCGACGTAGAAGTCTCGCTGTAAGACCATCGCTGCTCGTGGGTATCGATGTCCCTCGTCGTCTGCCAGTTGTCTGAGGCACCGAATGGCTATATAGGGGGCCGCTGACAGCCCGAATGTCACTGTGTTAAGTTGATAGGTGTCAACTTCTCCATCAGAGTTGCGCCACAAAATTTGTTGGAATTTCCGATCCTCTGGACGCACGAGAAATTGTCGATACATCTTTTCGACATCGCCTGTAATGACGTACTGATAAAAACGAAATCTTAAAAGGATAAGAAATATGTCGTCTTGTAGTTTCGGTACCGTATGAAGTACGTCGTTTAATGAAACTCCGGTGGTGGTTGGTGCAGATCCGTCAAACACAACTCGGAGTTTTGTAGTCCGGCTGGATTCTTTGATCACGCCGTGATGTGGCAGAAAATATCTGTCGTCCGTGTAGTGGTCCGTGGTAATCTTCGTCATATGTCCTAATTCCAAGTATTATTCTATTACGGCGCGATAGTCGGCTTCGAATTGTTTGTCTCGTTGGAATCGACGGCAGAGGGAAGTGAGTCGCTTCATTGCCATGGCTTTCGAGGATCCAAGCGGAGGAGCTGTTTCGTTGAATGGGAGAGCGACAACGTATCGCCCGTCGTTGGTGCGTTGAACGTGATTTCGAAAGTGCTCCTCGCACTGTCGTTCCGCTTCCGAAATGTGTGCGGTGGGCGGTCCCTCGTCGATTTCCCAAAAACGGGCGAGGTCCGCCTGTAAAGCCGTCGTGGAGGCGTAAAATGCGTATGCTAATGATTGCGAGGTTAGGCTCCCCCCGATGACCCATCCGAATCGCGTTTTTTGCAGATGCAAGTCGGGTCCGTTTGCTTGACTGATATCAAGTTGGCCGACACAGAGTGATGCTAGTGTTGGTCCGGCGCTCAACAATATTTCGATCGGAGCAGGTCTATGGAATCTTGGATCGGCTAATTGGAGATTCCTAGGTATCTGTATCGTTGAGCGATCTACGGGTTGATTTGGGACCCAAGACGCGATAGTCGGTATGATTAGAAACGTCAAGTTGTGTTCGTATGTGCCGTCAATGGAGGTGATCGTGGCCGTGATGTAGCGTTTCGATGTCGTCGATAACGTGTTGAGTGTTCCGATTGGGACCGAACATTTCTGTTGGTTGAGTTTTAATGAGTTAGCGAGCCTTTCGGTGATAAAGTTCATGCTAGAGCCGGTGTCTAGCAGAGCTCTACAACGAAATGGTTAAATTTCATTGTTCAAGATGTTGACCTGTGCTGTGACTAACAAATCGTGCTGCAATGATTCAGAAGGAAGCGAGGTCAATGAGTCCGTTTTCTGTGGTTCGGTCCCTAGCAGAGTCGTCTGATGACGTCATTGTTTTCCTTGTCGTTTAGGACTGGACGATATAGTCGATCCCGAAGCCGCCGTTCGCGATAACCGAGATTCGCGTTTCGGAGATGTTCGCGGAGACGTTCGGGGAGACTTTCGGCGAGACTCTCGGCGAGACGCTCGGGGAGACGCTCGGGGAGACGTTCGAGGAGACGAGGATGAGCGTCTCGAACGATGTGACGAACGCGGGGTCGGTGAACTAGGCGAAGATCGACCGTTAGATGATCGGTCGCTCGACGATCGACTGCTCGATGTTCGGTTGACACGTGTTCGTGGTTTGCTATGCCCATGGTCTTGATGCAGATACGTGTGGTGTCGCTGTCTACAGATGCGACATGACCCCCTCGGAGCATTGAGCAAGAGCGTGTCCCTTGCCTAAACAATTGGTACAGAGCGACGCCCTTTTGGCGATTTCCAGGCGTTCTTTGGGCGACTTCGCTTTGAAGATATGACAATTCCATAATTCGTGTTGTCCGTGGCAGTTCGGACACAACAACGTATTATGTGTAGTTACGAATGTATAACTTCGCGGCGCGTTCGGTCGCCGACGGTCGTGTTGATCGGACGCCCCTTTTTTGACGGTTGATGCTGAACACGTTCTATCGCCATTCGTCCGTGATTTCAGAAAATCTACCAAGTGCGTGTATGACGGCAGTTTCTTGTCCGGTAATGTACGTTGCCATTTGCGAACGATGGCTGAGGGTAGCTTCGACGTGAAAAGCTTTAAGAGAACGGCGTTAGACGTGACTGGGTCCCCGAGTTTTTCTAACGCTTGGAGATTTACCTTGACCGTCTCGATACAATCGTCTATAGCTTCGGGTGTTTCTTTAGTTATTTTCGGATAGTCAAAAATCAAATTCCAGTGACTCATGCAGATTTGACGGTGGCAGTCGAATTTTTCCTTAAGAACGTCAATGGCGATTGCGTAATTTGCCTCGGTGATGGCTAATGATTGTATGCTTCGCGCGGCCCATCCAGTCAGAGCTGATCGGAGATGATAAAATTTCTGAACCGGTGTTAAATGTTCATTTTGAACTATCGTTGACGAGAAGGAATCGTAAAGTGACTGCCAATCCTCGAGGGCGCCATCAAATGTAGGTATTCGAACCTCCGGTAGTTTAAGCGAAGAAGACTCGCGACCGGCGACTGATTCACCGTTTGTCGATTGTGACGGCGTACTTCGTCGTATATTGATTAATTATTTCGATATTCGGCGTTGAAGTTTTTCGTATTCTTCCGCTAGTTCAACAAATCTTGTACCCTTGTCTGTTGTGTCTTTTGAATTCCCAGACTGGAAGTGCCTCTGCAAGCTCCTCCGTGGCTGTAGGAAAAGAAATCTTGTACCTTTGTCTGTCGTGTCTTTTGAATTCCCAGACTGGAAGTGGCTCTGTAAGCACTTTCTTGCCTGTAGGAAAACAAACCTTGTACACTTGTCTGTCGTGGGGTTTGAACTAGGTGAGAGTCTATTATCTACTAACTCGTGTTTAATTGGTAGCGTTGACTTACGTTTGATGCAACTGGCAAACGAATTCCACCTTTCGGCTAACCTGCTATGCGCAGGAATATTGGCACGGGAGAGGATTAAAGTTATTAGGGATAGACAATTGGCAACGTATTTATTTCGTCTGACAGAGTTATGTTGGTTTAACTATATTTTAATTTATTCGTTCTTAGTTGATTGAAGGTATTACAATATCAGCAATAAGAATCGTCGGATGCAAATGTAGATATATTATACAGCGATGTACAATAAATAAATATTCTAGCTTCTAACTGGATAAATTTCACAAATGTTTGGTAGGATAATATTTATTCGTACCAATAAGATTAACAACAAACGCTATGGTGTGATGTGGGCGATGGCGAAGTAGATCGAAAGGAATGCGCCTCGCAGTGTTCGGAAATTGGTGAATTTGAGAGCGAAAAACTAGGTGGTAAACCTTCGCGATTTGACTCTAATTCTTCTCGATGTCTCCTTTCTTCCCTTTTTATTTCTGCAGCAATTAATCGTTTGTACCAACGTTCGGCTCGCTTTTTCCTGAGGTGACTTTTATCTTTTCTATTCTTTCTTGATTTCGTCATGGAATTATAATTCGTTCTTGGCAACAAGTAAAGTCGTAAATGAGTAAATGATTATTTTATTTGGTAACTGAGTTCACTGTAGACAATCAGTGGCTTCTTAGGCCTCGCCCAAGGATGAGCAATCTGCTAACGGTGGGAAGAGGAAAACGAAAACCTTAGATGTTTTCTGTGTCGAAAGCACCGTAATCACTGGTTGATACAGCGAACAATTGTAAACAAAATAGATCGAAAGCTGATTGAGTTTATACCAAACAATTCATTAAATGTTGAGCAAGAACGTTTATCTCAATTTTGTAATTATACTCTCTGTAAACAATCCGTGTGACTTCGTAGGCCTCGCCCAAGGATGAGCAATCTGCTAACGGTGGGAAGAGGAAAACGAAAACCATAGATGTTTCCAATGTTTGGAAACACCGTGATCACTGGTCGATACAGAGAATAATTGTCGTGAATTCGAGATGTTCGAATGAAATTTTATGTGAATTATTTACTTGATACTTCTATCTGTCAACTATAGCTGCCGACGGATACTTTCGTTTGAAGACAACTTTGTTCAATTAGAAGTTAAAAAAGAAAGGAAGAGGGTGTACAATTTCGAATCTCCTACCTTGTTTGATTTGTGGAGTCGATCAGGTGTGAGTATGGTTTGGCGATGAATCGGTTTTAACAATTAAATTTTGTTTCGCGATTAGTTACTCGATGTTTCGGATTTTCGAACTTAATTAACAATTTTATTAAACGGAATTACAATATGTACTAGATTGTTTCTTTGACGCAGACGGATCGACTTGCGAATGAACAAAAGAACAATGAATCACCGAATCTCAAGTTAATACCGAACCTTAACTGCAATACTCTTACAATACTCTTTAAGTTAAACTCACTGTTTCCAACTAAGACTGACTTCTGACTGCTCTCAATTAAAACTGAACTCTAACTATTTTCAACACTACTTTCAATTAAATTCTGAACTTGGTAAAACCAGCTCTGACCTCAATTAAAAACTGCACTCGAACAACTACTCTCTATTGAGTACTGAATCTCTATTTATATTCTTCCTAATTGTCACGTGACCGATTATTTCTTTTGTAATTGTACCATTACTACGTGACAATTTATGAATTTCGTAACTACCTATTTCCGTTGGGGTTCTTGTTTTCTTGATTATCTCACCCTTTGCTTGGTGTTAATGACATACAAGGTGCTTGAAAGAATGTACATGTTACAGGTGGTCGTATTTTGCTGATGCTGCGTCTGCGTTCTTTCCAAGACCTTCGTTACTGATACCAGTGGAATGTGCCGGTCGCGTGGCTGCTTGGCCTTGCTGAGGTTGCATTTTGTGTGTCCGGTGATCGCCCTGCTGATGTCGGCGAATCGTACGAGGTGCTTGCCGAGTCTTTGCACGTGTTGTATGCTCTATTTCTTATGTTCCCCAAGGTTATTGTGAGTTCAAGGACAAGTTTTAATACGTCATTCTATAAGAGGTGGTGCGTGGTGGTAGTTTCTATTTGTTGATTTGCTTGCCGAGTTTTAGGTTAGTTTTCCTTTTTATAAAATGTTTGTTCGTAGCAATAAGTAATTTTGATATTGCTTGATGTTTGTATGATCTGTAGTGCTAATTTGTTTGTTGTATTTTCATATTTCTTTTATGAATGCAGGTTATATTGAATCATGGATACTGACATGTCTGGAGCTGTAGAGGTATGTATTAATTTGATTTGTGTTGATTTCATCATATTTCATATTGTTGTCCTTTATCTTGAATTTGTGTATTTTATTTTAGTGTAAGAAAAAGAAAAGGAATAGAGGGAAGCGTAGGCCGTTCGTACCTCCTGTGGTCGAAGTGGTAGATACAAATGCCTGCGCCAAGGTCCGTTTTCCGGAGGAAATTCCTGATGGAGTGTTGGAAGCCTATCTATTTCTATTTTATTTTCCATCTTACCCTCGTATATTAATTATATCTATATATATTAATAATTAACTATGTTTAATAAATTTTATCAAAGAATTTCCATTTTCATTGCACTGTGTGTTTGTTTCTAGGTATACGAGTTGACACTTGCGTTGTTTGTGTTATCTATGTTTTCGTTGCGGCACGTGCGGAGCGTGGGACGTGACACCCCCCCTCTTGGAGTTCAAATTTCCGGAGGAAATTTGACTGATTGTGTCCTTCAGCTCATTTAGAGCGGACGTAGTGGTTGTTGGTTGTTGATATATTGTATCGTTAGATGTAATTGATATTCCTTGTGGTTGTGTTTGATTTTCGACGTTGCGTTTTCCCTTGATGTACAATAGCAGGTGAGTGACTGAGTCCCATATTGCTCCGAGTAGTGCGAGTCCGCATCCGTAAGTTTCGCGTAATTGATATCCTTGTATAACTATGTCAACTATTGTTTTCATTATTTCCAGTATTATGAAGATTCCAAGTATTGCTGCGCTGACCGTTCCGAATTCCATAAAGCCAGTCCATAATTTCGATGCAGTATTCTTTGCTAGTGTCGATAGTGCGTTTTCATCCATGATTCCCAAGATATTTACCGTTCCAGGGACGATTACTTTTCCTGTTGCTCCTCTGGCCAGTGTGTTTAATATTGTTGTTTTCTCAACTGGGAACATGACGTGGTCTCGTAGTGTATCCAGGTCCCTTTGGGTATATATTCCGCTTGTGGCCAGTGATGATAGTGCTGAATGTTGCCATGTTTGGCGTGTGTCTGGACGGAGTTCTTGTGGTGCAATTGCCTCCATCGGTTTTAGTACGAACTTGTGCCAGAGTCCGTCGATGTAGTATAGTGTGGGTAGTACTGCACTACATTCTCTATGACTTCCATGTTGAGTTAGGATGTGTGTCTTTGGTGTTAAAAATGCGGTGCGATTTCCTTGCTAACACCTTATGTCTTTACATTCTAGTGTTTACAATATGAGTTACAAAATTTATATATATATGTATTTATATAAATTTATATATATATATGTGTATGAGTGTGTCAATAAATATTATGGACATGCATGAAAATTATAATATAATATAATAGATATAATATATATGCTTTGTTATGAATGTTGATTGTTTTACATAAGTATTCATTTTGTGTGTATATTATTGTTATTACATTGTATATATATTATATATGTATGTATATATATAGGGAAAGAGTTTTAGTATGTTAATGGTTGTTTACAATTGTACGTATGCATGTGTTATGTATAAATGTGTATGTATGTTTATGTGTATGTATATGTATTGGTATATGCATTTATTTGCGTGAGTCGTCGATGCCAATATTTTGTCGATCGGTATTCATCATTTCTTCTAAATCCATTCGCCGCGGATAATTAAGTGTTTAATAATTTTATTTAATGTCCTGATCCGTGGTTTGTTTTTCATAGTTAGTTCCCATCAATTTACATTATTCTTGCGTTACGTTGTATTGATCATTATTTTATTCCTTCTTCGTTATGATCTTCCCCATTTCTATTATTATTTATTAAATATTCATTCTTTCATTGAAAATATGATTTATTTTGTAACGCATAAAGATACTATATGCACGTGTTGGTTATTTAAAATGGCCGCCTGTAAATGTCTCTAGTATGTGACGACATTACATTAATGCGAAATTATTCGTGACTATATTTTAATAATTGATGTATAATTGTAATACGAATAATATTATTTTGCATTTATTTAATGTACATAATTATTGCGTGTATTCGGTGCACATGCGTAAACGCTTTCCTATGTTCATGGCAATCCAAGATGGCCGCTTGTGAATTTCTCTAGGCGATGTGCACGTGTAAGGGCTATGCTATGTTCATGGCGGTCCAAAATGGCCGCTCGTGAATGTCTCCGGTAAAAGTATAGCGACGCGTCCTTAGTTAGCTTAATACTGAAATAATTGTTCGTTCGTCGCTTAGCCTCCTCTATTTTAGCGCAGTTAAAATTTTTTTTTTTGTGACAATGGTGTTGTTTGTGTAATCATTATAACATTTATATACTGTGCGTTGTTTTAATCCAATAACATGTGGCTTTGTCGTTGTTTCACATCTGTATAATGTAATTCTAGAACCAATCCATATATTGTTAATTAGCATCTTTATTATTTACAGGCTCTACAATTCCAATCCTTCACCACCGAGTACTCCATTTGGAACAATTATATAAAGCGTGTTGGGTATTTTCTGGTTCTTCGCTACATTCCCAACACTTATCATGATTATTTTTACTTATCCTAGAATTGTAAGTATATATATAGATATATATAAAGCACTATAAAATATCTGTATAATAGATTAGCGTTGGATTATTTGTTATGATGTCATAAATTTCCCTTTGTTTTTCAGTTTCCTGTTGCCGTCTTGATTGCTTCGGCAATGTCTGGTTCAGTGTTCTATAAGTATTTGCCTAACGTTGTTATGATGTCATAAATTTCCCTTTGTTTTCAGTTTCCTGTTGCCGTCTTGACTGCTTCGACAATGCCTGGTTCAGTATTCTATAAGCATTCACCTAACTTTGGTAGTGGGCTTCTTGTAACTGCGTCGGCTTTAATGTGTATCTTCCGATGTGAGTAACAAGCTTCTTATTATTGTCACTTTTATTCCAAGATGATTTATAACATTCTTTCCCTTTTTTTTTTTTAGGTTATGATTGGTTACCTTGGTGTTTATTACCTTCGGTATCTTCATATCATCATATATTATGTTTTATGAAAATGGATTCGTAGCAAATCCTCGTGGAACTCTTGCTTGTATACTTTATTCTATGATAACTTGTTGCATATGGACTTTGTTAACTTATAAGGTACCCTTTTGTTTGCTAAGACTATTCCGCTAGTTTAATTGAGATATTGTGAAGCTTTAACACTATTATTTTCTTCCATATATACATATATTGAAGCAGTTGAGGTTAGTTTATCCATTCGTTGACAGTTGTATACTATGTTCTATGGAGTGGGTCCACAACTTGTTTTGTTTCTTTTTATGATGAATAATTGTTCACGAGGTATCTTTCCACTTCTACTGTTTTACTGGATTACTCATTTTGGAATCGCTCTGGTGGTCTATTTCGATGATGTGCCAGTTTTAATTTATTCAAGTGTACTGTTCGAGGGAGTCCTTTTACTTCAATCTTGACGTTTTGATTTTGCAAAATTTCTAACACTTTATATGGTCCAGTATATTGATCAGAGAATTTTCCTTTACTAGGTTCTTTTAGTAGATATACCAAATCTCCTGTTTTAAAATTTTGAGGGTTGATTCGTCGGTCGTAATATTCCTTTGATCTTAATTTAGATTTTATCAAGTTTTCCCTTGCCATTTGCTGCATGGTGTTGATTTTATTGAACAAGTCTGTGAGATATTCTGCGTATGTTGGTTCTATGTTTTCTTCGATTATCACTTCACCAGTAGGTTCTCTGGCCAAGTGTCCAAAAACCAATTCATGTGGTGAAAATTTCGTTCCTTCGTGTACAGAGGTATTGTAGGAAAACATGGCTAGTTCCACCCATTCGTCCCAATTTCTGGAATTTTCAATATATAACTTCAGGTATTCTGCCAATACATGGTGAGATCTTTCGATTGAGCCGTTACTTTGTGGGTGATATGCTGTCGTGGTGTATTGTTTAATGCGGAATCTTTTTGCTACTTTCTTCATTAGCGAAGATGTAAAGTTCGCTCCTTGATCAGTGAGAATAGCTCTCGGCGACCCGAATCGACAGATAAATCGTTTTACGAAAGCTTCCGCTATCTCGGCTGAAGAGATTCCTACCATGGGGATCCCGATTGAGTACTTTGTCAATAGATCTTGGATAGTTAGTATATACTCGTTTCCCTTTTGAGTTTTTGGCAACGGCCCAACGATATCCATACTGATTTTATCGAACGCTTTACCTGGTGTGTCCGTAAGTATCATTGGTTGCTTCGTTTTTATCCTTGTGAGTTTCTTCAATTGGCACTCCTTGCATGTCCTTACATAATCTTGAATTTCCTTTTTCATATTTTCCCAATAATAGTGTTGTCGTATTCTCAAATAAGTTTTAGTTATTCCTTTGTGTCCTGCTACAGATGATTCGTGTTTTTCTCGTATTATATTGCTTCGTGTTTCTACTGGTGGGATAGTTACTTCTCCGGTACAAATGGTAATAGTTATTGTTTTTTCTATGAAAACCTCCTTTAATTTCCTGATTATGTGCCGCCAGGGTATCTCTTCTAAATTCCCTTTGCTAATGCTGAAGGAAATTAGTTGTTTTTCGTTAATTACGTCCAACAATGATTTTAATGAATTTAATAAATTTTCTGGTGTTATTGAAATATTTCGATTTTCCTTTATTGGTAGGGATACGATGTATTTCCCGGAGTCATGATTCAACCTTGCTTTTTCCAACATTAGACTTTCATAACGAGGCAATCGCCCTGCTTCCTTCATCTCTAAGGCTCCTTTATCTATCGGGGTGCCATATATATCTATGAATATTATTTTATGATCATTCACTCTCGTAATCGAGTCTCGAGTTTCCGAAATTTTTAGTTCCGCAAGTATAGTAGGTCTCGTGTCTCTTTCTTGTTGTTGTGTTAGTTCTGGGATTGCAACGGAGGGTTTCTCTTCGCTTGTTGTATCAGTGTCCTCCTTTTCTTGGTTGGATATTTCTTCGCCTGTTTTCGCATCGAGTTCAGATGATGCTTGATCAAAGTATTTTACGGGGGTTTCTTCTGTGGTAAAATGTTTCCGGGTAAAAACTTTTCTTCGTTTTGTAGAGTCTTGGGATGGAGACAAGACACGTGGTTTAGCTTCAAATATGGGAGAGTCTTCGGTTGAGGTATCTAATTCGAATCGTTTTGGGGCAGGATACTGGATCGGTGAATTTTCTTCTCTCCTCCTGATTGGTAGGCAGATCTCCGGAGGGTTTCTAGACAGTGCGTCCGCGTTTGCGTTTGCCCTACCTTCTTTGTATAGAATATCAAATTCGAAGTCCGACAATTTTAATTTCCATTTCCAGATTCTTGAAGTAGGGTCCTTGATAGAATGCATCCACACCAAAGGTTTATGATCGGTTACAATAGTAAATTTTCTTCCGTACAGATACGGTCGGAAATGCATTGCGCTGTAGACGATTGCTAAACACTCCTTTTCGATAGTGGAGTAGTTTTGTTCGGCGGAATTTAATAATCTCGAGGCATATGCGATTGGCAAATCCTTTCCAATCGGCCCCTGACTCAGTACGCCGCCTATTGCATATCCTGATGCGTCTGTGGTAAGATTAAAGGGTTTAGAAAAATCTGGATATTGTAGAATGGGTTTTGTCATTAATGCTGTTTTTAAATTATTGAACGCATTTTCTTGATTTTCTGCCCATTTAAAAGGGGTATCTTTCTTCAATAGTTGCGTCAATGGTTTTGCGATTTTGGAGAAATCGGGTATAAATCTTCTGTAGTATCCTGCTAGTCCTAAAAATTGTTTGATGTTTTTTACCTTTTTGGGTCGTGGAAATTTCGACACGGCTTCGATTTTCTTTGGATCAGGTTTTACGCCATCTTCACTAATTATATGTCCTAAATAATTTACTTCATGTCGTAAGAACTCACACTTATCGGGCTGTAATCGTAATTTAGCATTCCTTAGTCTTTCCATTAATTTGTTAAACTTACTTTCGTGTTCTTGAAGTGACCTCGAATAAATTACAATGTCGTCCAGATAGACGAATAGTTCTATTCCTTGCAGTCCGGATAATACTGAGTTCATCAAGCGCTGAAATGTTGCTGGAGCATTTTTTAATCCAAAGGGCATTCTTTTGAATTGAAAGTGTCCGTACGGTGTCGAAAATGCAGTTTTATGGGCATCCTCCTGTGACATACGGATCTGATGGAAACCTGATGCCAAGTCAAACGTAGAAAAGTATTTTGCACTTCCTAATTGATCCAATATTTCTGTGATATTAGGGAGTGGAAAAGCATCGCCGATCGTTTTATCGTTCAGCTTCCTATAATCAATAACTAATCTCCAACGTTTGTTTCCTTGCGAATCGGGTTTTTTCGGTACGATCCATAACGGAGAATTGTATGGGGATATCGATGGTTCCACGATGTCTGTGTCTAATAATTCTTGAATTTGTCGATTTATTTCTTCTCGGTGTACTGGTGGGTAACGATACTGTTTAGTATTAACTGGTATATCATCCGTTGTAATTATTCTATGTTCTAGAATTCCAGTTGCTTCCAGCGTCTCTCCTGGAATATGAAATCTATCTTGATTATTACGAATCAATTTTTCGACGTTTTTCCTTTCCTCTTCGTTCAAGTGTTCAAGTCGTAGTAATTCGATTATTTTGTCAGATCTGCTTTCCTTTGTTTTTAAAATTGTATTACACGCCGTACTAGGAAGCGGGGTGAGGTTTTCAAATTCTTTGATTACCATTGTTGGTGTCGTAAATTCATAATCTCTTGAAGTAGTATTTATTATTCTCAGATAACCTTTTCCTTTATGATTTCTCACAACTGCATTACCAAAATAGATCCCCTTGATCGGCTCGATTCTGGGAATAAATCCCTCTCTTATCTCTGGATTTGCAATATTAATTGAGCATGTTACCGAACTTCGTTTCGGTACGATTATTCTTTCTTTAGTGTCGAAGGGAATATAAATATTTCCCCATTTGATATGCCTTTCCTCGTAATCCAAACGAGCTTTGCAGCCTGCAAAAAATTCGGATCCTAAGATTCCGTCTTGATCGATCAGCAATGAGTCATCAACTACGTGAAAAATGACTGGATGGCCTGCGACCTGTATTACTGTCTGCCCTAGGGAGACCAGGCTCGTTGCCGTAATTCCTCTCACTTCAATTTGTTTCTGTTCGTCGATGATAGCTGAATCGAGTAAAGCAGGTTTTTTGATAATATTGATTTCTGATCCAGAGTCTAGTAGTAAACTTGTCTTGGTTTTTAAGTCTGGGGAAACTATTCGTGCAGTTGGGGTTGTTAGAGAATCGTTTAATTTTATTGAAATGATCCGAAGAGGTCGTCTTCCGCATCTGAGTCCGGTTCCTGGTGGTTTTCCCTCGTCTGTTCCTTCCGTGTTGGTTTTTCCTTTTGGCCTTGAGATTCCGGACTCTCTGTTTTTATTTTCGCGTGGCTGTGAGATGGTTCCCCCACAGTATTTAATGGTTGTTCCCTTGATTTTACAGTCGGCGTTACGTTCGCTTTGTTCCTTGTTACGGATTGTGGAGTCGATTTCGCGGGGGCAGCTGCCCTTGTTCTCTTTATTACCATAGGCGCTAGCCTCCTTGTGGCCGCTGGCACTCTTGGGCGATTCGAAAATTCGTCCCTTCGTGGCTCGCCCCATTCCCCCGAAGGACGTGTTCGGTTTCCCGACTGTTCTTGAGCATAGGGTATAATTATTCCAGCATCTACCCGTGCTTTAAATTTATAACAATCCTTTATTAAATGCCCAGGTTTTTTACAATAATTACATGTTATGATATTCTGTTTTGAATAATTCTGTGATGGAGGTTCGGACCTTCGATCCTGATGATTGTTTCTGATATTGTTATTAGTGGTCAAGGGTCGTACGTTGTCGCGTTTGTAATTATTCAGAAATGTTGGTCGTTGGAGTCGCGTTCTATCGTTCATTTGTTTCACTTCTTGTGTTGCCTTAACGGCTTGGCGATACGCCTCTTCTAAAATGTGGTATCCTGCTATCTTCACGCGTAAATACACCTCGTTTGGGAGCCCCTTAACGAAAGCTTCCCTCGTTTCCCAATCTATTGTATCTTGGATGTCCGGTGATATCGTGCCGTATTCGCTTCTTTCTCCGTCCATTATCGCTAACCTAAGATTTCTAACGCGATCCATGTAATCTAATTTATCTTGAAATGATTGAGATTTTCGAGCTGCTGTGCTTGCTGCGAAGCTAAAAACGGCGTGCACTACATTGGACGTGTAAAGTGCAATGAAAATAACGTTTAAACGTCGAAATTCCTCCAACAGAAGAGAAATAACGCTAAGTTTTCGTCAAATCGACTAAATTGTTACGGTTTGCGTGCTGCTGCGCCTGTTTCGACGCTAAAAACGGTTAGCGGCTACATTCGGCGTGTAAAATGCAATGAAAATAGCGTTCAAGCTACGAAATATCTCCAACAGGAGCGAAATAATGTTTACTTTTCGTCAAAGTTGAGTAAATGGTTGCGATTTGCGTGCAGGTATGCTTGTTTCGAAGCTAAAAACGGCGTGCACTACATTCGGCGTGTAAAGTGCAATGAAAATAACGTTTAAACGTCGAAATTCCTCCAACAGAAGAGAAAGAACGCTCAATTTTCGTTAAAATCGAGTAAATGGTTACGATTTGCGAGCTGTTGTGACTGTTTCGACGCTAAAAACGGCTTGCACTACATTCGGCGTGTAAAATGCAATGAAAATAACGTTTAAACGTCGAAGTTGCTCCAACAGAAGAGAAAGAACGCTCAATTTTCGTCAAAATCGAGTAAATGGTTACGATTTGCGAGCTGCTGTGCTTGTTTCGAAGCTAAAAACGGCGTGCACTACATTCGGCGTGTAAAATTCAATGAAAATAGCGTTCAAGCTACGAAATATCTCCAACAGAAAAGAAATAACGCTCAATATTCTTCAAAATCGAGGAAATGATTGAGATTTTCGAGCTGCTGTGCTTGTTGCGAAGCTAAAAACGGCGTGCACTACATTGGGCGTGTAAAGTGCAATGAAAATAACGTTTAAGCGTCGAAATTCATCCAACAGAAGATGAATAATGCTCAGGATTCGTCAAAATCGAGTAATTGGTTACGATTTGCGTGCTGCTGCGCCTGTTTCGACGCTAAAAACGGTTAGCACTACATTCGGCGTGTAAAATGCAATGAAAATAACGTTTAAACGTCGAAATTCCTCCAACAGAAGAGAAATAACGCTCAATTTTCTTCAAAATCGAGTAAATGATTGCGATTTTCGAGCTGCTGCGCGTGTTTCGAAGCTAAAGACGGCGTGCACTACATTCGGCGTGTAAAATTCAATGAAAATAACGTTTAAACGTCGAAATTCCTCCAACAGAAAAGAAATAACGCTCAATATTCTTCAAAATCGAGGAAATGATTGAGATTTTCGAGCTGCTGTGCTTGTTGCGAAGCTAAAAACGGCGTGCACTACATTGGGCGTGTAAAGTGCAATGAAAATAACGTTTAAACGTCGAAATTCCTCCAACAGAAGAGAAATAACGCTCAGTTTTCGTCACATCGAGTGAATTGTTACGGTTTGCGTGCTGCTGCGCCTGTTTCGACGCTAAAAACGGTTAGCACTACATTCGGCGTGTACAATGCAATGAAAATTACGTTTAAACGTCGAAATTCCTCCAGCAGAAGAGAAATAACGCACAATTTTCTTCAAAATCGAATAAATGATTGCGATATTCGAGCTGCTGCGCGTGTTTCGAAGCTAAAGACGGCGTGCACTACATTCGGCGTGTAAAATTCAATGATAATAGCGTTCAAGCTACGAAATATCTCCAACAGAAAAGAAATAACGCTCAATATTCTTCAAAATCGAGGAAATGATTGAGATTTTCGAGCTGCTGTGCTTGTTGCGAAGCTAAAAACGGCGTGCACTACATTGGGCGTGTAAAGTGCAATGAAAATAACGTTTAAGCGTCGAAATTCCTGCAACAGAAGATGAATAATGCTCAGGATTCGTCAAAATCGAGTAATTGGTTACGATTTGCGTGCTGCTGTGCTTGTTTCGAAGCTAAAAACGGCGTGCACCACATTGGGCGTGTAAAGTGCAATGAAAATAACGTTTAAACGTCGAAATTCCTCCAACAGAAGAGAAATAACGCTCAGTTTTCGTCAAATCGAGTGAATTGTTACGGTTTGCGTGCTGCTGCGCCTGTTTCGACGCTAAAAACGGTTAGCGGCTACATTCGGCGTGTAAAATGCAATGAAAATAGCGTTCAAGCTACGAAATATCTCCAACAGGAGCGAAATAATGTTTACTTTTCGTCAAAGTTGAGTAAATGGTTGCGATTTGCGTGCAGGTATGCTTGTTTCGAAGCTAAAAACGGCGTGCACTACATTCGGCGTGTAAAGTGCAATGAAAATAACGTTTAAACGTCGAAGTTGCTCCAACAGAAGAGAAATAACGCTCAATTTTCTTCAAAATCGAGTAAATGATTGCGATTTTCGAGCTGCTGTGCTTGTTGCGAAGCTAAAAACGGCGTGCACTACATTGGGCGTGTAAAATTCAATGAAAATAGCGTTCGAACTGCGAAATATCTCCAACAGGAGCGAAATAATGGTTACTTTTCGCCAAAGTTGAGTAAATGGTTGCGATTTGCGATGCGGTTTGGATGCTTGTTTCGAAGCTAAAAACGGCGTGCACTACATTCGACGTGTAAGGTGCAATGAAAATAACGTTTAACCGTCGAAATTCCTCCAACAGAAGATGAATAATGCTCAGGATTTGTCAAAATCGAGTAATTGGTTACGATTTGCGTGCTGGTGCGCCAGTTTCGACGCTAAAAACGGCTTGCACTACATTCGGCGTGTAAAATCCAATGAAAATAACGTTCAAGCTACGAAATATCTCCAATAGGAGCGAAATAAAGGTTACTTTTCGTAAAAGTCGAGTAAATGGTTGCGATTGTCGAGCAGGTATGCTTGCTTCGAAGCTAAAAACGGCGTGCACTACATTCGGCGTGTAAGGTGCAATGAAAATAACGTTTAAACGTCGAAATTCCTCCAACAGAAGATGAATAATGCTCAGGATTCGTCAAAATCGAGTAATTGGTTACGATTTGCGTGCTGGTGCGCCTGTTTCGACGCTAAAAACGGTTAGCACTACATTCGGCGTGTAAAATGCAATGAAAATAACGTTTAAACGTCGAAATTCCTCCAACAGAAGAGAAATAACGCTCAATTTTCTTCAAAATCGAGTAAATGATTGCGATTTTCGAGCTGCTGTGCTTGTTGCGAAGCTAAAAACGGCCGTGCACTACACTTGGGCGTGTAAAATTCAATGAAAATAGCGTTCGAACTGCGAAATATCTCCAACAGGAGCGAAATAATGGTTACTTTTCGCCAAAGTTGAGTAAATGGTTGCGATTTGCGATGCGGTTTGGATGCTTGTTTCGAAGCTAAAAACGGCGTGCACTACATTCGGCGTGTAAAATTCAATGAAAATAGCATTTAAACGTCGAAATTCCTCCAACAGAAAAGAAATAACGCTCAATATTCTTCAAAATCGAGGAAATGATTGAGATTTTCGAGCTGCTGTGCTTGTTTCGACGCCAAAAACAGCTTGCACTACATTCGGCGTGTAAAATTCAATGAAAATAGCATTTAAACGTCGAAATTCCTCCAACAGAAAAGAAATAACGCTCAATATTCTTCAAAATCGAGGAAATGATTGAGATTTTCGAGCTGCTGTGCTTGTTGCGAAGCTAAA